>NC_138432.1:1712202-2169147 GCF_016097725.1 Ips typographus
CGTGCAACGGCCTAACTGAACGCTTAAACAAAACGTTGGCGGACATGCTGTCACTATACTGCAACACAGAGCAGACAGATTGGTGCACTTATCTGCCTTTCGTGACATTTGCATACAATACGGCCAAACAGGAGACGACACGTTTCAGCCCATTTCAACTAATATTCGCAAGAAACCCCACACTCCCACTAGACGCCACCCTTTTAGAAACTGAGGACGAATCAAACACGAACGAATTAAGAGAAAAAGCTTACTGTTAAGGGCAATTGCTGTAGACAATATCCACAAAAAACAGGAGAAGGACAAGGACATTTATGATAAATACCACAGAAATGGTGAATTTGAGGTAGGAGATAGGGTGAAAATATTCATTCCTATCAGGAAGGTGGGAAAAAGTGAGAAACTGCTACTACGATGGTTCGGACCCTACAGAATAATAAAGAAACTCAGTGAGGTTAACTACGAAGTAAAACAAGAAAAAGGGAAAAAAACGGATATAGTACACATAGGGAGGATTTTACCATTCTATGACGAATGGACGTTGGGAGACATATCCGAGGGGGATTCGGACGTGGAATGCAAGGAAGAGGAACAATGACTAGCACAAGTCGGTCGGCCTACATGGAACGGAGACAGTAATAAAAACAATTCTTGTAGGCCCGGCACGTCGGATACACAGCATGTGGAAGTATCAGCTGGGGCAACATGGAAAACACTACCAGAAACAATACTTTATGAGGGCACTATTCCATTGACTTACGTCATCCCATGGTTAGAACCTAAACTGAGCACAGAACCAGGGTTCAGACAGGCAGATAATTGCGAGAGCAATGGCCAACACATATACTGCAGAGCGAAAAAACACTTAGAGGAATTAGAAGGGCAATAGATGTGGAGATGGACAAATACAAAGCAGCCTGGTACCCGGAGTGGTCAGAGTCTGGAAAGACAAAACGTCAGAAACGAACGTTCTCACTAGGATTCATTGCGGACGGGCTTAATTACTGCTGCGGGGTAGCAACCCAGGAAAAACTTGACTCAATGTCCATGGAAGAGGGCAAACTGGAAGCACATATAAATGCCCTACATGGTACTATGAGTAATACGCTGAAATTGATCAGTACACATTCTGAAGAACAGAAACGCTGCCAGGAAGAAACCAACATGGCAATCAAGAAAACAGAAAGTAGGGTGCACATATTAGAGGAATTCCTAAACGAGGTTCGAAAAAGGGAAATAGCAGGAAGGGAATTAGCGACAGGGTCTCTGGAGGCAAACATGCAAGCAAATCTGGGGATGGCAAGGAAAATGATCTTACTAATTAGAAGAATGCGGAGCCAATCCGCAATACAAGAATGTAGGCATAAACATATACCACTGTCACTAATTCAACCTGAGACGTTAAGGAGCGATCTAAATAAAATAAAGAACGAGATAGGAAAAGACAACATCGATTTAGCCATACCTGTATCCAACTTAGCATCATACTTCCGTATACCAATAAGCGAGTGCACCTTCTCCGGAGAACAGCTGGTGGTACACGTCAAGGTACCAACAGTAACTAAAAATCACCAGTGGCAGCTATTCCAACTCCAGACAAACCCATTCGCATGGCAGGGCCAGACATGCACATTAAAGCACTCACCACTGATGATGGCCGTAGCAAATAACCAGGGGACCACGGTCCTAAAAGAAATCACAGGCATTGCACTACACGAATGCAAACCATTTCAAGATAGGCTGTGCTACTTACCAAGGTTCTCGGGCGACCAAACGCAAGGCCCTTCGTGCGCTCGAAAACTGTTTCATGGATCCACAGTGGAAGATATAGCGGAACATTGCCCTATGCATTGCCACCAGTCGAACCTAATGATCATATCTGAAACAGGGTCCGAAGAATTCCTCATCACACACCCAAAAGCTAACACGACAATCAGCTGCCCTAAAAGCACCACTAAACTCGGGGAGGAAATGTTAAAACTACCAGGAGCATTAAAAATCAACTTACCATGCAAATGCCAGCTATTAGTAAACAAGGACGTTGTCATCCAAAAACGATTTCCTTGCAAAGACGAAGAAAATCCAGCTTCCATACGGCACATACTACCAGCCGCATGGACTAACCTAAAAACATTCGTGTTAAAACCATCAGATAGCCAGGCATTTTTACCTACCTTTCATAACCTATCAGAATGCCTAAACAGTAACTGGACCACAAACCTGCCACATTTCAACCTAACCTCAGAAAAAGAAGTAAGGTTAAACATGGACCTCGAATGGGAAAAACAGGAACACCTCGCCCACGTGGAAATACACCAGGGCAACCACTCCTTCATGTTCACGTGGAACATAGTCTTGTCAATAGCGGTAATTTACTTACTGTTACGAAGACCAACATTACTCGCATTGGCACAGGCAGCCCACACAGAAAACGGGGCACCCCAAGCACCCGGGGGGGGCACGCAGGAATACTGGCTGGGCGTGACAACGTGGCTAATCGGAGGGATAATAATCGGCGTCATATTGTACGGCCTGCTGAAACACTACCTTACCTCCCGTAAAAAACACAAATCACCCAGTCAGAGCACCGAAACTGAAGGTTTAAGACAGGGAAGCCAGGAAAATGTAGAGATACCAAGCATGGCGGCAGAAGGACGCCATCAGGTACCGAGAACCTTCGTGTTGAAAATCGACGAATCATCAGAACTAGGCAAGACATTGACCGAAGGTGTGGCCCATCAATTAGAACGACAGTTGACAGGAAACGCGCGCACAGTGGACGAGCAATAAGTCAAGTCACTCAAACTTAGCATAGAACAAACAAACGACTAGATAGGATACAGATATATTTAGTACCGATATTAATAATACAAATGTATAACTGGTCGCCGAAGGCGAGGGGTAAATGAAATCAGACATATCTGTCCACAAAAAGACCCCTCGCGAAGCAGCACATGGGTGTCTGGGTAGCTGGGGGGCCAGTCACCAAACGGCACCTTAAATATATACACTTCCGGTACGATTCCCTTAAAGAAAAAAAAAAAGAGCCAGAAAAAATGAAATAGCAGTCCCGATCTAAGAATAACATACTCGTGGAAAGTCAGAACGGACTTGGTGTAGGAGACGTAGCAGCCGGGCCCTTAACCGCCGTCTGGTGCAAGGGAACCCTTGGTAACGAGAAGCTAAAGGGAAAAAGAAAGGGAAAATGACACAGAGAAAAATAGAGGAAAGAGGAAAAAGTGAACTTACTTGATTCCATTATTCTGCTCTTACACTTCGACGACCAGTTAAACAATAAAATAAGTTGTAAGGGTAACATTTTGCATAAGTAGGGTGCAAACTAAGTATATTTCATAAAGCTTACATAGTCTAAACAATTAAGTATAAACAATAAAACATAAACTTACAAAATACATATTTAAATAGGTTGACCAACCGTCACGCCCTCTACAGCCAGGATACCACAACCTAGGAACTCACGGAACAAGCGACCATCCCGCGCACTTCAAAGTGGACGAGGAAAGTCAATAGAGGGCGCCACCACCCGCGAACTGAGTAACGGGTGCTCTGGCGCACAGATAGGCAAGACGAAGCCGCGTAAGGCCGCCCTCCAGGAAGGAGCAACAGTTTCCAGGAGAACCACAAGAGAGATAACAAGGGGAGCGTAATAAGACATAAGTTACGATTGGTCACACGTTGTAAATAAAGCCATGGGGCATGTAGGTTATTTAGTTACGTTAGGGTTAAGTGTCCGGGGCGAACACTCTTCAGAGGGGGGAGATGTCACGAATAACATAAGTTGCACCATGTTCCGTTACCTAGGCTGGCCCCGGTCTCCCCCAGTACACTGCCGAATCAGCGAGACCGGCAAATTGGGGTCATGAGATGAGTATTTAATCGGCGTCTCAAGCCATCGAAGATTACTGGTCTCTGGGTCGGTCTATCGAGCATCAGTCCGAACTTCCTAGTGCCCGGACGGCTCGATACCTTCTTGGAAATCCAGGCTGAACAGACTAGAGTCCTTACGCAACCCAGTGGTGACCGTCGGGACTCTTGACCCTTTCAGTACCTAAAGTAAGTCCTTTAGGGCGTGTCGGTCATAGGGGTTCCCTGCTCGTATCGAGCGGGTTTCGCTTGGCGACACTCCAAAGGGGGCTTGCTGTGCATAAAGTAAATCCTTCGGGCTTGTCGGACATAGGGGTTCCCTGCTCGTATCGAGCGGGTTCCGCTTGGCGGCACATCAGGAGGCCTTACGCACACTCACACACACACACACCCCCACGCACCCCCTCGTAGAGAGTGTTCCATGGGCGTCCCGCCTGTAGCGGTACTAGCGGCCCTCTTAATCTGGGGGTAAGATTTAGTTAGGCATCATCGTCAGTATACAAATAAAGGAGACATACTTGAGCTACGTTTGTTGTTTCTCTTCCTGCGCTACCCCCAAAACGTGACAATATTTCTGCCGCAGACAAGTGGTGCACTTTGTCAAAAATGTGGAAGATCTAACTTTGAAACAAATAGTTCAGATAGTGATATCAGTTCCTTGTAGCAATGCTTATGGGAAAGATTTCAACTTAATGAACCAGTTATATAACTGAAATGGTGACAGCAGAACTTTGCATACGTTCTAGCATTATGCCCTCCTGTCCCGAATTGTATTCACCGTTAAGTGATAAACCAGAACTTTTAAAGTCTGCAAAATTTAATACAAAATACTATTGTAAATGTTGACATAATATGCAATTAGTTAAGTTTTAGAGTTCGTCCTTTAATAAAGTTTTAATTTGGATTTATAAATGTTTTGTGTGTTTTTAATTATCTTGCATAAAAAAGCGATTGAAAAAATCACCTAAGTACCTATTAACCTCTCGCCAAATTTTCGTTTACTGTGTTTTGCTCCCCTATTTTCCAAGAGACGATTTTCTTTTATAAAAAAGGTGGCAATCGTATTTATTCCTCGAATGATTTTGCTGCAGAATGTCAATCAGTTGAAAAGTAAATCGTACGTTTGATAGATATAAATGGCTGATTGCTGGTCTATGTTCACTCCCAATGTCAACTTCTGCACAGTTACTCAGTTCGCCATGCGTAGATTGACATTAAAAAGAATGACACTTTTCCTAATACTTCGCCATTTATTCGGACATTAAATGAAAATTCTTGAGCCAAATATTGTGAAGATGTCGAATCAATAAATTACGTAACAGTAGTAATACGTTTTCATTAATGTGGAACTAAAATATATGTTCTCGGTAATTGCTCAATGCTGCATATGGCAGAACAATAAAGCAAATAAAACTACCCACAACCCCCGCCTCCATCTTCAATTTATTAATAAAAAAATAGGAATTCCACTCTTCACCTGGACGACTAGTTTTGCTTCTCACCACCTGGACAATATCTGGAACAAAAAAATATATTAATTTTAGTATGTATTTGAAACCAATTTCTAAGCTTGCAAAACAAACACTTGCTTCTGCGATTTTTAAAAGGTGATTATTTTATAAATAAAACATATCTGTATCAAAATCTGCGTTTGACAGTCCTACGCCTAACTCACAACGTACCACAAAAATGGTAAGATTTTATTTTTTGTTTATTAATCCCAATCCTCTGATGCGTTTCGCCGTACTACGGCTCATCAGGCCATAGAGGCTTGGTAACCAAAGAACAAAACCCATGCAATATTTGGTTCCATCTGTACTCAAGTCTATGAGTTGGAACGTATTAATAGCGTCCCAAAAAAAAACAAAACTTTACTATACCACATCATATCAGTTCCTAGATTCCGTTAAAGCGTCAGTTCAACAATGGAATTTTTAATAGTGACAAAAAATATTCGCGGTTTTAAATCATAAAGCGTTTCCATTAAAAAAAAAATCAAATGTTTGTACCATAGTTCAAAAACCGACGACGCTAGAAATGTACTACGTCACTGGATTCTACAGAAAATGTCTTTAAAAATCCGTTTTAACGTCTTCAAAAAGTTTAAATTATATCTGAGATACCTCAAAAGTGATATTTTTCAATTTTTCCCTAACAAAAAAATGTTATGAGAATTCTGCTGTAGCCATGTGTAATTTCAAACAAAAGTAGCAAACTGTCGCAAAAAACACAACTTTATATCTATGAAAATAAGCGAGATAGTTGAGATTTTTTTATATTTAATTTTAAATAAGAAATTTTGTTAATTGTAATTTTTGTTTAGAATGCAGGATAAAAATTTTATGGTTTTGAAACAATTATTTTAAAAAAGAGTAATAAATCTCCCGAAATCAAATATAAGAATATATTACAAAATACTTTAACTTTAGTTACTTTCAAATTATAATACATCAAAACAACATGAACGATGGAATCATTACCACAGTATAGCAAGAGTACAATAAATACACTCGGGTCGACATTTTTTTTTAAGTCTGGTTTTTATTCCCTCGTTTTTAAAGAAGTATAATGAAAAATATCGTTCATAATTCGTCCAAAAATAGGTTTTCCGTGTTTGCATGTCTTCCGGTGTTCGGCTTTGCCTCACACCTGAATTAGTTATACGCGAACGGAAAAACCTTTATTTTTGTACTAATAAAATATACTATTACCGCACTACAGCGGAAAAGTGCTACTTCCGCTTTGAAAAATCGTACGGCAAAGTACACTTTTCCACACGATCGTAGGAAACATTATTTTAATCATCCAACTGAACATTGCCTTAACCCCTATAATAATTCAACAACAGCCGACCAAAAAGTGTAAAGTGTGCATTAAGCAAAGTAGTTTTTGAATATACTATTACCGCACCTTCACAAAAAAGGTGGTACCTACAAATAAGCGGAACAACCAACAAACATTTTCAAAAACTAATTCCGACTTTGTTTAAAAAAATTATTACACAGGGTGTTACGAATTCGATGCATTAGCATTGCTATCTCAGAAACTATAGTTGATAGAGAGAGATGGAGGCAAAGATGCGCATTTTATTGCTAAATAATTATGGTGCAAAGACATACTTTAAAACAACTAATTATTACTAAAAGACCTTAAAAAACCTATTATACAGGCTGCTTAAATTTGGATAAACAAATCTGAATTTATTTTTCTTCAAAACCGCTGCAGATATTTTCATAAATCTTTGAAGGTAACTGTCAACAATACGAGTAAAGCACGTTTCGCAATAAAAAGAGAGATGCAAGTCATGACGTTGTATGTACCGCTATGCAATTATATGAAACGTAGAGTTGAGCAATTGCTAGCAATTTATTTTTCATTATTCTACTCCGAATACTATCTTTTTCTCGAATTAATAATAGAGAAAATGTAACTTTGCCGTGGAAAACGCCGGAAATGCTTATTTTTAAGGCGCTGTAAAACTCAATACAAACAAATTTCAACAGCTACGCAACTTCAACAACGAAAGGTAAATTTGGTATTGTGATGGTGGCTTAAGGACATAGTGAGGTCGCTGGATGGAATCAGACCAATGTACTCAAACCTGAAGTAGCATTAGCTTTAAAACGATGCAGCTTCAAAAAACTAAAACTCACTTTAGTATTTCGTAAAAAATGAGATCGAACAAATGCTCCCCGTTCTGGACGGTAAAGCTAAGAAGCTTTTTTAAGAGAAATTCGGATCACCTGGGTGTCCAAATTTATCTTGAAAAGAATTTCGACCATAGGAAACAGCAGTTCAAAACTCTGACCCTTACAGCGTTTTGCCTTTAGACTATTTTTTAACTAGCCATTGTTTATCGATCTTTTACGTTATGTCTGTATTATATTGTCACGATAGAAATAAATGAAATTTATTTCACTTGAACGGAAACATAAAAAATGTGGAATGCGGTTAAAATGCACCTGCACTTATGATGCAATAGCTAAACTATGCACCGGAGTATAACCTACCGTGGAACCAGTGTTTGGCATGAAGTTATATCCTAGAGAGGGGATAATTTCAGTCAGTCCTGCTTTGCCTAGCAGAAACTCGGAAAATGGCGCTACAAGTGACAAGCCTCTCTCCAAGATTCTATCTTCATTAGAAGTGTAAGTACTATTGTACTTTATTTTTGTGTATTGATCTTACACCTATTTAATTATGATTTTATTGGAAGTTAGTAACGTTTTTATAAGATTAGTAAACCGCTTATTTTATTAGTTAGTAAGTTATGAGTTGTTTAGGTTAAGGAACTTATTTAATAAAATTTAATGGTGTGTAACTATGTGTTTTATTTCACACTGAAACGAGATCCCAGGCAGTAAACTTGCATTCAATTCAACACGTCACGTTAGTCCTGGCAATATAATACCTTTAAACGTATTAAACATATTTCATTAAAAAATATATTTTTTACCTACTGAAAATTTTATAATTTGTCACTCGCAACGTTACGGAAATGGCCGCCTCACTTAATATACTAATTAAGCAAATCCTCTAGTTTAGACACCTTTTATTGTCCGTATGTCAAGGTGCTAGAAATTAAATGGCGATTATGTAGAAAAGTTAACAAAGGTCTAATAAAAAAATAATCTTAAAAAAAAATTGATTTATAGGGCAAATTTTTGTAATGTCAAAACGGCCCTTGCTTAGTAGTTGCCTGAAATAATCATGTAAGTAACCAGACAATAGTGTGGTTTAAACTTCAGATCATGCAAACATTACTTTACACTTCAACTCATTAAAGAGGAAAACGGTGTTCCATATCTATGCAATGTTATTGTCATGTTGTGTAAATTTGGTTGGCAATACAATCACCTCTGTTATGATATGCAACTAAAGTTATAATAATCAGACTATACCTCATTATTACTATTACTTTAAACATGTCTTTAGACAACAGTACATACATGGTGTTTTTTAACAATTGCAAAAAATCTTAATCATCGATTATACATCAAGAAATAATGCCAGTTTGCTATACAGGTAATTCAAATTCGACCCTCACCATTGGGAGAAAGTTTAAATTGGGACAAAGTTGCGTCATTTAAAGCTCAACCAAATGCAGTAGTAAACATTTTGATTTTCCGAGTACTTCCGAAGATATTTAAAAAAACTGAAAATTTCAATTTTTAATTTTATTTATTTCTAACCTTATTTGAAGAGATATTCCAAAACTAATAGCATCTTTTCATTGCCACTTTTTCCCAGCTATTCGATGATAGATTCATATTTGCCGGCCGACGTTTTTTGGCAGCCATCATCAACTTTCTTTTTTCTTATGGGGGCCATATTGGATTTTTAACCCACCAAATAGTACGTTTTATGCTGATTTTAGTGATGTATAATCAGTTATGATTTGCTCCATAAATAACAAAACAATTGAATAAAAACTAATTTTACCTTTGTTGGCTTTGAGGTTATGAGAGGTTTTATGAAGATTACTTGGTAGTACTTGTCACACGCAATTGGCCTGAACATACTTAGACACAATGAGGAAAAACGAGGCAATATTATTTTAAGCTTCAACACAAATTTGGTACTAAGTTAATAATATAAGTGCAAACAAACTGTAATCAGTAAGCCAACAGCACCACATAACTTTATTTAGTTAAAACTTAACCAAAACATAGCTTGATTTGATGTTTTTCAAAATCCCATATTAAATCATTTAAACTTGCAATTAACATTACAAAAAAAATCAATTTGGCAAAAAATGAAGTTCCTAAAATAATGATCTTTCTCTTGGAAACATAAATGACCGGTTTAAGTTAGAGATGCTACCAAATCTCTTCTGATTAACCTAAATTTTGCAGCAATCCTTGTATAATAATAACATTTTGTGCGCCGGTTTCTTTTCTAGATACATTTTTAACTTGACTTGCTCTAATAATCGTCCGAATTATCGTGTTTGACAAGTACTGTCAAATAATGACATTTCATAAAACGTCTCATTAACTCAAAGCCAACTAAAGTAGAATTAGTTTTTATTGAATTTTATTTTGTCATTTATGAAGCAAATCATAAGTCATTATACATCACTAAAATCAGAATAAAACGTACTATTTGGTGGGCTAAAAATCCAATATGGTGCCCATAAAAAAAAAGAAAATTGATGATGACTGCCAAAAAACGAAACGTCGTGTGGCAAATTGGAATCTATCATCGAATAGCTGGGGAAAATGACAAAGAAAAGATGCTTTTAGATTTGGGATATCTCTTCAAATAAGGCTAGAAATAAATAAAAACAAAAAATCAATTTTACAGATTTTTTCGGATATCTTCGGAAGCACTCGGAAAATCGAAATTTTTAAAACGGTATTTGGTTGAGCTTTAAATTGCGCAACTTTACCCAAATTTAAACTTTCTCGTATCTCTTATGGTTTCTGAGATCCCAATGGTGAGGGCCGAATTTGAATTACCCTGTATATATCATATTTCAAAAATGCTTTGTTAAAGAAATACAGGGTGTTTGGAAGAAAATTATTTATTTCTTCAGTATCGGTAACTGTTTTCAAGCAGATTTAATTTTTATTTTCAGAAAAAACATACCAATTTCTCTATCAATGTGCATTATGAAATTGAGATTTTTAAAATTGTAAATTTGTTATTTTCTCGAAAACTGTGACAGGTACAGAAAAAACTAAAGAAGCAAAAAAGTTTCTAAATTAACAGAAATATTTCATAAAAAAATCATTGTGGCACCATTAAAAAGTTTGTGGAAGGAGAAAGAAGGCCTTAAACCCCAAACAATAACACAGAACTAACACTCAAGTATTTCATTAATTTCATAACAAAGCATTTTTGAAATATGGTTTGTACAGTTACAAATTTGATGCAAAAACATTGCTATCTCAGGAACTATAGTTGATAGAGCTTTAGTTAAATGAAGGCAAAGTTGCGCATTTTAATGCTAAACAATTTGGTTAAAAAAAATTTTCATTACTTCCGGAGATATTCGACAAAAAGCGAAAGTCAAATTCCTATTTTATTTTTTTACTACTTTATTATTGATTATTTTGGAAAATCAATGGCACCTTCAGGAGGCACTTTTTTAGGCTCTTTAAGAAAATAGTTAGTTTTCAGCTCCGACGTTTCGATTTTTAGATACCATCATCAACTTAAATTTTTCAATACGGACCTGAACTTTTTATTTCGTTTTTTAGTAGCTACAGACCTCTTGAAACTAATGATGTGCCACACTTGTCAAAAAATTATATCTGCTGTACTTAAGTACCTATTTTTTTTTTAAATATGCCTTTGGAATTCATATGTTGTCATAATGAGTAGATAATTTAGTTTGACATGATTTAAGAATTAGGTTTTGCTCTAACACTAAAAATAAAGTTTAAGCTGTTTCATCAAAACTCAACCTCGAAATCAAACACGTGAGTGTCTGAAAAATACATAATTAACCAAAAACATATTTTTTTAAATTAATGAATTGAAAAGTACTATAAGAAACTCTCTTTTTTTCAAAGGAGCAATGAACCTAATTTTGAATTTTATCAAAGTAAATTATTTACTCATTATGACAACATATCAATTTCAATTGCTTAATTTATTTAAAATACTTAAAGTACCAAGTACGTAATACATTAGATATATTTTTTTGACGTGATATATCATTGGTTTCGGAAGGTCTGTAGCTACTAAAAAACAAAATAAAAAGTTTAGGTCCGTATTTGAAAAATTAAATTAATTTAATTAAAATAAGTTGATGATGGTATCTAAAAAACGAAACGTCGGAGCTGAAAACTAAAACTATTTTCTTGAGGAGCATAAAAAAGTGCCTCCAGAAGGTGCATTGATTTCCCAAAACTTTTTCGATTTTTGTCGGATATCTCCCAAAGTAATAAAAAATTTTTAAATTTTTTCACCAAATTATTTAGCAATAAAATGCGCAACTTTGCCTCAATTTAATTAAAGCTCTATCAACTATAGTTTCTGAGATAACAATGCTAATGCATCAAATTTGTAACACCCTGTATAAATAAACTGTCATTATTTTTCGATGTAGAATAGATTTTTAAATAATTTTTTGCAATCATTAAAAAACACCCTGTATAATACATATTAATTCAATGTTGAGCAATTCGGTTTACTAAAGTGTATAATGACGATTACTGTGTTAAATGTAAAACAATAATGAAAACAGCAATGCTGTAAAAGGTGAATTTATGCAGGACATTAAAATAGAATTAAGCTAAACTAATTTAGTACTAAGAAACATCAACATGTGTAATTGCAACATGCATTTATGCAACTGAATTTTCTATTAAGTTTAGATAAGTTAAATTAAGAAGTTGGTCAACTTTTAACTTTCTTAACTTAATATTACTTATTATTATTATTTGCTTATAGCACATAGCCTGAATAGGATTTGGACAAATGACAAATGTCAATTACATCTTATCTTGATTAATGTTTTCTTCCTTTGTCAGATTTTTCCGACAAAGGGCTCTGTGGGCCTAATGCCTGTTTCCCCCACACTTCCAAGACAAATTTAAGTATGTACCGGTTGACCCAATAAGACTGTTTCTCGGCCATATCTCGGGAGCCATTCGTCGTAGGACTTTCGTGTAAAAAAAATTATTGGGCCATGAAGAATCGCTGGAAAATATTTTCTAGTTCTAAAAACAACCACCAGAGGGCGTAACTGCCATCTTAAATTTTAAAATCGCATTTTCTCTAAATTTCCCATAATGAACTAAAAAGTTTTTTTCACATTTTGAAAGAGAACCAGTTTATCTATAATTTTCGTTAAATAAAATTTTCAGTTATTTGAAAAACAAAGATGGTGTGGGGTGTTCAATTGATTTTGCAATAACCTGCTTTAACTTTTTAACGGTTTGACCGATTTTAACAAATTTCGTATCGTTGAAAAGAGCATTTGTTACGATTTTCCCGTGGGTTCACACAAAGTCAATTTAACTCAACAATTAATAAATTTATTACACTTCAAAACACTCCGTACAATAATTAACACAGCTACTAAAAACACTACTACAATTCCACAATTATTCCACTATTTAAACTTAACCGCGTTCCCAAATTCACTACTACTGCGGTTGACACCGCGTCTTTTATATTCGCAAACCACGTTCTAGAATGACCGCGAAACGCTTCGCGGGTTGCCTTGACCATTCAAGAATCTTCCAGGTAGCGCTTCCTAACTGTGGCCTACTTTAATACGCGCCCGGCCAGATATTGCGGCGCATCGGTTTCATCCCGAAGCGAGCGCTCGTTAAAAAGTATCGAGCATAGTAGGCCCAGACCGTAACAATCCTTTGGGCAATAAGTCAACCAAAATATAGTTATTTTAGTTGAACCTTTCTCCGCCAGAGGGCTAGTTTTGACACCATGACCCATATACTAAACAAAATCAGAACAATCAAATGAAATGATATGTCCAAATATAGATATAGCCTAATAACATCCAAATAGGCCAGGGAAAACCGTTTTTCAAAATCTCGATCCTAACCTCAAATATTGGAAAAATTAGATTAATGAATCTTTGAAAGCCAAGGATCGCGTGGTAAATGTTTTAAACTATTAAATATTTAGCTACAAAATGAATAAGATGTTAAAGAGGCAGTTGTGAGTCTAAATAGAATTTATTTAGGCATTATTTAAAAAAATATATATCATCAGAACATTCATGTTGCTCCAAAGGGACTAAACGCATCCTGAACTTATTAAGTCACTTTAATATTACTCTTGGAATTCTTACTTACTTTTAGTTTAAAAAAGAAGCCTAAAAACCCAAATAAATAACTATATCCAAATTTCACATACTTTGGAATCATTAACAAAGTCTTTTTGTCAAATTTGATGCCCAAATCATTTTGCGTAAAATTTTAAACTGTTTTTTTTTTCGTTTTTTAATAAAACCCATGAGACGGAAAAAGAAAGAGATCTAATGGCGACTCAGGTGTTCAAAATGGCCTCCGTTATTTTGAATGCACATCTGAAGACGCCTCAATTTCAGCTCTTGGGATGTTCAAGATGGCATTTCTAATTCTTGCAATCATATCCTCGCGGGAAGTTGGCCTTGTTGCAAAGACTATATCCTTAATCCTTCCCCAGAGATAAAAAAATCGCAAAAAAAAAAAACAGTTTAAAATTTTACCCAAAATGTTAGATTTGGGGCATCAAATTTGACAAAAAATCTTTGTTAATGGTTCCAAAATATGTGTAATTTGGTTATAGTATATTTATTTGGGTTTTTAGGCTTCTTTGCTAAACTAAAGGTAAGTAAGAATTTCAAGAGTAATATTAAAGTGACTTAATAAGTTCAGGATGCGTTTAGTCCCTTTGGAGCAACATGAATGTTCTGATGATATATGTTTTTTTAAATAATGCCTAAATGAATTCTATTTAAACTCACAATTGCCTCTTTAACATCTTATTCATTTTGTAGCTAAATATTTAATAGTTTTAGAACATTTACCGCGCGATCCTTGGCCTTCAAAGATCCATTAATCTAATTTTTCCAATATTTGAGGTTAGGTTAGGATCGAGATTTTGAAAAACGCTTTTCCCTAGCCTATTTGGATGTTATTTGGCTACTTTTTCATAAAGAAAAAGTCATATCATTTCATTTGACTTTTCTGATTTTTTTTTAGTATTTGGGTCATGGTGTCATAACTAGCCCCCTGGCGGAGAAAGGTTCAACTAAAATAACTATATTTTAGTTGATTCTGATTGCCCAAAGAATGCTCTTTTCGACGATACCAAATTTGTTAAAATCGGTCAAACCGTTAAAAAGTTAAAGCAGGTTATTGCAAAAACAATTAAACACCCCACACCATCTTTGTTTTTCAAATAACTGAACATTTTATTTAACCAAAATTATAGATAAACTGGTTCTCTTTCAAAATGTGAAAAAAACTTTTTAGTTTATTATGAGAAATTTAGAGAAAATGCGATTTTAAAATTTAAATGTCAGTTATGCCGTCTGGTGGTTATTTTTAGATCTTGAAAATATTTTCCTGCGATTCTTCATGGCCGATTTACCCAATAATTTTTTTTACACCAAAGTTATACAACGAACGGTTCCCGAGATATGGTCGAGAAACAGTCTCATTGGGTCACCCGGTACAACTAGCTAAGTTCAAGTTTGAATGTGACAGATCCGATGCAAAATAACTATGCAACAACAGTCTAAAGTAAACTTATCTGAGATGTCCTTATAATCTACTTAGCCAAAGTTGGGGAAACTGACATAAGTGAATTGAGCAAATAACAAAACACAAAACAAAAACTGTAATCAAACAATTAAGCACAAGGTAAAAAAAACCTGTGAAAACAAATTAGTACATCAAAAGTTGTTTATACCAATGTACAGGGTGATTGATTGAATTTTGACCACCCCCTTAACTTCCTTAATTTTGATTTTAGCAAAAAACGTTAAATACAAAACTAGTAGATATTTAGGTCTACTTTATTCTTAGATGAACAGTTAATATACAGGGTGTCCCAAATTTGAGTAACAAACGAACTTATGTCTTTTTTTAAATGCAATGACCGACTTTTTAATCGATATTTAAATTCTACATCAAGTTCTAGGCCTAATTGATGTAAAATGTCTGTATCGATATTGAACTGTTTCCGCAGCGGCGTCCTTGATTGATTGAATTTTGACCACCCCCTTACTTCCTTAATTTTGGTTTTAGGGAAAAACGTTAATTACGAAACTAGTAGACATTTAGATCTACTTTATTCTTAGATAAACAGTTATTATACAGGGTGTCCCAATTTGCGTAACGAAGTAAACTTATGTTTTTTTTAAATACAATGATCAACTTTTTATCCGATATTTAAATTCTGCGTCAAATAGGCGTTACTGATGTAAAATCTCTGTATCGATATTCAACTGTTTCCGCAGCAGTGTCCTTGATTGATTGAATTCTGACCACCCCCTTAACGTCCTTATTTTTGATTTTAGTAAAAAAACATGTTGTATCAATTTAGATGTAGATATTTAAGTCTACTTTATTCTTAGATAAACAGTTATTATACAGGGTGTCCCAAATTTGAGTAACTAAATAAACCCTTAATCACATAGTCGAGGCAACATTGTTAAAGTAACAGATGCTGCTTCGGAAACAGTTGAATATCGATACAGACATTTTACATCAGTTAGGCCTAGAATTTGACGTAAACTTCAAATATCAGATAAAAAGTTGGTCATTGTATTTAAAAAAAAAAAAAGTTTGGTTCGTTACTCAAATTTGGGACACCCTGTATAATAACTGGTTCTCTAAGAATAAAGTAGACCTAAATATCTACTAGTTTTGTATTTAACGTTTTTTGCTGAAATCAAAAATAAGGAAGTTAAGGAGGAGGTCAAAATTGAATCAATCAAGGATGCTGCTGTGGAAACAGTTGAATATCGATACACACATTTTACATCAGTTAGGCCTAGAATTTGACGTAGAATTCAAATAGCATATAAAAAGTTGGTCACTGTATTTAAAAAAACATAAGTTTGTTTGGTTTGTTACTCAAATTTGGGACACCCTGTATAATAACTGTTTATCTAAGAATAAAGTAGACCTAAATATCTACTAGTTTTGCATTTAACGTTTTTTGCTAAAATCAAAATTATGAAAGTTGGTGGTCAAAATTGAATCAATCACCCTGCACCTATCAATCAACTCCCAAATGATATGATTACAAGATAATATAAAGCTCATCAAACAAAAAATTATGATGAGATCTTAGACAGTAAGGAGGACACCTTTGTTAGAAATTGTTCTGAACAAATACAGGAAGCAATTTATTTTAATAATGTAAGTACAAAAAACCCAATTTGACAATGCCGATAAACAAAATAACTTGGTGAGGCACATCCTTACAGGGTGTTACAAATTTGAGGCATTAGCGTTGCTATCTCAGAAACTATAGTTGATAGAGCTTTGATTAAATGGAGGCAAAGTTGCGCATTTTATTGCTAAATAATTTGGTAAAAAAAAATCAAAACATTTTCATTACTTCCGGAGATATCCGACCAAAACCGAATAAGTCAAATTTCTATTTTTTTTTTTACCACTTTATTAGCGATTATTTTGTAAAATCAATAGCACCTTGTGGAGGCACAACAGCTTTCGTTTTCAGCTCCGACGTTTTGTTTTTTAGATACCATCATCAACTTCAATGTTTCAAATACCGACCTAAACTTTTTATTTCGTTTTTTAGTAGCTACAGACCTTCTGAAACCAATGATGTGTCACACTTGTCAAAAAAGTATATCTAGTGTATTATGTACATACTTGGTACTTAAAGTTTTTTAAATAAATTAAGCAATTGAAATTGATATGTTGTCATAATAAGTAGATAATTTAGTTTGATATAATTTAATAATTAGGTTCATTGCTGGTTGGTTTTTTGGTGAATTATTTATTTTTCAAATACTCACATGTTTGAATTTGAGGTTGAATTTTGATGAAACAGCTTAAACTTTATTTTTAGTGTTAAAAAGAGCAAAACCTAAATCTTAAATCATATCAATCTAAATTATCTACTCATTATGACAACATATGAATTACAAATGGATTAAAAAAAAAAAACAAGTACCTAAGTACACTAGGTATAATTTTTTGACAAGTGTGGCACATCATTAGTTTTGGGAGGTAAGTAAGTGTAGCTCCTAAAAAATGAAATAAAAAGTTCAGGTCCGTATTTGAAGAAATGAAGTTGTTGATGGTATCTAAAAAACGAAACGTCGGAGCTGAAAACTAAAGCTGTTTTCTTGAAGAGCATAAAAAAGTGTCTCCAGAAGGTGCCATTGATTTTCCAAAATAATCAATAATAAAGTAGTAAAAAAATAAAATAGAAATTTTACTTTTGTGGTTTTTATCAGATATCTCCCGAAGTAATGACCATTTTTTGGCGCAACTTTGCCTCCATTTTACCAAAGCTTTCGCAACTATAGTTTCTGAGATACCAATGCTAACGCCTCAAATTTGTAACACCCTGTATATTTTGGGTCTGGTGCGACATAGGTGCAACCATATTTTTGTTTTTTTTTTTTTTTTTGATGAAATTAGTGTCATATTGTTTATTTAACTTAGTTCCACCCAAAAATGGGTGGTTGGAGCTGTTTGTTGGGAAAAGAATAGTAAAAAAATGCCTTTGAAAGTGGTCAGGTTACACCAAGTACATGAAGGGTTTAATAGTTAAATAACTTGAAAATTTGTAAATTAAATAAGTATTTTTAGTTTTTACATGCAAAGTGACACTTTACTATCTATAATTACAGTTGACAATGTTAACCTTAGTGTCAGATTAGTACAAGGGGCAATGTTTATTTTTTGTAAATGTATTGAAAAAGATGCATGGTAACCTAGTGCTAACCATAGTGGCCGATTCATATATGTAGTAATAATTATTAAGATCTGAAAAAGAGAAAAAATATGGAAACTTCCATTTTAAGAAATTAAAAATCAATTTTTAGAATTACTTTACTAATTTTGAACAGAAAAACAGTTCTGTTTGACAACATTGCTAGGGTTGTTAGGCACCAAACAAAATGTTCAACAATCAGGCGGGTGGTGCTGGTACCGATCAAAAACAAGTCATTTATGTTTAGTATGGAGAATGCCATAGGAGTTTTTCCTGTGTGAAAGTGATTCATCCACCTTTATTTTGGTAAAAGTAAGTTAAATAAACAATCTGACATGGATTTCATCAAAAAAGAACTAAAAATAAGATGGCATCTAAATTGCACTGAAAATTGAATGTAACTACAAACCTTACTTTCATTTAGTATAATTCTAATTTGCTTTAATTTAACGTCTGCATAAACCCACCTTTAATTTAAGTAAAATCAGTTAACTCACCTTAAAACTTACTTTTTTATCCACCATTGTAATGTAGTTGCAAAAATTGCACATGATTTGGCTCTTCAACTTTATTGATATGTTGCACTTCTTGGTGGGCAATATGGGCCTCAAATAGGACAATTTCTTCAAAGAAGTTGTGCTTTCTCATCCAGATGAAAAATGGGAAAGTATTCAGCATATACGGGATAAGATTCTGTAATATTTGTTAAATTTGTAGTAATGCAGCCATGTTGGTTACACAGGTTATGTATCAATTTGCCACTGTAATCAGTGTTATCTTACCTTGGCAAGCAGCCGTTGTATCCATTGTGCTTATGCATATCAAAAACTCTACATTTCCTTGATTTTAGTGTATAATCTTCGTCAATTATTAGATAATTGTAATATAAATTAAAATAAACTACAATTATTTTAAGCTGCATGCTGCATGCATGGCAATTTTTTTGACAACACGACAAAAAGCTAGCAATGCATAGTGACAAGCTGACAGCTGACAAGTCGGAAGTTTAAGGCGTATGTTGACGGCAGTACTAACCTGAGTTTTAAGTTGTAGTAGCATAGGGCGTCTTTTTCTATCAGAATGAGTTAAAATGAGACAGGCATTGTAAACACTCCAGTAAACACTGACGCCAAGCCAAAACACGCCTTTAGTTGACATCGCAAATCGCAACACAACAGAAATGACAGATCGAAGATATTCAGCCGAGTTTGGGACAAAGCGATACGCTGCATGACGTCACAGTGGGTGCTCGGGTGTACAATATGCAATTAAAACCCAGGTGGAAGGTTGAAGGGGAACCAGAGGGAACAGCCGTTGTCCATGGTTTGGGGGTTGTTAACTTTAGGTATCCACGAATTTCGAGTTGTTTCTTTTTTTTTAACATGTAGATTATGGCTTATACACGTATGGTAAATCCAAAACCGACCATAGGAAAACCGTGTAACGGACAGAGAAACATAGATAAATGCATGTGCAGGAAAAATATCAAGTAGGCCAAAATTTGAGCGCGCTGTTGCCAAACGCCTAAGTATCTAATACCGTCGACAAAACCAATTTTGTTGTTGGATTGTTCCTAATTTATTTCCATTCATTTGGATAATCTGTCTTCGGTCAGCGAGCTGTATTTAGTCCGATTTCTGTCTATTTGTTTAACAATTTGAATGAAATTATTTATTTTTCATTTAGCATATTTTTTTTCTATCCTATTTCATCTGTCATCTGCGATTAAAATCTAACCTCAATTGTCAAATTAAAAGTAAACAAGAAATCATTTACAGTGACAGCCATATTAATACCAGAATGTACTCCTATTAGTCCTATTATTGTAAGATTTTAGGAAAACATGAACAAATAACACTATTTACACAATAGTAAGAGTTCCTCTAGTTGGTGGCCTTCTCAATTTAAGGTAGGAAACTCCCCCCAGAAAATTCATCAGTGAGAGAATAGCAAGAGACTCCTCTAGTGTAGTGTTATTAATAAGTTATTTTTAGGTAGTAAAGCCGATTTGCTAGCTTAGCCATACAACATCGCAACTTTTATTGAGTCTAGAGTCCAGTTACCAACAAAGCCACATTTAAGGAACCAGCTAACAAATGGGGTGTACAGTATTCTGTTGTTATTAGCAAAGTTACTTAGTTGAATGACAATGATATAATAAGGTGTGAAACATCTAAAAGCTTCAGTTCACTAGACAATATACAAGCCATCTGATCCAGTGTTCAGGTTGTGTTCAATCAATTTGCCAAAAGATATAATACTTATATCAGTGCTCCATTTTAATTAAATTGTAAACAATTTTATGGTTGCTGAGCAATTTTTTGTGTGACAAGCAAGTTCATCCCCCAACTTGGTTGCTGTAAAATGAAGTGTAAAGTTGGCTAATGACTGTGCTTTTTAATTTACAGTTGTAGTTTCAGATCATGCACACAGGGTTGTAACACAGAATTCATTCTCCCACTATCTGTATTGCTAAGGAATGCAACCAACAATGTACAGGGTGATTGATTGAATTTTGACCACCCCCTTAACTTCCATAATTTTGATTTTAGCAAAAAACATTAAATACAAAACTAGTAGATATTTAGGTCTACTTTATTTTTAGATAAACAGTTATTACACAGGGTGTCCCTAATTTGAGTAACAAACCAAACTTATGTTTTTTTAAATACGATGACCCTCTTTTTATCCGATATTTGAATTCTACGTCAAATTCTAGGCCTAATTGATGTAAAATGTCTGGATGGATATTCAACTGTTTCCCCACCAGCGTCCTTGATTGGTTGAATTTTGACCACCCTCTTAACTTTCTTAATTTTGATTTTAGCAAAAAACGTTAATTACAAAACTAGTAGATATTTAGGTCTACTTTATTCTTAGATAAACAGTTATTATACAGGGTGTCCTAAATTTTAGTAACGAACCAAACTTATGTTTTTTTAAACACAATGACCAACTTTTTATCCGATATTTGCATTCTACGTCAAATTTTAGGAATAGGTGTAAAATTTCTGTATCGATATTCAACTGTTTCCGCAGCATTTGTTACTTTAACAATGTTTCCTCGACTATGTGATTAAGAGTTAATTTAGTTACTCAAATTTGGGGCAGCCTGTATAATAACTGTTTATCTAAGAGTAAAAGTAGACCCAAATATCTATAACTGTTGCTACAACTAGTTTTTTTACTAAAATCAAAAATACGGAAGTTAAGGGGGTGGTTAAAATTCAATCAATCAAGGACGCTGCTGCGGAAACATTTGAATATCGATACAGACATTTTACATCAATTAGGCTTAAAATTTGACGTTGAATTAAAATATCGATTAAAAAGTTGGTCATTGTATTTAAAAAAATCATGTTTGGTTTGCTACTTAAATTTGGGACACCCTGTATAATAACTGTTTATCTAAGAGTAAAGTAGACCTAAATATCTACTAGTTTTATATTTAACGTTTTTTGCTAAAATCAAAATTAAAGAAGTTAAGACTAAGAGGGTGGTCAAAATTCAATCAATCAAGGACGCTGCTGCGGGAACAGTTGAATATCGATACAGACATTTTACATCAATTAGGCCTAGAATATGACGTAGAATTCAAATATCGGATAAAAAGTTGGTCATTCTATTTAAAAAAACATAAGTTTGGTTTGTTACTCAAATTTGTTACACCCTGTAGAATAACTGTTTATCTAAAAATAAAGTAGACCTAAATATCTTCTAGTTGATGATTCACCCTGTACAGGGTGATTGATTGAATTTTGACCACCCCCTTAACTTCCATAATTTTGATTTTAGCAAAAAACGTTAAATACAAAACTAGTAGATATTTAGGTCTACTTTATTCTTAGATGAACAGTTAATATACAGGGTGTCCCAAATTTGAGTAACGAACCAAACTTATGTTTTTTTTTAAATACAATGACCAACTTTTTATGTGATATTTGAATTCTACGTCAAATTCTAGACCTAACTGATGTAAAATGTCTGTATCGATATTCAACTGTTTCCGAAGCAGCATCTGTTACTTTAACAATGTTGACTCGACTATGTGATTAAGGGTTAATTTAGTTACTCAAATTTGGGACACCCTGTATAATAACTGCTTATCTAAGAATAAAGTAGAATTAAATATCTACATCTAAATTGATACAACAAGTTTTTTTACTAAAATCAAAAATAAGGAAGTTAAGGGGGTGTCCAGAATTCAATCAATCAAGGACGCTGCTGCGGAAACAGTTGAATATCGATATAGACATTTTACATCAGTTAGGCCTAGAATTTGACGTAGAATTCAAATATCGATTAAAAAGTTGATCATTGTATTTAAAAAAACATAAGTTTGTTTTGTTACTCAAATTTAGGACACCCTGTATAATAACTGTTTATCTAAGAATAAAGTAGATCTAAATGTCTACTAGTTTTGTATTTAACGTTTTTTGCTAAAATCAAATTTAAGTAAGTTAAGGGGGTGGTCAAAATTCAATCAATCACCCTGTACTTAATAATTATTATATCAAGTCTATGATTATATCAGTTCATAAAATAATGTAATATGGTTATTTGTAAGTATAATAGTGTGTTTTATCATAGGAAATACAATAACAAAAAGTTTTCAATCAACATATCTATCTGCCACTGTAACCAAAGTGAAGGTGCAGACACACATGCTCATAAAAAGGCCTGCTTCTTAGCATATGCCAAGAATCATTGTACCCTTCAGCTGTTCACATTTCCTAGCAATAGGCATGCCTGCTTTAAGTAGACACTATGTACTTTATGGCTTGCTCATAAGCAACCGAACTTCAGATGTGCCAAAAGCATGCCCCCCTTCACCTATGCTCCAGATAGTAGGTATACTAAAAAATCTAAATACGTATTGCTATTTTATGAGCATGATATTTGTAGCAAACCATGTCCACACATGCTGCTCCACACAAGTAGCAATTGGTCAGTAATAATGTATGTATGTAATACTAATGACATGCTTTTGTGTTTTTATTGAACATGTTTGTCTGCACCTCTATTCTTAGAGTTTAGTTGATTCCTTATGATTATGAATAAAATACATAGTTAATATTTTACATAGCAAATAGGTGTTATCAAATAATAATATGGTCTAGGGGTTTTACCTTTAGGCATATTTTGGTCAAAGTATTAACTTGAGTTTTAAGCTGTAGGAGTAACATAGCATATCTCATTATATCAGAACAAGTTAAAATAAAGTAGTCAAGATAGACAATGTACACAAATGCCAACATTTTTTTTTGTTATAACCTACTTAAAAATTAAATTGGTTTCATCGAGAATATTTTTGACCTTCTAATGAATGGAAACATACACTTCTATTTTGTTTAAAAACATGCTGTTTAGTATAACTAAAGGAACTTGTATTGACAATCTACAGTATAATGTAAAACCCACCATGTTTATAACATACAAGAGGAGAATCAAAGGGCAGTTTTATAAAAATAAATGTTACTTAATATTTTTCTTAATTTCCTTCTATTGATGTTACTGGTGTAAGAAAGTTATGGAATGCTACTAAATATTTAATTTAACATTATTGAACTGTCTTTAAGTAAAAATCTGTTCTTTTAAATAGTATGTATGTAAATAAATTTATTAAAATTGTTTGTAAAAGTGTTGGTTTTTTTAAAAAGGCCACAAAATTTTAAATTTTATTTTGTAGCAGGATTCTCTCAAAATTTCAAAAATCTAGACTAGGCTAGTTTGGTACAATTAATTGAATTATGTAGGATGGCTTGTCTGGATGACTAAATAAAGGCACACTTTTAGATAACTCTATTTATTATTCAGATGTAAAGGCAAAAATTGAAAAAAAACGTGACCGCTCTCCCGCCCCGACTTAACCTCACTCTGTCCCTCTCTCTCTCCGCTTAAACTTCACTTGTCATGTCACACCCGTCACTTGATAATGGCGCGAATTTTAAATTGTAATAAGTAGTTTACTACAGTTCGGCCTTCCTGACCACCGTTCGTCCTCGATCGGTCTAGCATACATAATTTTAATATCAAAAAGGCGCTTTAACAATTCATAAACATTGACATAATGATTGTCTTAACATAAGCAACAAAACCATAAGCAAATCTTAACCATATGACGTATAGGTAAACATAATCCGTCCTAACATAAGTCTTCATAACAGTAAACTACAAACATAATCCATACATAATCCGTAAGTTTTCATAACAATAAACTACAAACATAATCAAATTCAAAGTTTCAGGGAAAATCAGGCTACATAGTAGGGATTTATTGTGAGTCATTGTCAGGGTCATCATAAGTCGAGTTAAAGTTAGTGAATGGTCGTAAATTGGAAGAATCTAGAATACTTTTGTAAGGTCTTTGTGTGACTTGAAAACCTGGAATGTCTTCTACAACGTACCTGTCATTGGGCAAAACCCTAGTGACAATGTAAGGGCCTTTATACAAGGGTAAATGTTTTTTATTTAAGCCAGGTGTTACGTCAATATTTACACGCACGACGTAGTCGCCTTCTTTATAAACATGAGGTGTCTTATGTTTCTGATCGAAATACTGTTTATTATACTCCTGCAACTGGAGAATTTTATGTGAGGCGTTATTACGAACTTCGTCCAAGTCTCGTACACAGTCATTCTGGGATCTAAGGTATTCACTTAAAGGGTCTAAAACCTTACCCTTTTGGTGAATGCCAAGAAGGAGTACAGCAGGAGAATTTCCAATAGATCTAGAAAAACTGTTATTAAAAGCGAATTCAACATCTGCAAGGACACGATCCCATTTATTCAATTCAGGAGATAATTTTGACAACATCGGTCGTAAGTCTCTATTAATCCTCTCGATTTGCCCGTTGGCTCTAGGTGTTCCGGCTGCTACTAAAATAAGTTGAACATTGTTCTCATCAAGAAAAGTCTTAAATTCCTCTGATCGAAAATTGGAACCACGATCAGCTATAATCCTATTTGGTCGACTATAGCTATTGAAGTAACTAATTAAATGTCGAATAGTTTCAGCGGCGTTAGTTGTACGACAAGGAAAAAATTTAACAAACTTGGAAAATCCATCAATCACTGCAAAAATATATTTAAACTGTTTACCTGTTTTTTCCAGGGGACCATAATGATCACAGTGTATAGTGTCGAAAGGAACATAACCCTTAGGGATTGGGTGTAAAACTGCTTCACCTTTTCCACTTCGTGAATTATAAAATATACATTTCAAACAATTTATTATGTGATTTTTAACACGGTCCTTTAAGTTTGGAAACCAGTAGGTTCTTAAAATAACCTCACAGGTTTTGTCAACTCCAATGTGTCCAATATCATCATGACACGTTCGAATAACATTTGACTCAAGACATCTTGGAACATAAAATAACAGTTTAGAATTGTACTTTCGGTACACCAATCCATCTCTTAATTCATAAGAAGGATGTTCAGTAGTAATTAACAAGTCACGAATCTTTACAATATTTTCATCTTTTTCCTGAGCAACACATAAATTCCGTTCCAAGCTATTTTCAACAAAATAAACATTAAAAACTGGAAAACAACGACTAAGAGCGTCCACATGTTTCATACGCTCTGCTTTTCTATGTTCAAGTGTATAATCAAATTCTTGGAACACTAATGTCCATCTCAAAATCCGGGGGTTAATATCTTTTTTCTCTAAAGTCAATTTCAGGCTGTTACAATCAGTGATAATTTTAAACTGGATCCCTTTTAAATAAATTCTGAATCTCTGTAAGGAATAAACTATACAAAGTGCTTCCAATTCAAAGCTATGATATTTCGACTCATCAGTAGTAGTTCTTTTGCTGAAATAGAAAACTGGATGGAAGTGTCCATCATTTTGCTTTTGCATAAGAATTGATGCAAAACCTATTGAACTAGCGTCACAATGAAGCTGAGTTTCAAGATGTGGGGAATAAATGGCCAAAACTGGAGCAGATGTTAAAATTTGCTTAATCTTTTCAAAACACTCAAAACAACTTTGGTTGAACAAAAACTCTTCCTTAGATTTCTCAAATTTCAACAAGTCATACAATGGTTTGGCTAAAATAGCAAAATCCTTGACGAAACGGCGGAAGTAGGAACAAAGTCCCAAAAATCCATGTAACATTCTAAAATTTTGAGGTAAAGGGAATGAAGAAACTGAATCTACATTGTCCGGACTCGGTCGAATTCCGGATCGGTTAATTGAATAGCCCAAAAACACAATTTCACTCATCACAAAAGTACATTTGTCAAATCGTAAGCTAAGTAAATTGTCAACTAAAACTTTATATACCTCGTTCAATATGGATAAGTTGTCATCAATTGTCTCTGTGGCTATCAGTATATCGTCAATATAAATAATAATTTTACCTTGTTCAATCGTATTCTGAAAAGCTGTGTTCACAAAACGCATAAAAACTGCTGGACTATTTTTAAGTCCAAAAGGCATTTTCAGATATTCAAACTGGCCAGAAGGTGTAACAAAGCTGGTGTATTTGATTGACTCAGGGTCTATAGTAACATGATGAAATGCGTCCTTGAGATCTAGTCGTGAAAAGTATTGTTTGTCTCGTAGCTGCTCTATTTGGTCATCAATTAGAGGCATGGGAAAATTGTCTCTAGCAGTCAACTTATTCAATTCCCGAAAGTCAACACATAGCCTCAACTTACCTGACTTTTTCTTTACCAAAACAATGGGAGAACTGTATTGGGATGAAGTCTTCCTAATAATTTTCCTGTCCAGTAAGTCCTTAGTAATCTTGTCCACCTCTAATTTGTCTGAATATGAAAGTCTACGAGGGTGAAAGTAAAAAGGTACATGTTTAGGGTCAATCAGAAGTTTCATTTGTAAGTCAGTAATGGGAAATTCAGGCCTAGGTGCTGTTACATAATTTTCAAATAAATTTTGTTCTATAGTAGCCCTTACTTCATTGCTTAACTGTGGATTAATATTCAAATTTAGATTAATACGAGTTTCCTCAAATTGATCCACTTGGATATTCAAAACTTCATTTTCAACATAATGCACATCATTATCAAGAAATTTTAAATATACTTTACCCTGATTAATAGTAAAATTAACAGTAGGGTTACACAACACATCTCTACCTAATAAGCAAGAATCTGACATTGCACTTGTAGGTATGACATAAAATTTAGTTAATAAAGAAGTAATTTGGTCAACATCAATTTCCGCTTCATAACAACCTAAAATCTGTAACCCACTACCATTCATGCCGGTAAAACTATCATTTGTTTCAGCTAAAGTAACATAACATGGTACACAATCTTCTTTAATAAAAGATACAGGGCTTCCCAAATCAAGAAAAGCATTTACTTCAAATTTTAAGTTACCTGGCAGTGGTCTCATCTTCACAACAGTTCTACAGGCTGGTGTTAATGTTGTTGGGCTTACCAGGTGGGTGGTGGAATCTGCAGGTGGATGCTCAGGTCTACGTTTTCTTGGACAGTCTCGTAACTGATGCTGCATGGAGCCACACTCAAAACAAGAGCCAGGAGTCCTTTTAGGACGAGTACACTCAGTGGCCTTATGCCCTGTCAGGCTGCAATTGAAACAGCGGACTGGGGAAGGTCGTTCTGGACGAGAATCTCCAGAGGATGCCTGGGTTGTAGTCCTTGGGTGGTGGTAAGTCCTTGGGACAAAAGTAGATCTGTCTTCAGAAGTGACTGATTTCATTGTGGACAAAACTTCTGCCAAACTTGTAAATCCCTTCATTCTGGCTTGTGATTGAAGGTGAGGGTCACTAAATCCATCAATAACATACTCAATAATCTCATCATCAGGTAATCCTATCTGATTACACATCATAACCTTGTCAGTAAAATATGTGGAGAACTTTTCTGATTTTTTCCATCGGCGAGCTTCCATAGACTTGAGTAGCACTATTTTGTTCGGCCGGGAATCAAACATAGTTTGTATTTCAATTTTAAGCATGGGCCAATCCATTGTAATGTAATCAGGTTTTGAATGATACCAAGTACGAGCATTGCCAGTCAGCTTACCCATAGCAATCAGCTGTATAATTTCATTGGGCACTCCATATGTTGCTTGAATTGCATCAACTCTCTGAATCCAATTGCATACGTTATTCTGGTGGCCACTAAACTCAGGCAATAATGCAGCTAATTCGTCATTCCGAAAACGGGGGGTTGTGCTGCCACCAATTTGTCGTTGTGCTGCTAAAACAGCCCTAACAACTAGGCCTACCAGATCTTCTGCTTCCACTTCATGGGTTGATTCAGAGTTTTCGTCCCCTGTATTTGCCATTTCTTAAGTTCACTTAAAATCGGGTCATAAAACTTATTAAGATGTAAACGTATCATAAACGACATAAACGAATTTTGAAGTTGAGGGCCTTTTTCGATAGTAACCGAGGTTATTCCACTTTTTGCGATAATCCTGGTAATCGTAATCCGTAATCCGTAATCCGTAATCCCACTTCTGAAACTGTAGGATGGCTTGTCTGGATGACTAAATAAAGGCACACTTTTAGATAACTCTATTTATTATTCAGATGTAAAGGCAAAAATTGAAAAAAACGTGACCGCTCTCCCGCCCCGACTTAACCTCACTCTGTCCCTCTCTCTCTCCGCTTAAACTTCACTTGTCATGTCACACCCGTCACTTGATAATGGCGCGAATTTTAAATTGTAATAAGTAGTTTACTACAATTATTAATACATTATCATTTAGACCACTTATCTTAATAGTATTCTATTAGTTCTTTAGTACGCAAACTCGAAATCATAGTCATTATAAAACAATTACGGATAATCAAAAATTCTGAACGCAGCCTGCCGCGTATTCGGCCCAACTCAAAAATCAACGCGGGCTTATTTTCAAATGACATGTCGTTTATCCTTTGTTTTTCAAATAAACATTTTGTATTTGCAAATTGAAGTTTTCTTGTTCTGTTTTATTACGTCCTTATACTACCACCTACTACCTATTACACTATTATTATACATATTACATTACTGAATATTTATTAATTAGATAAGTGAAATAAATTACCTAATTAACGGTTTGCGCCCCAGATAAAGGTAAGGCTTAAAATGCTTTTAAAATTACATTTTTGGCAACATTTTTTGTTTTCAAGATGTTTTCCGTCGAAGAACGAGTACAAATTATTAAATGGTACTATTCTGGTTGTTCAGTGGAGGAAATTATCGGAAGATTCATATTTATGTTTGAAAATCGACCTCTGCCAACGAGTACGACAATTAAAGATATGGTCCATAGATTTGAAAATACTGGGTGTACGCAAAACTGTACCAAATGTAGAGATCACGATTTTCCGCAGCCTCCCGAAGGTATCCGTCATCCTCGAAATGAAAATCAAGAGCAGCGCGAAACGGCAGTTTGCAGTTTGGCAGAAGTCAACTTCCCATGTAATAGTACTCCTATTGCTGTGGAGCTTGTCATTGCACCAACTACTGTGCGAAATATTTTAAAACGGAACAAGTACCGGTGCTATAAGTTACGCACAACACAAGAAATATTTCCGGAAGACTGCGAAAAACGAATGTTGTTTTGCGAAGACATGATTGAAAGGTCTAACCAAGACAATACTTTCATAGCTAATATTTTATTTACCGATGAGTCCTCTTTTTCCTTGCATGGTCGTCACAATCCGTCCGTTACTGTGGCTTATTCAAGGGAAAATAGGCATATAAGCGTACCTATTCGGACTCAATATCCGCAAAAGGTCAATGTTTGGGCTGGCATTTTAAACAATCATATTATAGGACCTTTTTTTATTGATGGAAACTTAAATGCCAATAAGTATTTAAACCTTTTAAGAGAGAACGTGCTACCAGCTGTACATAATCTGAACATTAACTTGCAGGAAATCTGGTTCCACCAAGACGGTTGTCCAGCGCATAATGCCAGAGACGTACAAGCATTTTTGCACCAAACATTTCCAAATCGTCTGATTTGCAGAAATGGTACTGTCAATTGGCCTCCTCGATCGCCCCAAATGACTTCTTTCTTTGGGGGCATGTAACCCAAAAACTTTACGGTCATCGTCACATGAAGGCTGAAGATTTAGGCCAATTGCGACAGAAAATAGTTGAAATACTAGGTTCTATTTCTAATCAAACTTTCATTAACGTGCGTCAGGAATTTTATGACAGGTTAGACTACTGCTTGGCTAAAGCAGGAGATTTATTTGAGAACGAAATCAAATAAATGTTACGTTATTATTATTCTCTTAATTATCATTTCTTTCGAGTTTTCTGCTGTTCTTGCCACTTCTGCATAAACAATTTGTTATAAGCGTCCCTAAAGAAAGAAATCTGGTGGTCAAATCTGGCATACTGGCCAGTTACCAGTACCATCACGCCAATCCACCGTAAGAAAAAAAGAATGAGCTGGACAGCCGGCATGTTAATACCAACACATGGTCATTCATCGATTTAAATTTATTTCTTTATTTTCTTCGTTCTCTCTTAAGAAGTAGCGTATTTTGTCGCGTTAATGTTTCCATCAATAAAAAAGACCAATATTATCGCCCACAATGTCACACCAAACATTAACCATTCAAGGTAGGGACCTTTCTTTTTCAAAAAAGAAAAAAATAACAAAATGTTCTTGCGTAGCGAAGCAACAACAATTTAAGTTTTTTTTTTGAAAAACGTACATGTATCATACACACACAGGACATTCGTCATTTTAAACTAAAACTTGAATGTAACTACTTTAATATTTTTGTACTACTACAACAGCTGACATTTTCGCTCACGTTTGACAACATAAAGTACGCACACCTTTTCGCGGATAAAGTAGATTTCAATAAGTTGTTACACTATTATTGAAATTGATGTTTCTCTACAGATATTACCAGTAACATTTGAGACAGGCATCAATTGAAAAACAAATTGGGCACTATATTGACACCATCAAACTCTTGAACCAATGCTCTTGGTCAGTTACTACAATCACAATGCCCTCTGGGTTCAATTGTTGATTATACAGGGTGGTTGGCATCTATTTGGTTCATCCCTTACAATTCAAATAAGCTGTGGTCAAGTTGTGTGGGAAGTTATAGTTTATAAACGGCTACCTAATAATATACGAGTAGTTACAGTACAGATACAATTTTTTTAAGAATTTAGGCTAAGTGCGTAGGGATTAAGTAAGTAAGTATAATGATTTTGAAGTGTTTTCCAAACTTTGAAGCTGTGATCTAGAAAGATTACTTTCTGATGTTTTTTCACATCGCAAACAAAATACCAGAAAGTAATTTCATTAGATTAAACAAGAGTTTACACATGCATAGATTTATTTGCGCCAATAAAAACAAGTAAACTAAAATTTTCACGTGTAAACAAAGATTTGATGCAAGTTGTATCTTTGCATACATACAACTTGCATGTAAGTCGATGTTTATACGTGCAAATTTAATTTACTTGGACACAAGTTTTTATTGGCGCAAGTAAATCTATGCATGTGTAAACTCTCCTTTAGGCAAAAATAGGATAACTAAAAACTAAACTTAAATTAAAAACAATTATAAGTAGGTACCTACATTTACATACACATAAGAAGAATTTTGGTGTGTTTAGAGTGTCTATCTCATTTTACCCGAGATTTGACCTCATTCTGACAAAACAAGATAGTTTAGATAGTCTATGTTACTACAGTTCAAAACTCAGATCAATACTATCGCCAAACCAAAACCACCAAAATATGCTATTTGTCAAGTGTAAACTATAATACTATGTAACTATTTATTATTATACATAATCAAAAAAAAAACTGTCTCAAATAGTATGTAATTAACTTAAAATTTGTTACTATCCAGTTATTAGTGTTCCTATTATTGATTAACAACATTGTTGTTTTATTGGCTATAATAAAGCACATTATAAAAATTACATCATTTATACCTATGTTCTGTTGCTTTACCCTAGAGGTATAATAATTACCAGCTACAAATGCAGTTGCATTCCAAAACAGTACAACCATGCTGATTTTTTGCATTCTGAAATTAGATCAGTAAATTAGGTTTCTCATACCTTGCTATTCAAACATTCAACTAAGTACCAACCTTATTATCATCAAGGAAGTTCCTTATGAGCTGGTTTGATAAATCTTCACTTTGGTTGCTGGAAACAAAAGTTATGGTGTTGTTTGCTTTTAACAGGATATTACTTTTGGTCTTCAATTCAGTTTAACTTCATCAATGTGGATGTGATGTGAGCCTTACAAGTTAGGTTTGGCACTTCTTTCAGTCACTTTTATTATGGCGTAACAAGGGTCATTCTTTGTTGTTTTGCCAAAATCTTACAATATAGGGGTATATTACTTGGTGTCGCAACGCAATAGCAGTTCGTGAGTTCGACTAGTAACAGTTTTCTGTCAAAAATCACAACTAACCGAGATATTTGACATGAAATACAACAGTGTTATACGAAAAACAATTATTATTATTCAAATTTTAAAACAAATTACACAGAAACCGAACTAAATATGTTATAAAAGTTAATGGAAATATTTAGGAATGTTCTAATAACAAATTTATCTAAGTAATTATAATCCAGTCGGTAAATTCAGTCAGTTTGACAACTGGGGCAAAATTATGGCCTATTTGGAATTTTTGGACGTGTTCTGTCTTTGTCCCGCGCATGCAATCATCTATGTTTCTCTGTCCGTTACACGGTTTTTCTATGTACGGTTTTGGATTTACCATACGTGTATGTAGAATATCTATTTCATGTCTATTAGGAGGAATAAATAACGCGTTGTACTGTGCGCCCGCACGAATATTTTTTTCCGTGCGCTGAATTAATTAGCACAAACCTGCATTGTCATTTAATATGTAAATACTGGAATATTTATACCCTGATTATTATAACTTTAGTTGCACGTTATAACACAGGTGATTCTATTGCCAACGAAACTTACTGGACAATAACATCGCATAGATAAGGATATTTAAATTACGCGCCTTAAAACATGTTGGCAATACTGCGCAATGTTGTCGTCTGTTTTTCGATTTTCTTACTACCGAGCTATTCTGATCACCGATTATCTCACCCGATCGTTATACGTCTCGAAGTATCAAAGTTTGACGTAAATATCAGCTTTTTCGAAATTTGTTGTAACTTGTGATCCTATTTTACGTTCCTGTGGTCATTAAACGGTTTACTTGTGGACAAACCACATTCCAACAACCTGCCACGTAGCTATCTGTTATGCCAAATCCGTCGAATACTGACTCCAAACGACTTTATTCTATTAGATGCAAAGCTTACATCTACAGTTTGATCTAAAAATGTGTCTGCAGTACTAAAGCTAAGTATTATCATTTACTAGCATGAGTAAGCTTATTCAACCAATAAAAAAACATTGAATTGTTAAGCCTCTTCCTGAAAATCTACGCAAATAAACATATCTCCATTATTACTCAAGTTTAGGTATACACAAACGCCGAGTAAAACACATCAGATCTTAAAACCCTCAACTCAGGGTCTCCTAAACTCGCTTAAACAAAGCTTCCCTCAATCTCAATACCCTAAAAGTTTAATTAAAACAGTAAAAACCACTCAGACCTTTCTGAAAATGCAATTCAAAATGTAAACAAACACGGTTCTGACATTAAATGTCACATATGAAAGTAAAATCATATTCTTCAATTTCGATTCGTTTTTTATAACATTGATAACGCCGCCCATTTTTACCTGGATGACGTGCAACTAAAGTTATAATAATCAGGGTATAAATATATTTCCGCAGTATTTTTTGACGTTTTATGGACATTGCCTGACCGTGATAACTTACAACAATTAAATCACCTTTGATCTACTTTAAACTATTAATAGAAATGATCAGTTAGGTGTCAGTCATGTATTTTTTTCTTAAGTCTAGTTTTTATTCCCTCGTTTTTAAAGAAGTATAATAAAAAATATCGTTCACAATTCGTCCAAAAATAGGTTTTCCGTGATTGCATGACTTCCGGTGTTCGGCTTTGCCTCACACCTGAATTGGTCATACGCGCACGGAAAAACCTTTATTTTTGTACTCCTAATGAAATATACTATTACCGCACTAGAGCAGAAAACGAATTTTATAATTTGTCATACGTTTTACAACGTTACGGAAATGCACGCCTCACTTAATACGATTCCAAAGTTGGTGCTTTCCTTTCACCTGCGAATAGGGCTTCAAAAAATAAGGTTTTTTTTCCTTTAACGCTTTTTCGAAATATGAACAATAACGAAGATACAGGGTGTCAAAGTTTTACTGAAAAAAAAAATTATGATTTTGGCCAAACCACTTGAATTAATTAAACAAAATTTTGTAGGTGTCAGTAGCTACGTGGAAAGGGAATTTTCCAAGAAACAACAATTTTTTTGCGTTTACCAGTGGTGGGCGTATAATTTTTTAAAAACATTTTCGAAAAAATATATTACCCTACTATTTTTTTTTCAACATAAAATGTATTATTAAATTCCTTGTTCAATTCTAAAAATAAAACCCCTTTTATTATTTTTTGCTACGACGCACCGCTTTCGAGTAAAAATAAAAATCTTAATGCGTGCCTAAAATGAAATGCTGTCTTAATTTAAAATGTCAAATTATTAAAACTTAGTTCAAAGCCGGCTGAAATCTTTTGTTTATGTTTATGTCTGTTGATAAAGAATAACCTGTAGTGAGTTAAAATTAAATTTAAGTTATTTTTTATTTTGTTTTTTTTTCAGTAAAATTTTGACACCCTGTAGAGCTCGAATCAGCTAAGAAAAGGCCACGGCCGTCATCAAACGATGATGTCACGATCTCTGTACGTCTCGCTTTAAATATTGCTGCCTTCGTTACTTTCCAAGTTGATGCAGCGAGTCAATGGCGTGCTATTCTCTGCTCAGTGAAATGAAATTTAATTAACGTAAATAGGTGTAGTTTTTGCTTTTTCATTTCATAAATTGTATTAAAACAGGATAGGTAAGTAGGTTTTATAAAACAAACCAAATACATATACATACATAATATTGACGCTTTGAGAACAAAATTGGCCTAGGTCTCTGGTCCCATTTCTTTAAATATTAATTTAAAAAATAAACAAGAAAACAAGCAAAGGGTAAATTAAAAAAACATACAGTGTGTTTCGGTTAAAAAGATCTGTGCAAATTATTTTTCTGCTGTAGCTGCAGGGTGATGATTGATGAAGAATATTAAATACCAATTAGTTTAAATCCAAATTATATAACTTAACTTAGGGCAATGTTAACCACAAAAAAACATTGTCTTGGGGCAATTAATCAATTATTGGAAGATAAAAATAGGCAGCTGGTTTCTTTTTTCAATTATTCTTAATTTGAAGGTCCTACAGTGCAGCTAGACCTTGAAAATGAAGTCTCAAAGTAACTTTCAGCTTGCCTTTGCATCGTTTTTGATATACAGGGTTTCATGAAGAAGAGGTAATATTTAAAATTTGTTATCTTTGTTAAATTTAATAATCATATATTTTTATAAATTTGATAATTTTGTTTATTTATAAATACATATACATATACAAATTACGAATTCATAACATAAAACAAAAATCCAAAACTTAGTCTAGGAGTGAGCATCCTAATTCTTCTTCGGATAAACTGGCATCACATTCATCATCATCACCAGAATCTTCATCGCTATCATCAGATGAACCAGTGTTAACAGTAAAAATAAGCTGGTCCACTGTATCATCAAAAATATGCTCTTTTTTTATGAGCTCCTCTTCATACTTTTTTACATGCTGGCAAATGTCAAACCACTCTTTTTCAGACACCTCTTGAAATTTTTGTTTTGTTAAAGCTTCGGTATCAGACAATTTAAAAGTGGTATTATGAGCTGCTACCCAATTTTTAACCAAAGCCCAAATTTTTTCTATTGGGTTTAATTCTGGATGGTAGGGTGGTAAACGCAACACAAGATGCCCATGTTGTTCTAACAGCCTATCTAAGTTATATTGTGGAGGAAATCTAAATTTATTTTCTTGTATGATTTGATACAGCTCTGGCTTTGTTAAATGAGGATCTGCTGGGATTCCTTTTTCCACTAGCCAACTTAACATATCTCCTTTTTTAGTAGCCGTTGTAATATTTTTGTTAACAGTAACATTGTGGTAGGCTGCATTGTCTATAATAAGGACTGAGCGGTCAGGTAAATTAGGAAGCAATTGCTTTTTTACCCAAGTCATGAAATTCTCATGGTTCATATCATCATGATAATCTCCTGTTTTTAAACCTAAAAAAAAAAAAAAAAAATCATAGTACAAACATTATGTGTCTTATATGATGTGTAAAATGTGGTTAAACTTATTAATTACTTGTTATATAAACTTATTTTATTTAAGCAGGAGGAAGTACTTAAGTAGGTTTGAGGTGTACATAAATATTACCTGACTTAAATATAAGCAATCCATTTTCAATAAATCCTTTTTCTCCACCTGCGTGCACTATTATAAGGCGTTGTCCTTTAGAAATTGGTTTTTGTAAGCCTTTAAAACTTTCATCATACCATCCTTTGTCATGAATATGACTACTGTGAATGTATGTCTCATCTGTATATACAATATTGCGACCTTCTGAGCGGTATTGCACCAATTTTTTAAAAAAATTTATTCGTTTTAAGCGAATGTCATATGATTCACACAAGAATTTTCTTTTGTCTGGTGTCTTCTGCCACCTACAAAAGATAAAGTTATTTTGATGTACATGATTGCCAAGATGTAAAACATACTAAAATCCAATGTTCTTAAGCAATCGCCCTAAGCTGCTTACACTAATGGATTCAGTCAAGATTTGCTGGTCAATAATTTTTTGCAAAATACCTGTAAAGATAAAAAATAATCCCATTTTAGTCTAAATTTTGTTGTTTTAAATTTTCAATTAACACATTATCAAGGTTTATACATATAGCAAACTAGGCTTACATTTAATTGTAAAAAACATGGTAAGTTCTGCTAGAAAAACTCTGAAGACTCTGTAGGTATACCTAATGTATTATAAACTTACCTTTTAATGTTGGAAGTTTTTTCTCAAGAATATAGAAATCATAAATAATTTCTCTGATTCTTTTGATTTCATCAGGTTTGATGTTATCCAATTTTAATTTTTTAATCTGTCCCTTCTTTGTAGGAGTGTGAAATGATGAGCTTGGCCCTCCCCATTCAACATGTAGTGCTTCTCTAGATATCTTCTGCACAGTAGATCTAGACACCCCTGTAGCTGCTATAGTTCTCTCTCTAAAATGATATTTATTATATTATTCAACGTTTTCGTCGTTTTTAATCAAAGACAATACCTGTAGTTATTCAAAGGAATGGAAACTCCTTCTGCCTCCTTCTTCATAAATTCTAAGACGTTACTTACAATTTCACGCCCTTGGCTGTGTATCACAACACCTTTCTTCCCAATCTTTTTTGGAGACATTATGACAAATTAACGATTTTTACTTATAACACGTGAACTCAAACTGCGACCATCAACAACACAACCAAAACACCAGACTAAAACGGAAACTAACCTAACCTAATTTTTAAACTCAACCTGTCCGCCACTACATTTTTTTAAACTTGGCAACATCGTTTAGAGTGCCGGCTAGTAAAAGCATGTAAAAGGGTCCATCTGTCCCTGGCCGCACCCGCATTTGTTTTAATTGTGCCCAAGTAAAAAACCGTACTACGTTGCCAAGTGGCTTTTTGACCGCTTAAGAATTTATTTTCGGGAATATTTTAATAGGACGCCTCTGATTATATCTAATGCGACGGCAACTGTAGAAGGAGAAAGAAATAGTTTTAAAAACTGCGTCATTGATGATGCGGTGGCCTTTTCTCATCTGAATCGAGCTCTATCTTCGTTATTGTTCATATTTCGAAAAAGCGTCATAGGAAAAAAAACTTATTTTTTGAAGCCCTATTCGTAGGTGAAAGGAAAGCACCAACTATGGAATCACCCTGTATACTACTTAAGCAAAGCCTCTAGTTTAGACAGCTTTTATTGTACGTATGTCAAGGTGCTAGAAATTAAATGGCGATTATGTAGAAAAGTAAAGAAAGGTTTAATAAAAAAATAATCCAATGTAACGAAGTTACTAATTTTTTGTTAATATGTAGAATTAGATTAAAGAAAACAATGCGCAGCCTCACACGCTTAAGTTACAATGCGTCTTCGCGACAGAATGGTGAACGCACCGCCGCGATCGATAAAGGTTCAGCGCGCAGCCGCGGTAGCGTAAACGAAGCAACATCGCGCCGTCGCGACTCGCGAGCTGGTAAACAGGTGATGCGCCGCGCGCCGCGCGTTACATTAGTCAGTTCTTCACGGCGGGACCATCGAAACCGACCGACGCTTCAGCCAGCTGAACGGTAAATTTTATTGTTCCTGGGGGCAAGCTTTGAAGGTGTAGGTATTTCGGAATCGTTTCCTTCGGACCGCCAGTACAGGATGTTATAACACTACTGGTTAACTTCGAGGGCCACGACTCCGAAAACCTCTCGGCGATTTGAGTTGTTTCCTCTGGACTGCCAGTACCGGATGTTATAACACTGCTGGTCAACTCCGGAGGCTACAATCTCACTATCGCCTAGGTATTTCCGAACCGTTTCCTTCGGACCGCCGGTACTGGATGTTATAACACTGCCGGTTAACTTCGAAGGCTACGGCTCCGAAATCCTGTAACCAGACCTGATCTCACCCAGGTCTTTCCGAACTGATTTCTTCGGACTGTCAGCTCCGGCCGTTTTAGCCCCCAACTGGTCAACTCCGAGGGCTGACCGTTTGAAAGCTGTTACCGATTCTCTGACCCCGTCTGTGCCCCAGAGCACAGTTTTCATACCGTCCGAATCCGTCATTCATACCGTAACCGTCTGTTTACCCTGGCTGGGAAAGCCGTTTCGATACCGTCTTAGTTACCCGCACCGTTCCCCGTTCTGAACACTAGGTTGTGTTGTCCGTTTGTTTTCCGTTTCAAAGTTACCGTATTGATTTAGTTAGGATCTCCAGGTCCGACTGTACCGTCTATTAATTTGAACACGAGGCTGTGTTGTTCTCTGTATGTTCATTTGTGCTAGAGTTTTAAGTAAGGATATGAATGGTTGTTAACTGTTATTTTTCCTGGTTAACACGACTTGTTTAGTTTTGCTGACCACCCTGTGTTTTCTTATTTTTGTCGCACTCCCTTCATCCATTAACAGATAAACGTGAACTCTGTCTTCGACTGTGTAAAAGCTCCCCAGGTATACGAAGCGAGTTCCTTAGTTACGCTTCTCCAAATAAAACTAAGGTGGCGCCCGAGTTTCGAAGCACCTACCCCTAGGTGTGGCAAAAACCGTACCAGGACCGGTACGTAAAGGCGGTTACACCAAATTGATTTATAAGGCATTTTTTTGTATGTCAAAACGGCCCTTGCTTAGTAGTTGCCTGAAATAATCTTGTAAGTAACTAGACAATAGTGTGGTTTAAACTACAGATCATGCAAACATTACTTTACACTTCAACTCATTAAAGAGGACAACGGTGTTCCATATCTATGCAATGTTATTGTCTTGTCTACAGCTATTCGATGATGGATTATTTCCCGCCTTATATATTTGCCGCCCGACGTTTTGATTTTTGGCAGTCATCATCAACTTTCTTTTTTCTTATGGGCGCCGTATTGAATTTTTAGCCCACCAAATAGTACGTTTTATTCTGATTTTAGTGATGTATAATAACTTATGATTTGCTTAATAAATAACAAAACAATTCAATAGAAACTAATCTTACCTTCGTTGGCTTTGAGTTAATGAGACGTTTTATGAAGATTACTTGGTAGTACTTGTCACACGCAATTGGCCTGAACATACTTAGACACAATGAGGAAAAACGAGGCAATATTATTTTAATGATTTTTGGTTTACGATCCTACGATCTTACGTAGTAAGTAGTGGCTTTTTCTTTTTTGGAAGTTGGTTTGGGTTCACGTAGAATCAAACTACAACAGTTTAGCCGAAGTTTTGCAAATTTATTTTTGCATCATCAGGGTCGCATTTTTGCAATCGTAGTCGAATGATTTGAAACGGCCGACCAGGAATACTGCTATCTATTTGCTAAAAAAAAAATAAAAAAAATAGCAGTATTCCTGGTCGGCCGTTTCAAGTCATTCGACTACGATTTACCAACCAAATCGCCATCGGTTTTTAAATGTTCTAATTTGTGTGTGCTCTAAATGTTAGATGTTTTATTTAAGTATAATATCCCCGTGTATGCCTTCAAATGAGTGCAAAAAAAAGCAATGACACGGAATCACAAGAACAGCGTGCCCTGATGATGCAAAAATAAATTTGCGAAACGTCGGCTAAACTGTTGTAGTTTAAGTCTATGTGAATCCAACTCCCAAAAAAGATCCAACTCCCAAAAAATAAAAAGCCACTACTTAATATTATTTTAAGCTAGAGAGCAAGCCAACTGTAATCAGTAAGCCAACAGACCCACATAACTTTATTTAGTTAAAACTTAACCAAAACACTGCTTGATTTGGTGTTTTTCAAAATCCAATATTAAATGATTTAAACTTGCACAACATTACAAAAAAAATCAATTTGGCCAAAAATAAAGTTCCTAAAATGATAATCTTTCTCTTGGAAACATAAATGACCGGTTTAAGTTAGAGATAATGCTAACAAATCTCTTCTGATTAACCTAAATTCTGCAGCAATCCTTGTATAATAATAACATTTTGTGCGCCTGTTTCTTTTCTACATACATTTTTAACTTGACTTATACATCTATATATTCTATATACTAATAATTATCGTGTTCGACAAGTACTGTCAAATAATGACATTTCAGAAAACTTCTCATTAACTCAAAGCCAACTAAAGTAGAATTAGTTTATATTGAATTATTTTGTCATTTATGAAGCAACTCATAAGTTGAAAATGGTGAGGTTTTGTTTTTTGTTTATCAATCCCAATCCTCTGACCGGTTTCGCCGTATTACGGCTCATCAGAGGGGCTATAGGGCTTGATAACCAAAGAACAAAACCTTCGTTCCAGTATAGTCAACTGGATGCCAGAAATGATAGTTGTGTGCAACATCTGGTGACATCTGTACTCAACTCTATGAGTTAGAAAGTACAGATGGCGTTCCAAAATCTAGGAACAGCACCATTAATGCCGCATCATTCGGTAAACACCGATCTGATTGGTTGAAAATGGTGAGGTTTTGTTTTTTGTTTATCAATCCCAATCCTCTGACCGGTTTCGCCGTATTACGGCTCATCAGGCTGTTCCTAGATTTTGGAACGCCATCTGTACTTTCTAACTCATAGAGTTGAGTACAGATGTCACCAGATGTTGCACACAACTATCAACTCATAAGTTATTAGACATCACTAAAATCAGAATAAAACGTACTATTTGGTGGGCTAAAAATCCAATATGGCGCCCATAAGAAAAAAGAAAATTCATGATGACTGCCAAAAAACGAAACGTCGTGTGGCAAATTTGACTCCATCATCGAAGAGCTACGAAAAAGTGGCAATAAAAAGATGCTTTTAGTTTTGGGATATCTCTTCAAATAAGGTAAGAAATAAATAAAAACAAAAAATCTAATTTTAAGATTTTTTCGGATATCTTCGGAAGCACTGGGAAAATTAAAATTTTTAAAACGGCATTTGGTTGAGATTTAAGTTGCGCAACTTTAACCCAATTTAAACTATCTCGTATCTCTTATGGTTTCTGAGATCCCAATGGTGAGGGTCGAATTAGAATTACCCTGTATAGAACATATTTCAAAAATGCTTTGTTAAAGAAATACAGGGTGTTTGGAAGAAAATAATTTATTTCTTCAGTATCGGTAACTGATTACAAGCAAATTATATTTTTATTTTCAGAAAAAACATCTCAATTTCATAATGCACATTGATAGAGAAATTGGTATGTTTTTTCTAATAAATCAGTAAAATGTGAATTTGTTATTCTCTCGAAAACTGTGACAGGTACAGAAAAAACTAAAGAGGCCTCGAAACATATGAATTATAAATGCATTAAAAAAAAAACAAGTACCTAAGTACACTAGGTATAATTTTTTGACAAGTGTGGCACATCATTAGTTTTCGGAAGTCTGTAGCTCCTAAAAAATGAAATAAAAAGTTCAGGTCCGTATTTGAAAAATCGAAGTTGATGATGGTACCTAAAAAACGAAACGTCGGAGCTGAAAACTAAAGCTGTTTTCTTGAAGAGCATAAAAAAGTGCCTCCAGAAAGTGCCATTGATTTTCCAAAATAATCTTAGTGTCAGATTAGTACAAGGGACAATGTTTATTTTTTGTAGATGTATTGAAAAAGATGCATGGTAACCTAGTGCTAACCATAGTGGCCGATTCATATACCAGGTGTCCAAGAGCACCCTGGACATAGGAGATTAACATGGGAAAACGGTTTTGATTTTTTTTCGCCTGTACGGTTCATTTAATGGAAAAACGCTTTAGATAAAAGTTGTAGTGCACATTTTCGGCTATCAACTTGTAATTTTTTCAATACCGTAGATTTGACCATTAAGACGAAAAACGGGTCTAAAATTCGGAAATTTTAAATCTCCCGCCAAGCGGTCGTTAAGGAAAGTTTATATCCGGTCGTGCTACCAACCTTTCAAAATCATAACAAATCGTTGTCAGTCATTCTGTAATCAAAACATTCAAAATAAGTTTATTTAGTAATAATTTTGAGTTACTACCCACATACTGCGAAGAAAATACAAATAAATCGTGATAAAAACACTTTATCAGTAGCCACAGCCCAAAAATCTGGTAAGTTGCGTATATAACCTCATTCAATGTCTCTACTCAACTTATTTACTTTGTAGCAAAATTCTTAAAGAAAACACTGGTTTTGCTTGCAAATATTTAATGAGGATGACCGAATCACCTATCTCAAGCCTCTTCATAACACTACCAAACGATTTAAAGTGATGAAAACAGTGGACAATGAAGATCTTTGAAGATAAGTTTCCTACTGTACAGGGACAACAACAAAGGGGCCAAATACTTCCTTCAAAAGTGGTGTGATTTAGTTTCAATGTGCTTAACTTCATGGACTATCATCAGCGAGGGTCTTCATCAGTGTTGCAACTAAAACAAAATGATTCAGTGTTGATATCTGACTTAAATCTCAAAATTTGATGTGCCTGTGAAATGTGAATAATCTTAAACTGGCTATAAAACCTCTCAGAAACCCCTTCTAAGAAGAGAATATGGACTTACACAGTCTAATTATCAGTCAGGTGACAAAACTTTTTGTATATGGGTAGGTATTGTCGAAAAACCAACTTTTCAATTGAGCTATCTACATGAGCTGTTCTATTCTAGGTTTAGGTATTAACATTATAATTGTGTTCTTTTTTCCACACACTCAATTGTTCCAAATAAAACTTTGTACACTGAACGTTTGTATTAATTAATTATTCACAGTTCAAAGTACAGTATACATTTTCTTCAAGTGAAAAGCTTAGGTACAATAGGTGGCAAAGAAAACTGGTCTTACCACATAAACAGTGATTGTTCCACAGATTGAGTGTGAGTGGGTGAACCTGTCACCATACAAGCTATGCTAAAAACAACTTTGTCTTATGTAGGATGGCTTGTCTGGATGACTGAATAAAGGCACACTTTTAGATAACTCTATTTATTATCAAAATGCAAAGGCAAAATTGAAAAAAAACGTGACCGCTCCCTGGCCCCGACTTAACCTCACTCCGTCTCTCTCTCTCTCTCCGCTTAAACTTCACTTGTCATGTCACACCCGTCACTTGATAATGGCGCGAATTTTAAATTGTAACAAGTAGTTTACTACCGTTCGGCCTTCCTGACCACCGTTCGTCCTCGATCGGTCTAGCATACATAATTTTAATATCAATAAGGCGCTTTAACAATTCATAATCATTGACATAATGATTGTCTTAACATAAGCAACAAAACCATAAGCAAATCTTAACCATATGACGTATAGGTAAACATAATCCGTCCTAACATAAGTCTTCATAACAATAAACTACAAACATAATCAAATTCAAAGTTTCAGGGAAAATCAAGCTACATAGTAGGGATTTATTGTGAGTCATTGTCAGGGTCATCATAAGTCGAGTTAAAGTTAGTGAATGGTCGTAAATTGGAAGAATCTAGAATACTTTTGTAAGGTCTTTGTGTGACTTGAAAACCTGGAATGTCTTCTACAACGTACCTGTCATTGGGCAAAACCCTAGTGACAATGTAAGGGCCTTTATACAAGGGTAAATGTTTTTTATTTAAGCCAGGTGTTACGTCAATATTTACACCCACGACGTAGTCGCCTTCTTTATAAACATGAGGTGTCTTATGTTTCTGATCGAAATACTGTTTATTATACTCCTGCAACTGGAGGATTTTATGTGAGGCGTTATTACGAACTTCGTCCAAGTCTCGTACACAGTCATTCTGGGATCTAAGGTATTCACTTAAAGGGTCTAAAACCTTACCCTTTTGGTGAATGCCAAAAAGGAGTACAGCAGGAGAATTTCCAATAGATCTAGAAAAACTGTTATTAAAAGCGAATTCAACATCTGCAAGGACACGATCCCATTTATTCAATTCAGGAGATAATTTTGACAACATCGGTCGTAAGTCTCTATTAATCCTCTCGATTTGCCCGTTGGCTCTAGGTGTTCCGGCTGCTACTAAAATAAGTTGAACATTGTTCTCATCAAGAAAAGTCTTAAATTCCTCTGATCGAAAATTGGAACCACGATCAGCTATAATCCTATTTGGTCGACTATAGCTATTGAAGTAACTAATTAAATGTCGAATAGTTTCAGCGGCGTTAGTTGTACGACAAGGAAAAAACTTAACAAACTTGGAAAATCCATCAATCACTGCAAAAATATATTTAAACTGTTTACCTGTTTTTTCCAGGGGACCATAATGATCACAGTGTATAGTGTCGAAAGGAACATAACCCTTAGGGATTGTGTGTAAAACTGCTTCACCTTTTCCACTTCGTGAATTATAAAATATACATTTCAAACAATTTATTATGTGATTTTTAACACGGTCCTTTAAGTTTGGAAACCAGTAGGTTCTTAAAATAACCTCACAGGTTTTGTCAACTCCAATGTGTCCAATATCATCATGACACGTTCGAATAACATTTGACTCAAGACATCTTGGAACATAAAATAACAGTTTAGAATTGTACTTTCGGTACACCAATCCATCTCTTAATTCATAAGAAGGATGTTCAGTAGTAATCAACAAGTCACGAATCTTTACAATATTTTCATCTTTTTCCTGAGCAACACATAAATTCCGTTCCAAGCTATTTTCAACAAAATAAACATTAAAAACTGGAAAACAACGACTAAGAGCGTCCACATGTTTCATACGCTCTGCTTTTCTATGTTCAAGTGTATAATCAAATTCTTGGAACACTAATGTCCATCTCAAAATCCGGGGGTTAATATCTTTTTCAAAAAAAAACCCTTTCCTTTCCCTTTATTCCTGAACAAGGACTACCACAAGGATCGCCTTTATCACCCTTCCTCTACAATATCTACTGTCATGACATATACAACCACAATCTACTTGACAAAAACTACATAAGCAAACATGACTACATTCTACAATATGCTGACGATACAGCACTCATAGTTCATGCCAAAACTACGGCAAAAGCTGTAGAGGAGCTTCAGACATTAACAAACCACACGACGGCATGGTTCTACAAATGGAGATTAACACCAAACCCCACGAAAAACCAACTACTCTTACCAAATCACAAAATAAAAGACAACTCTCCTACAATAACAACAGACGGTAATGTAACTACACCAAGCCCAGAAATAAAATACTTAGGGATAACACTTGACCAAAAACTCAAATTTACAAAACATGCACAAAATGTGAGAACTGAAATTATTAAACGAACTAAACATTTCAGAGCCCTGACGTACAAGAACAGAGGTATAAGCACAAAAACTGCAACTAAAATATACAAATCTATTTGCAGACCTCTACTCGACTACGGACACATACTAAGAGTTAATGCGACCAGCAAAACAAAAAAACACATACAAACTACTGAACAAATTGCACTTAGACTAGTAACCAAGATTAGACATCCTCAAAACCCGCTACATAACCCAACCAACGAATTACTCTACGAACGGACACAAATGACAAAAATAACAGAACGATTAACGAAACTAGAGGCAAAATGGAAAGGCAACCCCCACAACTGGACAATTATAAACCCCATCTCCCTCACAAGACCAAATAGACAATCTCGCTACGCCTTTCCTCAATATACTCTGTTGGAACATTTTACCTAAAAAAACGAACTATTAATTTTAACCTTTTCATTGTAAAACATTATAATTTTTTTTTTTTTTAACAAATGGTTAGTACATAAGTTTTGTTTCTGTAACATTGGCAGAAAGACCGGTAGGTCGATAGCCTTTTTCCTCGGAAATAAAGATGGTTTATATATATATATATATCTTTTTTCTCTAAAGTCAATTTCAGGCTGTTACAATCAGTGATAATTTTAAACTGGATCCCTTTTAAATAAATTCTGAATCTCTGTAAGGAATAAACTATACAAAGTGCTTCCAATTCAAAGCTATGATATTTCGACTCATCAGTAGTAGTTCTTTTGCTGAAATAGAAAACTGGATGGAAGTGTCCATCATTTTGCTTTAGCATAAGAATTGATGCAAAACCTATAGAACTAGCGTCACAATGAAGCTGAGTTTCAAGATGTGGGGAATAAATGGCCAAAACTGGAGCAGATGTTAATCTTGCTTAATCTTTTCAAAACACTCAAAACAACTTTGGTTGAACAAAAACTCTTTCTTAGATTTCTCAAATTTTAACAAGTCATACAATGGTTTGGCTAAAATAGCAAAATCCTTGACGAAACGGCGGAAGTAGGAACAAAGTCCCAAAAATCCATGTAACATTCTAAAATTTTGAGGTAAAGGGAATGAAGAAACTGAATCTACATTGTCCGGACTCGGTCGAATTCCGGATCGGTTAATTGAATAGCCCAAAAACACAATTTCACTCATCACAAAAGTACATTTGTCAAATCGTAAGCTAAGTAAATTGTCAACTAAAACTTTATATACCTCGTTCAATATGGATAAGTTGTCATCAATTGTCTCTGTGGCTATCAGTATATCGTCAATATAAATAATAATTTTACCTTGTTCAATCATATTCTGAAAAGCTGTATTCACAAAACGCATAAAAACTGCTGGACTATTTTTAAGTCCGAAAGGCATTTTCAGATATTCAAACTGGCCAGAAGGTGTAACAAAGCTGGTGTATTTGATTGACTCAGGGTCTATAGTAACATGATGAAATGCGTCTTTGAGATCTAGTCGTGAAAAGTATTGTTTGTCTCGTAGCTGCTCTATTTGGTCATCAATTAGAGGCATGGGAAAATTGTCTCTAGCAGTCAACTTATTCAATTCCCGAAAGTCAACACATAGCCTCAACTTACCTGACTTTTTCTTTACCAAAACAATGGGAGAACTGTATTGGGATGAACTCTTCCTAATAATTTTCCTGTCCAGTAAGTCCTTAGTAATCTTGTCCACCTCTAATTTGTCTGAATATGAAAGTCTACGAGGGTGAAAGTAAAAAGGTACATGTTTAGGGTCAATCAGAAGTTTCAATTGTAAGTCAGTAATGGGAAATTCAGGCCTAGGTGCTGTTACATAATTTTCAAATAAATTTTGTTCTATAGTAGCCCTTACTTCATTGCTTAACTGTGGATTAATATTCAAATTTAGATTAGTACGAGTTTCCTCAAATTGATCCACTTGGATATTCAAAACTTCATTTTCAACATAATGCACATCATTATCAAGAAATTTTAAATATACTTTACCCTGATTAATAGTAAAATTAACAGTAGGGTTACACAACACATCTCTACCTAATAAGCAAGAATCTGACATTGCACTTGTAGGTATGACATAAAATTTAGTTAATAAAGAAGTAATTTGGTCAACATCAATTTCCGCTTCATAACAACCTAAAATCTGTAACCCACTACCATTCATGCCGGTAAAACTATCATTTGTTTCAGCTAAAGTAACATAACATGGTAATGAATAACGTAACATGATCATTTCTTTAACGTTCTCAATAAACTCTTCATTGTAAAGAATACAGGTTACTTCAGCTTTTGATTTCTTAACAGTTGGATCAGCAGCAATTTGTTTAAGTACATGAATGTTTTTTAATAGAGATACACAAGAGTCTCTTTGAGTGCACCAGCGGCTTTCAGCAGGTAAGACTAATTTTATGCATCCTCTCTGTAAAATCTGAATTTCTAGTGAACTATGCCTAAATTCTTTAATAATCATATTAACTTTTGATAATGTATCGCCATCAACTCAATCTTTAACTAGTAGATTTCCTATGTTACAAGGACTGTGCCACAAGTTGGTCAGGCGTCCCATTTTTAACATATTTGCAGCATTATCTGACACTACTGCATAAATATCACAATCATATGCTTGTTTGGCGGCTTCAATAGAATTTAAGCACACTTCAACAAGAGCTTCACCTGTTTCTTTGACAGCAGAAAAGTCATATGATTCTAGAAATATACTTTCACCATGTACACTCTGTAACATTGTAACTACATTGTTTGTATTATTTGATGAATTTTTCCATCCATCAATAAGTAATGATGCATAGGGAGAGGAGATGCATTATTTTTATTATTTACTAATATTTCTTCATGCACTTTATCTAATAGCACAGTGGACATTGTTTTCCTACATGACAAACTGTACGAAAGGCGAATTGTCTGAATACAATTTTTAAAATGGACACTCTCAATTACAGAAAATGGAATATTACATCGATCGTGGGACAGGTGAACTTAATGCCAAGGATGAGGAACAACTGAAAGAAGTTGCCTCAAAAGTTACTGAGGACAGTGACAGCATACTGTTAACAGATGCAGATAAAGATGCTTTAAAAGCTTTGAAATTTCAGCTTCGTCCTTCTAGACTTTCCTAAAAAAAAAACATAATTTAAAATACCTAAGATTAAACTTATCTCTGTTTACTATGATTGGAATATTTGGATCATTAAAGACTATAATTTCAGTTGTTCCAACTTCCATATCATCCATAAAAACATCATTGTTGTTGGCAAAATTTTCTTGGATTTCCTGATTCAGAGGTAGGCGGTAGGAGAGTATTTGGGGTTGGGCTTGAGTGAAAACTTTCATCATCACTATCAGTATCTTCTGACACAGCTTGGGGTCTAGAACATCTGTTTCTGAAGGCAAACACAAAATATAGACTCAAAAGTTTGCAGTTATAGATGGGCAGAACCAAGTAAAACCTTGCAACTGATATAGTACTAATAGTCTTCTTAAAGCTGTATTTTTAATAATAGAATTGCAAAATTTGCATATGGCAGCTTGCCTTTTATTGTCAAGGTGGACATATTTATAATGTAATTTTTCATAAACTGAATGTGGTTTCCTTCCGCGTTGTTCCATTACACTTTTTACCTCCTAACGTCACATTATTAAGAAAAAAGTGTACTTTAAGGAAGGACGGAATGGCTAAAGCTTTAGGGCGGGACGGCGGTATATGGGGGTGCGATAACTGCGAATGCAAAGTCATTTGTCATGATGACACTAATTAGCATTCGGCATTTAGCTGTCATTAGCGTTAAGCATATTATTAGCAGTTTAAGCATATAGTATTAGCAGTTTAATACTCACTACTGTCTGTAGTGTCAATGCTAGTGCTGTCATAATTGTCAAAATATTTCGCGACATTTTTTACGACGTTGCAATGTAAAAATGCCGCAAATGTAGTAAGTTAGCTTTATGATAAAGTTTACCCAACCCTGGCTTCTATTGCAGTTGACAACATTGTTGGCAGTTTACCGCTGTTTGGCGCTATTGACATATGACGTTTCTGCGTTTCTTTGTTTTGTTCACAAAACACTCCTTTACTAGAATGGAAACGTGTGAACATTTAAATAGACATTAACATCAGCGCGCCTCTTTACGTAGGAAGGAAAAGCTTTAGGCTTCTTGACAATGGCGGATAAACATTGACTATTCATTTCCTACCAATAATTTTTCATTTGCATCATAACCAGTTAAGGGGAATGCCCTGTGTTAGTTAAACCCAACTTTTAACTATAACAATTGCTAAAAATACGTTACAGCTAACACTTGGTTTAAACTAACACAGAGATTACCCACTAATACTGGTTAAAACGCAAACCATACTCATTAAACTGAAAAATTAATAAATAAGCAAAGTAGCATGTACTTGGAAAGATTATATTAAAAAAGTAAAAGAATTACAAACTAAACAACGCATTTTAATGAAATAATAAAACTCCAGTAATTTTGACAATAACTTACAGGAAACGCAAAAAATGTTTAGTGTGCGCTGATACATTATATGTTTCATTCATAATTTATAAAATGCACCGAAAGGTATACTAAAGTGTTTTTTGGAAAAAAAATCTTGATTTTAGATGTAGAAAGATTTAGGAGTTCTAAAAGTCATAACTTCTAAATTCCAAAAAATCAGATTTTGGAGCTTTTGATAATAAGCTGACGTAATGTATTGAAATCCAATATCTATTTAACACATTGTATAAAAGCTTCGAACAAAAGGGATATACTCACATGGGATATACACACTCATATTATACACATATTACGATACGAGTATTATATCTAACGTTTACATCGCATTTTCTTAGCGAAGTAAAATCGTTATTTTCCTAACAAGTGCGAAAAGTGATACTTTCCCGCACTCTGGCTGAAGTTGGTACGACAACGACACATCAGTACATAATTTTTTCTACGAGCGTTTTCAATAATTGGAATATACAATAATTGAAACTAAATTATAAATTGAAATTGAAATATTGAAAAAAAAACTTTTTATAAAACTGAATTTAACAATATTGTTCTTTTGGTGTCTTACAGCTAAAACTTCAGAAGGATAAAAAAAATAATAATAATAAATTGTACCACGAATTTATTAACACAACTCTACCTATAGTCTTTTCAGACCTTTTAATTTGGCCTCATATTTTTGAAATTACTTTAAAGCAATAAGGTCAAGTACACTTTCGTTTTTGAACAATTTTACATTTTTTCTAAATCTGGCATCTTTTCCTTTAGATATTTTATTTTATTTTTTTTCACCAGAAAAATAAGCAGCATTTAACTATGGTTTTTATTACTGTATTGTGAAAATTTTGGTAAATTGCACAATTTATTAACGAAAATTGCAATTGTTTCTCTAAAACCTTCTGTAAATAAGTATGGATATTGACCAAGTGACATACTCGGGGAATTACATAAAATAATAGCTCTATCGGCTTATAAGGAAATTAAAATAAGTGCCCGGGGTTGTTAATTGGTTTCCATAGGTTCTTGCACTAATAAAATCTAGATTTATGTTCGACTATGAATCTGTGAATATATCTTCTTTACAATTGTTGCAATTAACTTGCTTTTTTATTTTTTTTGCAATAAATCCGGAAATATACCAGTTGTCCAAGAGCACCCTGGACATAGGAGATTAACATGGGAAAACGGTTTTGATTTTTTTGCTCCTGTACGGTTGATTTGATTGAAAAATCGTAATAATGAAAGTTGTAGTACCTATCACGGACTAGTTTTCTGTATTTTTTTCGGATCTCTAACTTGAGCCCTTTCGTCGTAAAACACGAACAAAAATGAGAAAATTTAAACTTTTGGCCTGCACTGTATAGGCGGTTGTTGGGCAACGGGTAAACAGGTCATTGTTGCTGGCAATAACAATAAATTATTACAAAATATATACATCAACAGCAAATAAAAAACAACCAAAAAATAATAAAAATGTGTTTATATCACTAATAGAGTGATATAAACTTATTCTATTGGGCCGGGTTCAACTTTTTAGTAATAGTAAGTTGTAATCATCATAGTTTTAAGACGTTTACTACATGTTGTTATCGACAAAAATTAAGTTCATGATTGTGACTATGACTAAGAAGTTGGGTAATCCCGGCCTTAGTTTGATGTGCTACATGTATTCAAAAATATGCAATTAGTATCTATATGTATTTACCACTATTGAGGAATAACTGCGGAACAGCATCCTTTGCGTCCTCTTGACGTCCTCCTTAAGAAAGTTTATTGGTGTCATACAAAGTCTGGATTGATCCAATCCTATCCAAGATTATTTTATTATTCCCATTCTCAACTTTAATTAATATCATAGTGATATTAATTAATTAAGAAGTAAATTTAAATAAATTACAAATTGATTAAAGTTTGACTAGTCCTTCATAATTAGTCAACTTAATTAATTAAGTAATTAGTAAAATTTAATTAATCTAATATTCAGTCGCCCAAGGAGGCTTAAAGGCTGTTTATTTTTTGGCAGGAGCCTAGAAAACTCCCAGCAGCTTAAGAAAGCATCCCTATCCAGATTTTTCCAGTCTATCCTTGGAAAAGCGTCCTTTTGTTAGTCCTGGAGTGACTAGCTGGCATCCCATTTCAGTAAATTTACTTTAAAATTTTTTAAACGCTTTTCACTGGGTGAGTTACCCATCACAAACCCAGGAGGTTAGAACGGATTAATTTTCCGATTGGCGCGTGTTAGCGTGCACGGTCCGAGGTGTTTGTAGCAGTGACTCGTGACTTTTGGCGGAGTGACCGTCGGACTCGCCCTTTACATCAGAGTAACGAAGCACGATGAGCGTCCCTCGGCGTAACACGCACCAGTACAATACGCGACAAAACCCCACGACAAACCTTACAGAGGACACCCCTAGCTATTATACCCAAAACCGCATTCAGGAGTTGAGATACCCTGAGGAAGACGACATGTCCTCTCATCAAGAGGAGGTGCCACGCCCTTTGGCTACGTCACCACAGTCGTCGACGCCGCGTCATGGAAGTCCTCTTCTACACCCTTCACCTTTTAAATTTTCTGGACGGATATGACGCCCACACACTCTATATCTGGCATACATTTCCTCAGGGCTCAAGTGGTTTAGTAACGGCGCCGGATTTCTAATTTTTGAAATCAGTAATGAGGTAGTTAAAAATAACCTAAGTATAAATGTAAATAAGACTAAATTCAGCGTATTTGGGAGAAAACAGAGAGTTAGTAATATAAATGTGGACAACATATACAGTGAAATGAACGGAAGTAGAATAACGTATGAAAAAAACATAAAGTATTTTGGAGTAATTTTCGATCCAAATCTAAATTTCCGAGTACATGCGGATTATGTTATGCAAAAATATGCAAAGAAAATTTTTCAAGCCAGCATTTGTCTGTTTATACTAGGTTGATGTTGTATAATAGTATTGCGTCACCGCATCTGCAGTTCTGCTCGACACTTCTCTATAGCCTACCCGCCTACAAAGTACTTGAGTTTCAAGTGGTTCAAAACAGTGCAATGAGAACAATTTTGAAATGCAATAGGTACACTTCCATACACGCAATGCAGGAAACCCTCAACATACTCCATGTAGAACAAAAAATATGGTTTGATACCAATGTATTTGTGTACAAACTAAAGAATGAATTATTGCCTGATTACATTTATACAAAGGTAGACATTTTTTCTGACGTACATAATTATAATACAAGACATTGTAAAGATTTCATAATTAGTAGAAAATGTGAATCAAATTTAGGTTTCAATTCATTACTGTATAGGGGACTTCTTCGATTTAATTGGTTGTCAGTCAATATAAAGGAATCGCCTAATGTACCGGGTGACCCAATAAGACTGTTCCTCGACCATATCTCGGGAACCGTTCGTCGTATGACTTTGGGATAAAACATTTTAAATCGTCCATGAAGAATCGCTGGAACATATTTTAAAGTTCTAAAAATGGCCACCAGAGGCCGTAACTGCAAGCTTAAATTTTTAAATTGCATTTTTTATAAATTTTGCACAATAAACTAGAATTTTTTTCCACATTTTTAAAGCGAACCAATTTATCTATAATTTTTGTAAAATACAATTTTCTGTTATTTCAAAAACAAAGATGGCGTGGGGTGTTCAATTGTTTTTGCAATAACCTGCTTTAACTTCTTAACGGTTTGACCAATTTCACCAAATTTGGTATTGTCGAAAAAAGCATTTTTTGGGCAATAAGAATCAACCAAAATATAGTTAATTTAGTTGAATATTTCTCCGCCAGGGGGCTAGCTTTGACACCATAACTCAAATTCCAAAAAAGATAAAAAAACAAATGGTATGATATGACTTTTTCTTTATGAAAAAGTAGCCAAAGAACATCCAAATAGGCCAGTGAAAACCGTTTTTCAAATTCTCGTTCCTAACCTGAAATATTGAGAAAATGAGATTAATGGATCTTTGAAGGCCAAGGATCGTGCGGTAAATTTCATAAAACTATCAAAAATTTAGCTACATAATGAATAAAATGTTATAGAAGCAATTGTAAGTCTAAATAGAATTGATTTAGGCATTATTTAAAAAATACCATATATCATCAGAACATTCATGTGGCTCCAAAGGGACTAAACCTTATACCTTAAGTTAAACCTTCTTTTTAAGTTATACCTTATACTTTTTAATTTTCAAACGTATTATATATTTTTTGGCAGAAATTGACTCCAAAAATCACACAAAAACAGGAGGACACTACAATGCAATAGACAAATTCCGAGTGTAACATTAAAGTGACTTAATAAGTTCAGGATGCATTTAGTCGCTTTGGAGCAAGATGAATGTTCTGACGATATGTGGTATTTTTTAAATAATGCCTAAATGAATTTTATTTAGACTTACAATTTTATTCACTTTTATTCATTATGTAGTTAAATTTTTAATAGTTTTATGAAATTTACCACACAGATCCATTAATCTCATTTTCTCAATATTTCAGGTTAAGAACGAGAATTTAAAAAACGGTTTTCACTGGCCTATTTGGATGTTATTTGGCTACTTTTTCATAAAGAAAAAGTCATATCATTCCGTTTGTTTTTTTTATCTTTTTTGGAATTTAAAGTCATGGTGTCAAAACTAGCCCCCTGGCGGAGAAATATTCAACTAAATTAACTATATTTTGGTTGATTCAATACCGAATTTGTTAACATTGGTCAAACCGTTAAGAAGTTAAAGCAGGTTATTGCAAAAACAATTGAACACCTCACGCCATCTTTGTTTTTGAAATAACAGAAATTTGTTTTTTACGATAATCATTGATAAATTGGTTCGCTTTAAAAATGTGGAAAAAATAATTCTAGTTTATTGTGCAAAATTTATAGAAAATGCAATTTAAAAATTTAAGATGGCAGTTACGGCCTCTGGTGGTCATTTTTAGAACTCGAAAATATTTTCCAACGATTCTTCATGGCCGATTTACCTAAAGAAATGTTTACCCCAAAATCATACGACGAACGGTTCCCGAGATATGGTCGAGGAACAGTCTTATTGGGTCACCCGGTACAAATATTTAAAATAGAACTGGGAAAACAGATTCGAGAAAAAATGTATATGCAATTTGCTAGTGATTTGCTTGTTGGTTAATTTTTGGGACATGTGTGCATTGTATTGTTTTGTTTTTCATGTAACATTATCGCTAAATAAATACTATTATTATATTAATACTGTGCACCCGAGCACCCACTGTGACGTCACGCCAGGTAGCGTTTCGAGGAGAGAGGTTTTGCTGATAGGGCCGCCCTCTTGGATCTGTTGTGTTGTCAAGTAAAATTCCCACTTGTCACTTCGCTTTTGTTTATTTGTTTTAGCATGCTGCTAAAATTAATTATATTTTTATGACAAAATCTAACAATTTAATTGGTGAAGATTATACACTAAAATCAAGTAAATGTGTATTTTTTGATTGACATAATGGATACAACAGCTGCTGGCCCAGGTAAGATTACAATGACAATTTCATACCTAACCTATGTAATAAACCATGCTAATGCTGATGCATCATTACTACACATTTTTTAAGGGTGGTTCTAGTAACTAATTCGGCTAGTCTTACAGATCTGCAACTGGTATATGCTGCATACATCACTACTTTTCCATGTGGATGAAAAAGAAAATACTTTTATGAAGAAAGTGACTACATTTCCCAGGGACTGCAATCAAGTCAAGTTGAAGAAGAAAAATTGTGTGCAATATATCAAACTATCTACATTAGGTAGAACCGTGGATTAAAAAGCAAGTTTTAAGGTGAGTTAACTGATTTTAAAGCTAGATTTGTAGTTCTAATTCTGCAAGAAGTAAGCAGCAAGCAGTAGTAGCCATGTCAATTCATGGTTCCACTTTAGTAAGAAGGAAATAACATAACCCCAAAGTCTTATAAACCATCAAAATTTTATTTATTATTTTTTGGGTTGTCATTTTTTGGCAAAAGCAAAAGAAATATTTGTCAAATGATATTCCAAAAATCTATGAATGGGGGTAAAGACCAGTAGTCTATGATGGAAGCAGTAAGGAGCAAGGTAAGAAATGAAAATTATTCATTTCTTGCTGCTTACTGCTTGCGGTTAATGTGGCTTGCACTTATTTGTCAAACTATGAATCAGAGTGTTACAAGTATATTATTTATTTTTACTGCAGCTTACTGATTACTTCTTCTTGCGGAACTAGAACTATGAATCCAGCTTAATGATAGTAACATTAACAAAAATAAAAAGCAATGCAGTTTTCATTATCATTTTACCTTTAACACAATAAATCATCATTGTACACTAAAACTTTGTAGACTGCATTGTTCAACTTTGAGTTAATATGTATTATATGTAGTATATGAGGCAGGGTTTACCCAAGTTTCTAGTTGTAGTATTAATCATAAATTTATTTCTTGTTCATAACAACCCAGAGTAAACAAGTAACCTGGACTACTTTGTTTACTATGTGTTGTTATGAACAAAAATTAAGTTAATAATTATGTCTATGTATACCTGCTAATTAAAATTAAACTGACTTTTCACTAAAGTCAATCAAAAGTTTTCTCAAAGGTAAAGCTACACATTTGTATATGACATGCTATACTTAAAAATTACACTAAAATAAAATTAATTTTACCTAACTTAAAAGTAGACCAACTTTCAACATTAGGTGAATTTCAGGCTAATTTGTGAACCCTTTGTCACTTTGTGTTGTTATAAAATGTGAAACTTTATTTATATTTTTTCTCGTTTTTTGTTTTGGTCTTACTCCATATCTTCAATTTCTTTTCCGTTGTTTTATCAAGGATACACCAATTCCAACTAGAGCAGTACTCACAAACTATGTCACAGCCAAAAGAAATCTTAATCCATTGTTAATTATTTTTAATTTTACAAATGATTATTTTATAGCTGAACTTTTTTATGAATGAAATCATGAATCTTTCACCTTCTTTAGGTTAGAATATGTCCAAAGTTATAAACACATCTATGCTATCTAATTTAACATGTTTAGTATTTTGCCCGGTTTATACTTTTAAATTAAAAAATTTAATTTGATTTTAATTACATGTAATGCCCGGTTTATACCTCCAAATTAAAAAATTAAATTAAACTTAAATTAACATAAATTACCTACATGTAAAATTAAATGAAAATTCATGTGGTTAATACCTGGTTTATACCTCCAAATTAAAAAAATAAATTAAATTTTAATTACATGTAAAATTGAATGAAAATTATTATGGTTTATACTTTTCAAGATATGTTGAATTAAATGACATAGATGTGTTTTTGGCTTTGACGTATTTTAGACATATTCTAACCTAAAGAGGGTGAAAGATTCATGAAAAAGTTCAGCTATAAAATAATCATTTGTAAAATTTAAAATAATAACTACTGGATGAAGTTTTCTTTGGCTGTGGTTACCACACTAGTTGGAATCGGTGTATCCTTGACAAAACGATGGAAATGAAATTGGAGATATGGAGTAAGACCGATAAACAGGGAATGAAGGAAAAAACATATCAAGTTTCACATTTTATCACAACGAAAAGTGACGAAGGTTTCAAGAATTTGCCCGAATTTTACCCCTAGCTTAAAGTTGGCAAACATGTGGCTTTAACTATTTAAATTTAAGTTAAAACTAACTTTTTAGTTTAATTCGTTAATTTGAAGGTATAAACCGGGCATTAGTTTTTTTTAAATAGAACCTTATATTTTTTAATACATTTGTAGATACTAGGTAGAATTTGAAAAGTTTTATGTTGTCTATACTTCAACCTGATAGTTTTCCTCAAGGTTTTACTAATATTTAATTTTTTAAGATATTAGCTTTTACTCTGATATAAAATTGGTTGTATTACCAATTACCATTGTTTGCACAGGGACCACAAATTAGATTTACGCAAATAAATTTGCGTTAGATGCTACAGGGCGTTCTAAATTTTTTTACAGTGTTTCACGATAAATGCGTCATATTTTATGGTTTGATTAAATATAACAAAATAACACTACTTTGCTTTATAAACCACGATCCAAAGATGTTTTGCTATGGAGATACATGGTGTCAAAGTTTGCATAAAAAGATCTAAAATTATTTATTTCTTCAAAAGGGCTGCAGATACCTATGTTCATAAAACTTTGTAGGTGTCAACAACAGAGCACGCTTTGCAATAAAAAAAATATTTTTCAATTTTGCCAGTGGTATCCAATTGAACGAGTTGGTGAAGATTTTTGTTTTATCAAATATAAAGTTTTATGAAAATAGCTGCAGCCGATTTGAGAATTATAAATAAATTTAGATTTTATAATATTTTTATAAATTTAGAAATATCAAAACTTTAAGACCCTGTACCTCCATAACGAAACATTTTTGGATCATGGTTTATATAGAAAACTAAGTTTTCTTTTGACGTTTAATCGAACCCTAAAATACAGGGTGTTTCACGATAAATGCGTCATATTTTATGGTTTGATTAGAAATAAAAAAATACAGTAGTTTGCTAAATAAACCATGGGCCAAAGATGTTCCATTATGGATATACAGAGTGTTAAAGTTTGAATAAAAAAAACTAAATTTATTTATTTCTTCAAACCGGTTTTAGATATTTTTATACAACTTTGTAGGTGTCAACTGTCCACGATAAGGCACGTTTTGCAATAAAAAACATAATTTTTAATTTTGCCAGTAGCGTTCAATCAAACACGTTCCTGAATGTTTTTGCAAAAAAAATATGTATACACCACTCTTTTTCCATTAAACGCAAACCAATTTCGAATTCCCCATTCAATTTAGAACAGAAAAGCTATCTAGTAACTTTTCGGTACACCTTTCTGTTTCCCAATAAAAAATTGAAAATCATAAAAATGTACCCATAAAATCAATATTAAATCGTCGACTGTTTATTTTATTAATCAATATCTAAATTTTTATTAATTTAGTTTTTTTAAAAAAAATTTTATTCGATAGGAACAAGCAGTATCTTCCTATTTTTTCATTAAAAAACTGAATAAATCAAAATTTTCAAATTGAATAGAAGCAAAATTCGAAGATTTTATATTAATTGTAAGGGTACTTTTGCAGGATTTTTTATTCGAAAACGAGATGACGTACCAAAAAGTTACTAGATACCTTTTCTGTGTTAAATTGAATAAGAAATTCAGAACTGATTTGCATTTTTTGGAAAAATTTTTGATTGGACGCCACTGGCAAATATAAAATAGTAGTTTTCCTATTCAGTGTGCAAAGTTATGTTTTCCCACACGCGAAAGCAGTTAGACTATAAGCTTCAAGTGCGGGAAAACTACTTTGTACACGTGTTAGGAAGAATATTTTTTCTACGAATGAAATATCTATACATTTTGTTTTTAATTTTTATTGATATTAAAAACAACAACTTATAACTATTTATTGTTATTAACAACATTAATGTTAAATGTACAGTTGGTCGCGTTTTTTAAATTGATCGCAGATTGAGCAACTGAAGGTAAAATACTGGTACTTGGAACTGCTTCACTTTCTTTAGGATTGAAGGTCAGAATTTTGTTACTTAATCCTTTTTTATAACTTGTGGATTCATCAATGTATTCTTCAGCTACCGTAGTCGATTTCCAACCCCCCAAGCGTTTTGTCAGTGATTCCTTCTCCAGAATCGGCCAGGAACGTTGCCGATGATCGACGATAACTGTGCCCTGTGTAGAGTTCTGGATTTGGCAACTTCAAAAAAATAGCTATTTCAGAAGGCATTTTTCCAAAACTGTTTACTCCAACACTTTGCGAAAAACATTTACCCTTTCTGTAAACTAGGAAAAAACGATTGTTTGACTTTTTTGGACGTAGGCCGGTGTATCTTCTGTACAGTTGCAGGTAGGTTCCGTTATGAACTTCTTCTGATATTATAAAGTTTCTTGCTGTATGATTTTTGGAATCCCTAATTTTAACAATTATGAGGTTTCCTTTGTCTTCAATATCTGTAGTGTTTAAATTGGCTAGCTCTTCCCTTCGACATGCACCAGCAAGTCCGAATATAGTGGCAACTTTAATTAACAGGTAAATTTCATCTGGTGCGGAGTTCATAAAACTGAATATTTCTTCTTTTGTAAAAATTTTCGCCTTTTTAGGTTTAAAACCAACATTCTGCTTTTTCAGAAATGCAGTGAGCTTATAAAATTCACCGATATCGATGTTTCTTTTTATTTTTATTACATTTTTGAGCATTGAATACTTTGACCACATTGTGTTAGGTTTGAATTCTTTGCTTAAAGTAACAAAATACGCTAAAAGTACCTCTTCCTTTAAGGTTTTTATCCTCTTTTGTTCGCACCATTGGGTAAACAACTCGTACTGTTTCTCGTATTTTTCTCGCGATTTGAGAGGCAGCAATTGCAAACTAGCCATGTTGGCGGCTTTTAGAACATCTTCCGGAAGTTCATCTTCAGTGATATCCATTATTAAAATAGTTTTTTTAACTTAAATAAGTAAGAATAAACACTGTTGTAGACTTTAAATTGCATATAAATGCGTTGTTTGACAATGAGCTTTGGTTTCTAAGGAAACAAGCCTCATTTTCAAAGACAGAGACAAGGTGGTTTATTTACCTAAACTGTACGGAAGAATAATGTGAAAAAAGTCGTGTTTTTTATATGAAACCCCTGAATATTATTACATTTTTGAATTCTACGCAAAATTCTAAGCAGATTTTATGTATAATAGTCTATATAAAAAATATAAAAAATTTTCCCGCATAGTGTGCGGGAAAGTGCCACTTTGCACACACTTTTACGTATGCAAAGTAGCTTATTTGCAAACATTCGTAAAAAAAATATATTTTTTAATGGCAAAACGAACTTTATCGTTGACACCTAAAAAGTTTTACGAAAATATGTTTTGATGAAATAAGTAAATTTTGATTTTTTTACCCAAACTTTAACACCCTGTATCTACATAACGAAACATCTTTGGACCATGGTTTAGCAAACTAGAGTTATTTTTTGACCTTTAATCACACTTTAAAATATGACGCATTTATCGTGAAACATCCTGTATAACGCATTTACCATGAAACACCGTGTTGACTAATTCAGCTTAAGTAATTTCGACTTTTTTAAATGGAACAGCCTGTGTATTACTTATTTTTCTGATATCTTTTACAATTCAACTTTTGTGAAGTATGTCATATACCTACCTAATTTAAATGTCTGCGATTTATTTATATGTTTTAACTTTTACCTGCATTTTTTGTTATCTTAACTAAACTATAATCTGAAAATTGTTTTTAACAATTCAATTGACCAATAAACATTTTAAATTGTTGTTAATGACATACAAAATTAAAACATTTGTTTTTTTATCAATTATACAGGGTTATTCACGTTATTCGACACGGAAAATTGTGACTAAAGTATTCACCTTCAACAAACTTTTGATTCTGGGATGGATATAGACCTATTTTAGGTATCTTTTAAAAGTATTTTCAAGATGTACCGGTTGTCCCAAATGCAGAAAAAGTATCAAAGTTATATTTTTTCGAATGGAATACCTAGTATTTTATTTAATTTTCAGAATCTACGTTGAAATTAAAAGGTAATGAATGACATTGAGGTTTACAAACTGAAACTTTACAGTTTCTCAGATATTCGTTATTTTGTAAAAATGTAGAACAAATATTAACATTCAACCTTCCTTTGAGATTAATTGACCAAAATTGGTTTGGGCGATGATAACAGATTAAGTTTTATGATCCAAAAGTGATAAATTAGTTTAGACCTATCAAACATCAATAAAATTAATTTTTATTTTCAACGTAGATTCTGAAAATAAAGTAATATACCAGGTGTTACATTTGAAAAAACATGACTTTGATACTTTTTCGGCATTTGGGACAACCGGTACATCTTGAAAATATTTTTAAAAGATACCTTCAATAGGTCTATAACTTTTTTGAAAGTGAATAGTTTAGTCACAATCTTCCGTGTCCAAATAAGGTGAATAACCCTGTATAGGGTGGACCATAAGTAATGGGACATAGAGCTACAGCATTACTACTACTATTTTGCAGTAGCTGATAGGAGGCGCTATCTGCAACTATTTCAGCTGCTTAAAAGTACCTAAAATTTTTTTTACGCAGCTGAAACGGACATACGACTTCAAAATATTATTTAAATATGTTTTCTATTTAAAAAAATATACTAGTTTTAGATCTTAAATGTTGACCGTTTTCGAGATATTTAATGTTTTAATATTGCATTGCTAATACGGTTAAATGGTTAAAGGGTAAAGTACATTTACGTAATTTATACACACCTTAAAAAAACTAATTGGAATATCTTTTAGCTAAATCACACAACAAAAAGACTGATGAAAAATCCTTACGTATTTTCAGTGAATTTGGTGAAACAACTTACACAAACACCACAAACCACTGGAAATTAAAGTATTAACATTAAAAAAAGGTTTCTTTTGGACAAGTATTTTACAAAGGCAAAATAAAAACTTACTTTTATAAAATAAATATTTACTAATTTGAAAGTTGCTACCTGCAATATCAAAATAGTGTATATCTCAAAAACGGTCAACTTTTAAGCCTTAAAACAAGTATACCTTTTTCACGTAGAAAACATATTAGAATCATATTTTGAAGTCGTGTGTCTGTTTCAGTGGCGTAGAAAAAAGTATTAGTCCTTTTAAGCAGATGAAAAAGCTGCAGGTAGCGCCCCCTATCAGCTACTGCAAATAGATGAAACCATCATATTTACCGGCTGTCAAAACCCCCTTATACACATTTTCAGTAATTTATATCAAAATACCTAGATAATATGATAAAAAAAACAAGAACAAAATTTCAACTTTCACACCCTGTATCTTTCGTAATATTAACTTTCGGTATAGGACAATTTAGCTAAATCGTATTACTTTGATGTCTGGAATATGTTGTAACTCTACCAACTTGTCGTAAGCTAGTTATAAACTTAAATTAAAACTTAAATTAAACTAAACTTAAACTTAAATCGAAGGTAAAAATTAAAAACCATAAATAAATTGCAATCTACTCAAATTAGGTACATGACATACGTAAAACCTATCAGACAAAATAAATAATGTACAGGGTGTTCCATTTATAAAAGTCGAAATTTCTTAAACTGAATTAATCAAAATATATTTTAAAAAATTGAACGTCCTGTAGCATCTAATGCAATTATTATACGATATATTTGCATAAATCATTTTTGTCGTTCCTGTAGAACGTTCGTACCAAATATGAGTATTCTACTTTTAGAAACAATGGCAATACAGTCAATTTTACATCATAGTAAAAAGTAATATTTGTATAGAAAAATTAAATAATCTGACATTATTAACAAAAAAGTTTTAGTTTGAAGTAGAAGTCCATTGTCTCGCAGTGGAGGTGTAAGAATACAGGGTGCGGAATAACACACAGTCTTCTCCACTATAAATTTATTAAAGCTGCTTAACACATTAGACGCTGTCTTTCTGTACAGGGATGGACAGCGAGACCCATTAGTAGCAAAGAGTTAACTTATCATTAATGGAAGGCAACTAAACTGTAAAATGGTTGAAAAAGAATTTGGAATATAAAATCAAAGTATAAAAAAGTTTCATTACCTTATCATGGAGAAAAAACACTTAACTACACTTAGTAACTATTAACATTCTAAATATTAATTGTAAAAATTACAAAAGTAAAAACCGCGTGGCGGGGGACCCCATCCCGTAGGTGCGGGAGCCCCAATCGTACAGGGGAGTGCAAAAACTTTCAGATGTATGTTGCTGAGGGCAGAACAAGGGATTTGAGTGCGGGAAAAGTACTCTTTCCCGCACTCAAATAAGTGTGTAAAAGTGCATTTACCGCACCTGAGTAGGAAAGGTTTTTTTCATTATTCTTACTAGTCTGAAAACTATCTATTTTTTGGTGGATTCGTTTAAAAAATGTACCTTTTCCGTGAGGACGCTGGAAAGTGCCAATTTCCCGTGCCCTGTTTTTAACTGGTGGGTTTTCTCGTGCGCTGACAAATACGTGTTTTGCATAAAATTTTTTTTTTTAAAGTCAGTGAATTTCTGACATAATACGTTAAGTTGTGTGCTAGATTACCATTAAATGTATTGTCACGTTTAAGTTGTAAAGCCCTTTTGGCCCAACAAGTTAAACGAGACGTGCGTTTATTACTTTAATAAACGCCTTTACCGAGATCTTGTTTCAGAGGTAGAATCAAACCACTTGGTAGAAAAATATAATTTAATAACTAAATAACAGTTAAAACTAATTGACAAAATGGTTGGTTTATCAACTTAGTGAATCGGAATAAAACCTTCAACATAATTCCCAAAAGTAGCACTTTAAACAATACCTTTTACATGAACAAAATATTACAATAATAAATCTATACTTACATTTGTTAAACAATAATGAGGGCAGCTTTCTGGAGGGTTTGGCACTCGCGATTTATTATAGTTTAAGATATGGTTGACTATTTAATTAATTTGTAAACCCGGTGCGGGTTGCAGAATTCAGGACGACTACATTCTGTGGCGTGAGCGGAGTCTTCTGGCTAGGTACTGCCTTCTCCGACGTGGTGCACAGCAAAACTGGACTGACTGGAATGAACCCCTCTCTAGGGTACAACTTCCTTCTTATAGCATTCCAAACACTGGTTCCACCAATCAAAAACTCCCAGACCAGGTCTGCTCTAGCCGACAACTCGTGACGACCTTTCGACCCTCGGTACCTGGAAATATTTCGCATATTTCGCAACTCTTTCGCGTCCGGTCACACTCCGGTGCATAGTCTAGCTATTGCATCATAGGTGCAGTTGCACTCTGACCGCATTCCACAATTTTAATGTTTCCGCTCAAATAATATAAATTCCACATTTTTTAATGTTTCCGATTAAGTGAAATAAATTTGATTTATTTCCTTTTTGACAGTATAATGAATTTTTATACTGATTTTATGCTACAATATAAAATCAAGCTTCAGCTAACATTGGTTAAAACCGAGTTCAAACTTAAAACACATTGACATTTCTTATATTCTCGTGGTAATATTATTTTTTTTGTTTCAGATATTCTCCCGGTGAAGCGAGAAGCAAAAAAAAAGTCATCCAGGTCAATCTTGGATTTTTTTTTTAATTTAATAATAAACTAAAAATTGGGGCGCGGGTGGTGTGTAGTTTTATTTGCGATTTCGATTTGCTGTTATGCCATATGCAGCATTGTTCTATCCACAATATCTGGCCGAATAATTTTCCTCTAATTTCCAACTAAATGCTGATGTATTAGAAATATTGTCATTCCTTTAAATGTCAATCTATGCATGGCGAACTGAGTAACTGTGCAGAAGTTGACATTGGGAGTGAACAAGGACCAGCAATCAGTCATTCATATCTATCTAACGTACAATTTATTTTCCAACTGATTAACATCCTACAGCAAATTTAACTTTTTGTGTCTGCTCAGCTCCTATTTATATCGAAGAATTAATGCTAATCACGTGTGTTTTCTAAGAACTATCCATAATGCCCAAACGGCATTTGGACGTCGAGCCAACGTTCGATTACCCGACGCAACGTCAGGTACCGACGTTGGGGCGACGGCATTTCTACTCGTATTTGCACTATTTTGGGGAATGCAAATTTGAGTCAATTGCACGTCGGGTCACCACTAATACGGTATATTAACCCTTTCAGTCATGACCCTTCTGAAAACATTTTGAAAAAATTTGTCGTTTTGAGGTAAAAATATTATTTTTTTTATGATTTTTCGTAAATTAGTCTAATTAGTTTCCTACGGCCGTGACGTCATGTCGTCGACGGACAATATGTCTAAGTGGAAAATTCATATACATATACGTTGAGGACATTTTATTTATTAAAACTCTTATTTGTTATGAAACTTATATTATATAAAAACTAGAGTTGCAAAACTATCGATAGTGCAAAAATTCGATGTATCGATAGCACAAAATAAAACTATCGATTTTATCGATAGTGCTATCGATAGTGACAGTGACAAAGACAAGAGAAAATCACATAAAAAATAAAACATTTTATTCTAAAATCATCAACAAAATAATAAATAAAAATGTCAAAATAAAACAAATTGTTTAAAAATTAAATGTAAACTAAAAATCAAAAACTTTATCACAAATAAAAACTAAATCAGTCGTTAAAAATCACAAAAATTCAACAAAATAATAAATAAAAATGTCAAAATATAACAAATTGTTTAAAAATTAAAAAATTAAATGTAAAGTCGTCAAAAAATCACAAAAATTCAACAGGATAAACCAATAAAATCATTCCAATGACTCATTTTGCATCCATTTATTTTGGCCCACAAAAATTAGTATATTGACATTTTTTGGTTTTAAATTTGACCGTCGCTCGCTAATGACTTGGCCTGTTTTGGAAAAAATTCTTTCCGAAGGCACACTTGTTGCTGGAATGCAAAGAATTTTTTTTGCAAAATCAGCAAAAGCTGAGGGAAATTGCGATTGTGATGACCAATATTCAATGGGGTCTGTCATATCCATTGGCAAGACTTTTGACTCGATATATTGACGCATCAAAATTATTGAATCACTTGAAGCAGTACTAATTTGATCAGCCTGTGTAATACGTTGAGCCAAGAAACCAAACAGGTCCACCTCCACACAGGTGCTGGAATTGGTTGCTTTTGATGTAGAGGGAGTAGAATCTGGCTCATTTTCCACACCTTTATCATCGAGGCCTGCATTGCTCAGTAATTTTGTTTTTTGCATAAAATTTGCGAGTTCTTTTTGAGTATATATGTGAGCTTGAGAAGCATTTTCTGAATTCCTAAATGCATGTTTTTTGAAGCGGGGATCCAGAAGGGTGGCGACTCGTGGTACGGTTCTTGTCTCATTAGAAAACAATCGTTTTATTACTGACGCAATTAATTTTGAATGAAGATATTTTGCAATATTACAGGTTAAACCTGTACACACATTCTGCAAGTTCGTTTGGATACCTACTACAATTGGGATAATTATTGACACTGTAACATATTTGTCCCCGGAGACCTGCTTTGTGGCTTCTTCAAATGGCTTCAAAACTGCAACTATTATTACCCTTTTTGTCTTAACCCCTCCAGTCCCCCGGCTTGTCCATTCCAGCACACCAATTCATTTGGTTTGTTTTCAACGACTGTTCCTCTGACTGTCATGAGATCTGGTCTACCATTATAATAGACGAAGCTCTTCTGGAAGAATTCATGCGTCCTAAAGATTAGGTTAGGATATCCCAAGAATTGACCCATATCTTTGAACACCGGACCATTGGCTTCATGTCTTTGGTGATTATTCCATTTTTCATAGTCTATGTGATTGGCAATACATATATTGTCATAGGTGTCCAAACCTTGGCCATTAGAATTGTCCATCAATTTTTTGACTACGGTGTTCAAGTCGTCGGCCATGGTTAATCCCTTAAACAATGGGACAAAATGGGTCTTAATAAGGTATTCAGTAACTACGAAGTATTCTCTTAACCTCCATGACATTAGTGAAAAGAACCGTCCCTTAATTTTCAATTCTCGTTCCTTTGCCTTTAAGCCTATAACTAAATCTTCGGATGATAGCCCTTTATCATTTACCTCTGTGAAAAACTCTTTCCAATTGGTAGCTGGGGAGTTAATAAACGTCTGGAGAACTTTTCTTGAGGGAATTGGAGTATTAGGGTGAGCCTTGATGTGATTTAAGATTTCTGTTTTATTCATAGAATGGCTTTTGTCCGCGTAAATAATTGATGGATCTAAAACATCTGGAATCTCATAACAACGTATTAAGGGCAGACTGTGCCACTCGTCTCCGAAATCCTGGACTTGTTTAGGAGTAAGCCATGTCCCTGTCGTGCTATGGGTGTAGAAAGGGTGATCTGGATGGACTTTGGTTTGATCCACATACCATTGTTTTGTTTCATTGAATTTTGATGACAGAACCAAATAAGCCAAATCACTTGCCAACGCGTTAGCGTAATCAACATCAATCTCTTTTGGCATATGAACTTGATCTGACAGACTCTTCAATCCCTTTAGATATTGCAGAGAGGGATGACCCCAATGTCTGAAAGATCCGAATATTGTGAGAACTAGATTGGGATTTTCTAATTTATGGATAAGGTTGAAGATGGGTTCTAGAGGAATACCAGAATTTCTCATGTTGTCTAACATGACGACTAAACTCCGGGAATTCTGGAATTAAATGACGATATTCATGTGGCAGGTCTGCCATTCTAAGAGATGATATCGGCTCTATCAGTTTCAAGGCATCGTAAGCTGGATTTCCCACCAGTCTTAAACATTTGTCTCTCAATAGGTATATTTGGTGTCTACCCTGTTGATCATTGAAATCAGTGTCTGGAATCGAGCAACATAGGTGTCTTTGCACATCAGGAGAGTATTTCGGTCCATTATGACCTTTTCATCTAAGAAAAATACAAAACCATGATTGATCAAGATTTTCCCAAAATTCTTACTCCTATAAATGATCTGATCCGGATGATCTGGGGATACCCTTTTTGTTCCGGTAATTTTTAAGAGTTCTCTTACTTTGGTACTATCAATTGCGTTCAGAAACAGAGTAACAATGTGAAGGTCCAAGAAATATGCTCCCCATTTAAGGATCTTAGGATGATATCTAGTTTTGTCTGGGTTGCCTATATTTTTATTGATCCATCCTTGAAAGAACGCCGACACAACTGGGTAGGTCACGTCACTGTCCGCTTGGGAGAGATTCATCAGGTCCTTAATTAATGAAAGGTCGAATTGATCATTCAAATTTTTGCGTCCGAACCACTTATGAAACTCATCCGGTGAAAAGTAAAAATAATTTTTAATGAATTATTTTGTTATTTATGAAGCAAATCATAAGTTATTATACATCACTAAAACCATAATAAAACGTACTATTTGGTGGGCTAAAAATCCAATATGGCGCCCATAAGAAAAAAGAAAGTTGATGATGACTGGCAAAAAATGAAACGTCGTGTGGCAAATATGAATCCATCATTGAATAGCTAGGAAAAAGTGGCAATGAAAAAGTGGCAAAGATGCTTTTAGTTTTCGGATATCTCTTCAAATAAGGTTAGAAATAAATAAAAACAAAAAATCAAATTTTCAGTTTTTTTCGGATATCTTCGGAAGTACTCGGAAAATCGAAATTTTTAAAACAGCATTTGGTTGAGCTTTAGATTGCGCAACTTTGCCCCGATTTAAACTTTCTCGTATCTCTTAGGATTTCTGAGATCCCAATGGTGAGGTTCGAATTTGAATTACCCTGTATAGAAATTTAAACAGTCTTAACGTACAGGATGATTGATTCAATTTTGACCACCCCCTTAACTTCCATAATTTTGATTTTAGCAAAAAAAGTTAAATACAAAACTAGTAGATATTTAGGTCTACTTTATTCTTAGATAAACAGTTATTATAATAATAAATAATAAATTAAATGCAATGACCAAGTTTTTATACGTTATTTGAATTCTACGTCAAATTCTAGGCCTAATTGATGTAGAATGTCTGTATCGATATTCAACTGTTTCCACAGCAGCGTCCTTGATTGATTCAATTTTGACCTCCTCCTTAACTTCCTTATTTTTGATTTTAGTAAAAAAACTTAAAAAAAACCCTGTATAATAACTGTTTATCTAAAAATAAAGTAGATTTAAATGTCTACTAGTTTTGTATTTAACGTTTTTTCCTAAAACCAAAACTAAGGAAGTTAAGGGGGTGGTCAAAATTCAATCAATCACCCTGTACTTGGTCAACTGCGTTTTTGTCAGTTATTTCCGACAAAATGTTGTTACATTGTTGTCCTAAGTATAAATCTTCAAGCGGTACATAAATATGTGGATTTCAAACATTTTCATCTATGTTTAAATTTTCTGGCTTAATAAAATTTTTGCCTAATTTTAAAAATAGTTTTCTGGGTTCGGAGTATATTTCATGTATTAAAGGTTTTTTAGATTGAAACAATGCATTTATAGAATTAAAAGAATTTAAAACAAGTTTTAAAAATGCCAAATATGCTTTAGTACATACATTTTCTTTTAATATTAATTCCGCCGTCTTTAGTTTATACTCGACAACTGCTACCCGAAGGTACCCTATTAAAATCTCCCGATTTTCCAGGACCCGTTCTACACATTTGTGAAGTGATATCCATCTTGTATCCGCAGGACGGAGAATTTTTTCTCAACGATAAAATAGTCTTGCATTTCACTAAGTTGTGTACAGCGTTTTGAGCTTCCAGATAAATAAGAGTACACCTGCCTGAGCAAATCTTCTGGTGCTCATGGCAAAGCTATGCATGCTTTGCTTGCAATAATGGCGCAGGTATGACACACACACTTAACTACTAAAGCGTTTGGATTGTCTTCGCGCAGTCTAGAGGCAAAAGAGTTATTCTCTCTCTTCTTATACATCTCTAGTCACAACCGAATTAAAAAATGAATGCATAATTGCATTTTTTGAAATCAGTTTTACTTTTTTTTTAAATGTTTTAAACCTTTGCTATGTTTTTGAAGTTCGGATTTTCCACATGTCAAAACACAGATAGAGGCAGTGCTCTGGCACGAATACTCATCAGCTTCAACTGGTTTCAACCATCCTTTGAACTGATTCAGTAAAAGCCAGTCTTGATTAAACTTTTGTTTACGCCACTTCTTAACTTTCTTGTGGGATAGAGGGGCCACTTACACAAAATGTAAGCATTTACCAATAACCACTGCTTTAAAATGAACTGTAAATTGGATGTTTCAAAAAATGTTTACTGTAACGTATGCGTAGCACTGTAATAGTATATTGTACGACAAGGGTGAAAAAGATGTCCCTATCGCACGAGGACGAAAATTTGAGCACGACGCCGAAGGCGGATTGGACGAGGGCGATATGGACATTTCACCCGAGTTTTACAGGCTATTTTTTTCTACGACTAATTGGAATTACTGACCAAATTTCACACAAATAAACTCTCAATGTTTGAAACGCTTCCGTGTTTACATTATCCCTTTTGACGCAGCCAAAGTTTGACCGGCGTCCCGGATTGTCACCGTGTGACAGCTGATTAACTTCGTCTTTTAGGTTGAGTTGTTGAATGGATTTGATTCATTGTAAATTGTAAGTTTGTATCATTTGCTTTATTATATAATAAAGTGGATATTTTCATTCTTTAATTGAACACTTACTGAAACTTGAACGAAGCCAAAATGCAATGTTTTGATATCAACTGTCAGTGAGGATGACAATCAGAATAATTATTTTGTTTACGTTCAAGATTAGCTGTAATTGGTCTATTTCTTTACGCACGTTGAAGATTGTCTGTGATTGGTCTATTTCTTTACGCACGCTGAAGATTGTCTGTGATTGGTAAATTTCTTTACGCACGCTGAAGATTGTCTGGGATTCTGTGTTCGTTCAACCGTTGGCAATTGCCTACTTATCCGTTCTCTAAACTGTTAAGAAATTTTTTTTTTTTTTATTACTCCTAGATACATCAGCAATCTGCCAATAAGGAAATGAGCTTTACATTTGACAAAGTTAATGAATGACATGTAGAGTTTCACTCCAGTGAGTGATCTCTTTATAAATAGATTCAATTGCTACAACCTAACTATGTTTAAAACTAATTAACTAATTAAAGTATTTGAGTACACTATAGTCTTAGTATTACACTTATTGTTGATTAGACCACCCGTTTGGACAGATCAGATGGCAACAGACGCTTCAGTCTGCGCTGTTCCCCAGCCTCGTCCGATTTTATTTGTCTAGCTAATGCGTTGGGATGCACTGACAGTCTCTCGCTGTATCTCACACTGTATCGTTGGACAGTTGCCAATACGGACTCCAATGGAATGTCGTGTAATATTATTTCGTTGGAAATGTAGAAAGGCGCATCAACAATAATACGCAATACTTTGTTCTGGAACCTCTGAAGTATAGCGATGTTAGAGTCACTAGCGGTACCCCATAACTGAATACCATAAGTCCAGATGGGCTTAAGAATGGATTGGTAGAGCAACAGTTTGTTGTCCAAAGAGAGTTTCGATTTGCGGCCTATCAACCAGTACATCTGACTCAGTTTCAGTCCTAGTTGTTTGCGTTTTGTGAATATATGTTTTTTCCATGTAAGACGCCTGTCTAAATGCATGCCAAGATACTTAGCTTCTTCTGCTTGTGGGAGCTGACAGTTATTGATTTTTACTGGCGCACAGGTTTCTTTCCGTGGAGTGTATGTGACATGAACGGACTTCGTTTCGTTGGCTTTTATGCGCCATTTTTTTAGCCAGATTTGCAACTTGTTAAGGTTCAGTTAACAGTACCGTTTCGCGTTTAGATCTCTGTTGACATGACATACCACACGATGTACTTGTTCTATTGTTCCATGCTTGTTACGAAATCCGAACTGGTGATTTGGAATAATTTTTCTTTCTTCTATTACAGTGTTTAGTCTTTTGGCAAATCATTTTTCGAAGACTTTAGAAAGCATCGGTAGTAAACTTATGGGCCTGTATGACGAAACTTTCTCAGGCTTTTTCCCTGGTTTAGGAATCATGATGATTTGGGCAACTTTCCAGGCGGAAGGAACGTGATTGAGTCGCAATATGGCATTAAATATATAAGTTATTAGTTTAAAACAATTTTCGGGCAACTCTTGTAAAACTTTTCCAGATATTAGGTCAAAACCAGGTGCTTTCTGTGTATTAATTTCGTTCATAATTGTTTGCTTTATGTCAGCGATCTTGAACTTCCGATGACGCACATGTTCGGCTGCACAGGGACCATTTAGAAGGTCAGTTATATCTTTCTCTTCGTTAGGAGATAGTTGAGAAGGATGTGGTGTAAAAACATTTTTTAAATGTTTTGCATAAGTCTCGGCTTTATCTTTATCACTTCGCGCCCATGTATTGTTGTCGTTTTTTAAAGGAGTATTGTGTTGTTGTGGTCTTTTTAGCCTTTTAGTTGCTTTCCAGAGTGAATATTCTGTAGCTTCTGTTGGTGTCAGATTTTCTAAATACTTTTGGAATTCCTGGTTCCGGTTTTTCTGAATAAGAATTTTGAGTTCCTTGGTAGCTCTATTTAATTTTCTTTTGTTGATTTCTGTTCTGTTATATTGCCATTGCTTCCTTAGTTTTCTTTTTTCTTCAAGCTTGTCTCTAATTATTGTTGGGATTTTACCATTAATTAAACGTGTTGTAACTGGTGGAGTTGCAGACCATGAGGCAGTTTGTATATTTTGTGTTAAATTTAATACAGCGTCTTCTATGTCTATTTTACTTTTTAGTGGCACGTCCAAAGAAATGAGGCGATTCAGATTACTTCTAAACGCGTCCCAATTTGTTTGAGAGCTATGCAAAAACGGTTGCCTTTCTTTGTTTAATATTTCTGTGTGAACTGTTAAGATAATTATGGAGTGATCAGAAGATAGGTCAAAACAACTTTCTACATTACATTTTTTGGCGTCGACTCGCTCGATACGAGCAGGGTGCCCCTATGTCCGACACGCCCAAAGGATTTACTGAAGGCACTGCAAGCCCTCCTGAAGTATCGCCAAGCGAAACCCGCTCGATACGAGCAGGGAGCCCCTATGACCGACACGCCCAAAGGACTTACTTTAAGGTACTGATAGGGTCAACAGTTTGGACGGTCACATCTTAGTATGCGTAAGAACTCTTGTCTTTTCAGCCTGGGCTTCCAAGAAGGTATCGAGCCGTCCGGGCACTAGAAAGTTCGGACTGTTGCTCGAAGACCGACCTAGAGACCAGTGGTGAGGCAGGATCTACAAACCATCCTATCGCTGATCTAAGCCTTGTTGCACGACGGATCAAAGGTACCTTTGTCTCCTTCTCCCATGGTTGAAGAAGACTCGTTGATTCAGACGTTCTTGAACCAAGGTAAGCTTTGTAAGGTCCGCGTTTCAATTTGTAAGTACTTAAGCCCTGAGGAACCAATGTGGATATGTAATAACTAGATGGAGGTCCTAGCATACACCCCGAGCAGGGCAGATTCTGATTAACCGTGAGGTGAAGGAGTTCAATCGGATGAGGCACTGTAGCTCCATATACCCTTGCCCCCCATGAATTGTGACGGAGTTGGTCCGCATGAGAGGATGAACATTTCCATAGAGGTACACTAGTCAAAGGAGAATGAAATGATCCTAAGGTTTCTAAAGTTCTAAGTTCACTCTTCAGAATGATAATTTTTATTTTTCTGTCTAATCGTCTGGAGAAAATATTTCTGATTGTTTTCGAATTCTGAAACAAGCCCACTAGATTTCTCACTATTCCAATGTAAGTCCCTGAAATCCCCCAGTTTTGGTATTATAAACCTCAACCGAAAGTCGACCGACGATTGAACCGAGGGTTTCGTCAACCCCAGCTCTATCCTCGGTTTGAATGTCCAACCGAAGGTTGGCAGTCTATCCTAACCTAATATTCGTGGACCTTTGAAATTGTTCATTTTTCGAAATTTGCATTTTGAAATTTTGTTTCACGTGCAAAACGAGTTCATTAGTGAAAATTAGAATTATTCATTAACAAGATGTCGACAACGTCTTCCTCTCCTGAAATTGTAAGAAACAGATTACTCTGGGAAGACAGCAGTGACGATTCATCAGATTCTGAAAACGAAAATCATCAGAGAGTGCGGCAGAGGGTACCTCGAAACTTTCGATTAAGATTAGACCACTTTACACGTTGGAGTGACGAAGAGTTTAGAATAAGGTTTCGTCTCAGCAAAGAAACAGTCGCTGGGGTGTTGGCACAACGCTTGCACAATCAAATAGCACCAAAAACTGAAAGGTAAGCAAAGCATAGGTAGCTAAATTGAAAAATATTAAAATAAAATAATAACATATTATTTCCAGAAATCATGCAATAACAGCAATGCAGCAAGTCCTTCTAGTACTTCGCTTCTGTGCTACAGGGTGTATGTTACAAACTGTTGCGGATTTTGCTGGAATTCATAAATCTACAGCTTCGCAAATTGTAAAAAAGGTTATTTATAAAATTGCATCATTAGCACCAGAATGCATAGGCATGCCAAATACACAACAGGAAATAGACGAAGTGAAAAGAAAATTTTATGCCACTGCAAAATTTCCTCGTGTAATTGGAGCCATTGATTGTACCCATGTTAAAATTATTTCACCAGGTAAATGCATAATATAAAACAGTGTCTTGCAAGTTTTGATTGATTTTGTCAATTTTTTTAGGCGGACCTAATGCTGAATATTTTAGGAACAGAAAATGTTACTTTTCACTAAATGTGCAAGTAGTAGGTGATGCGGATTTACGCATCCGGAATATTGTTGCTCGTTGGTCAGGTTCAACTCATGATCAAACAATATTCAATAATAGCTCAATAAAAGCACAGTTTGAGGGTAATGAGTTTGGAAATTCGATAATGCTTGGGGACTCAGGATATGCTTTAAAAAAATATTTAATAACACCAATTCTAAATCCAACAATTGAGGTTGAACAAGTTTTCAATGAATCCCAAATTAGAACTCGAAATCCAATTGAAAGATTATTTGGTGTTTTAAAAAGACGGTTTCCAGTTCTTTCTCTTGGTATTAGGTTATCATGTGACACTGCCAAAGTCGTTATTATAGGGTGTGCAGTGCTTCATAATATTGCAATTATTATGAATGAACCAGATCCTGTTAATGATCCAAACATAGTGATTGAACCACTTGAAAATAATGATATACAGAATAATAATAGAGAACAGCACAATTTCAGAGAAGAGTTTCTCTTATATTTTCTGAATTTGTTAAATGAAAATATTAATTGATACTTTTTGTTATGACGAACAATATATTTTAGCTTTATATGGTATTTTTTATATTTTGTTCTAGATGATAGAATTTTTTAGTACATAATCAATTTTATGTAAGGTGTACAATATCAATAAACACATATATTTATATATTTTCTGTTTATTTATCCAGACATTTTAATTATGAAGAACCTAATTGATTTTTTAAAAGTTCAATCTCCAGTTCTAATTTTTCGTTTTGCAATTCAAGGTTTCTAGACTATAGTCTATGAATTTCCTCTTCTCTTTCCAATCTTCTTTCATGAAACTCCTTGTTTCTTGCAGCTTCTTCTGCTAATAATTTATTTTTTAAAATTATTTGCTCTTCCTTAACGGTTATAGAGTCATTTCTTTTTCTTTTTTTTTGTTTGCAGTATAGCATGCTTTCTTGACTGGAGCTTTTTTGGAGTATAGTCGGACCAATCTAAAAAGCAAACAAACAGCATTGACTAATAACCTACTGAAAATAATTTTATCAATAAGTACCATTTTTTTCTCCCGCGCCTTCAAAGCCTTCAGTAGTCACAGTCAATTTTTCGACTTCATTGACAGTGGAAAGTTCAATACCTAATAAATGTAGTAAAAATAGTTTAACACGTTTGACTCCTTTATGATAAACATAATTTACCTTGGTCAAGTTGAGTGGTTTCTGAATTAGTCGGTATTATATCAGCTTCAAATAATACTTCCATGTTATCCATGTCGGTCTTCGTATAATCGAAATCTGAAGAATTATAATAATATATTATTATAAATTATGATAATAAATAGTTTTTTTAATACCTCTACTAGTAGGAAGCACATCACTGTCCCCTACGCTTGGCTCCAAACCAGTCACCGATAACCCAATGACACTTATAATTTTTTCATTGTAACATAGTTAGTTGAAGTTGTAAAAATCTTAAACACAACATTTGAAAATGTAACTGTAGACATATCTAATCTTGAAACTATCAGTCTCGATAAATTTAACATTTACAACATAGAAACAGAAAATCAAGATAGACATGTTCAACTCTTAAAAGAACTTAATCAAGATGTCCCAGACTTTGTTAAAAAAGATCTGCTACAACTTTGCGAAGATTATTCAGACGTTTTTGGATTAGAAACAGATAAATTAACATTTAACAACTTTTACACACAAAAATTAAAAGTTATTGACAAAAAACCTATTTATATTAAAAATTATAGAGCTCCCAGAGCACTTAAAGATGAAACAAATCGACTAGTCGAAAAATTGTTACATAATAATATAATCGAACCATCTTGCTCAGCATACAATAGTCCGGTTCTATTGGTTCCTAAAAAATCGCAAACTGATCAGGAAGCGTGGAGATTATGTATTGACTTTAGAGCTGTAAATAAGGTACTTATAGGAGACAAGTTTCCGATTAATCGCATAGACGATATTTTAGATCAACTTGGTAGAGCAAAGTGGTTCTCAGTAGTCGATTTGTTATCAGGATTCCATCAGATACCTTTAGATGAAGAATCGCGAGATTTGACTTCATTTAGCAGCGATAAGGGTTCATATCGATTTACCAGATTGCCTTTTGGACTTTCAGTCAGTCCCAACAGTTTTCAAAGAATAATGTCTATTGCTTTTGCCGGAATAACTCCAGAAAAAGCTTTTTTATATATGGACGATTTAATAGTAATAGGCTGTTCAGAAAAACATCACTTGAATAATTTAAAAAGCGTTTTTGAAACTTGCAGAAAGTACAATTTGAAATTAAATCCCAAGAAATGCAATTTTTTTAGAAAAGAGGTCACTTTTCTAGGTCATAAAATAACAGACAAAGGTATTTTGCCCGATGAAACTAAGTACGATATTATAAACAAATATCCGACGCCGCGAGCTGCTGATGAGGTAAAAAGGTTCGTTGCCTTTTGCAACTATTATCGAAGGTTTATACCAAATTTTGCAACTATCACATTACCTTTAAATTCGCTAACTAAGAAAAATGCTGAGTTTGTATGGTCAAGCGAATGCGAAAGTTCATTTAACCGTTTAAAGCAAGCACTAATTAGTCCTCGCATTTTGCAATATCCGGATTTCTCAAAACAGTTTATTTTAGTTACTGACGCATCCCAACTTGCTTGTGGTGCAGTTCTTTCACAAAATTTTAATGGTCAGGAACTACCTATAGCTTATGCATCTCGTATGTTTACAAAAGGCGAGTCTCACAAACCAACTATTCTTAAAGAACTCACAGCTATTCACTGGGCAATAAAGTACTTTCGTTGTTATTTATATGGACAAAAATTTTTAGTAAAAACAGACCATAGACCTCTTGTTTACTTATTCTCTATGAAAGACCCGTCGTCCAAATTAACCAGAATACGATTGGATTTAGAAGACTTTGACTTTGATATAGAATATATAAAAGGAACAGATAATGTAGGCGCAGACGCCTTATCTCGAATAAATATTTCGGATTTGCAGGAAATCAGAAACACGGCTCAAATATTAGCAATTACCAGATCAATGACTAAGACAAACCAAAATTTTAATAAACACACTACTACTGGGGATAAACAATTATCACGTACTGAAGAACCTCAGATTTATGAAGCCCTTAATAATTATAATGTATTGAAATTTCCTTCCTTAAGATTTGAAATTGATAAAGAATGCATTCACATTATTATTAATTGTCGCAAAAAGAGCGCTCGTTGTTGGCTTTCAATTACTAATGGCAATTTTTCATTACCGAAACTATTGTCTAAGCTGAATAACATGGCTGGTGATAGTAAGTTTACACATTTGCGATTGAATTTAAATGACAAGATTTTCACACGGTGCACCGTAAATGAATTAAAGGAAGTAGGGCATAAAATACTTTCAAAAGTTAAAATTGTTTTATGTAAAGAAAGAAAATTAATCAAAGACAATGACGAGAAACTTAACTTAATCAAACAATTTCATGATGATCCTATGTTAGGTGGACATTGTGGCCAGAAAAGATTATTGAAAAAATTAAGGTCATTTTATCTCTGGAAAAATATGTCACGTGACATCGCTAAATATGTTAGGCAGTGTCATAAGTGTCAGGTAAATAAAGCCGCAGTTAAACACATAGAACCTTTAATTTTGACTCCAACTCCTCAAAAAGCTTTTGACATTGTCTGTATAGATACAATAGGACCACTTCAAAAATCAAATCACAATAACTGTTATGCAGTGACGCTTCAATGTGAACTAACTAAATACATCGTAATACTTCCAATACCCAATAAAGAAGCTTCCACAGTAGCACGAGCTATATTTGAAAAATTTATCTTAGTATATGGACCTATAAAAGAAGTAAGAACTGATTTAGGAACAGAATACAAGAATAAAATTTTTGAAAGTTTAGCAAAAATGTTAAATACGCCGCATAAAACTAGCACTGCGTATCACAGTCAGTCCATAGGTGGATGCGAGAGAAACCATAGAGTTCTTAATGAATTTATGCGAATGTACATTGATCAAGCTCATACAGATTGGGATATATGGACAAATTATTACACTTTTTGTTATAATACGACTCCTAGTACTTATCATAACTACACACCTTTCGAGCTAGTATTTGGTAAAAGAGCAGACCTACCTGAAATATTCAATGGTTCTCGTGTAGATCCTTTATACAATTTAGTATCGTATGATCAAGAATTTCGGTTTCGGTTGCAGTTAGCGCAAAATAAAGCTCGAGACTTTCTTGAAAAAACCAAACAAAAGCGTAAGTTGCATTATGATCAGCAAACTAGTCGACTACAAATAAGCCCGGGAGATTTTGTGCTTATAACCAACGAAGATCGTCAAAAACTAGATTCTTGGTTTGATGGTCCGTTTGAAGTCATATTAATTGAAGGTCCAAATTGCATTGTTAAAGACAATAACAACAAGCAGATTAAGGTTCATAAAAATAGAATTAAGAAATATAATGTCTCTTGATAATTAAGTTTAGTTCTAAGTTAGATAAACAGGCCTGTCTGTAAATATTGTAACTATTATAAATATCGAAAGTACACAGTGTAAATACCCTAAATACTGTACGTACATTTAATTTATAGGTATATTATACTATTCTTAGCATTCATCGTGCCGGTAGTGTTCAACGTGCGAAGTGTTCAGTCATTAGTATTCCTACTGTTTTTTATGGTGGGCAGAATCTTAATGGGTGGTTGGTATTATTATTGTTGGTTTTTACTGTTTAAAACACATGAATTATACGCAAATTGGGATAGAAATATATTTAGGTTAGGTTAAGTTAAAGTACCACTGACTATACTTTATGTTATTGCTATAGTCGGAAAAGTAGTAGGTACAGAGAAAATTTTATCGTAAAAGTAACTATATTTTGAGAGTGTATAGCTTTAAGTACTAAAGATTGCAAATTTGTAATTAAATTAACTTTAAACAGTTTTAATTAACTTGGCATCAGTAACCTTTTTTTTAGTAAAGTGCCCTTTGCAAGTGGCCATAGCAAAGGTCATTCTCTAGGAAAAGGAGGTGTAACATAGTTAGTTGAAGTTGTAACAGTTCATTGACATGCATAGCTAAGTATTCTTATTAATCGTATTGCATCAATCGGTTCGCTATTATAAGTATTTTATGTATACACAGCAACCTATATTATATTGTATGAGTAGGCATAATAGAGTACGATAAATATAAGCGATTTATTCAGCAAATATATTGAATACAGGTAACTTGCCGGAGTATCATTTACTACCTTTACATCATATAAAAGCTTTATTGCTTCCTTGATTTCCATCTCATCTATTCCACCACCAGTCTTTAGCAGGTTTTGTCTTTTTTTAGCTTCGTACTTACGTACATCTTTTTTTAAGTTATCAAATTTGCATTTTAATTGATCTGCTGTTTTCGGATCAGTGGTTGTGGAATTATACACTTCCGCAATTTTTTCCCAACCAGCAGCCTAAAATATAATGATAGGTAAATAGATTTTTGTTTGTAGACTTGATATAACTATTTTACCTTTTGTTTCCAAGTCACAGCATCAGTTTTCTTACATTCAACGATATGTTTATAGTTTATATCAACTAGGGTATGACAGTCTGAGTCCGTGAAAAGACATCTTTTGGTTTTCTTGGGATTGACAGTCATAGGTTCATATAATTTTAAAGGAAAAACTCGAAATGAAAATAGAATATACGTCCATAACACGAGGAAAAACAACACAAAATACCTACCCACACTTCGAACGCATTTTAAATTTTTAAGAAAATTGACAGATGTCAGATAGAGGATGGTTGTTATTGGTTCAAATTTGATCGGTAGGGTAGCCAACATACAGAAATAAGTTTCAACCTCTGGTTCGCTAACCTTGGGACGATTTACGTTTATAATACCAAACTGTTTTTAACCCTCGGTTGAATTTCAACCGGCGGTTCGTCGACCGAAGGTCGAAAGGCATTTTTATAATACTGGCCATAAGTAATTAACGTATTAGTAGTAGTTAGTATTAAATTAATTAACGAAAATCTACTTGTGAAACATACCCCCGGCCGACAAAAGGTAGTCCCTAGCTTTTCACAATATTAATTATATTGACAAAAAGTTCACTAGGCAAATCTTCTAAACAAAATAACATTAAATTAATATGGACTACTACTACAAATTAAATTAATGATACTTTTAAGTTTTTAATCATGGTGGCAATGTAACAGAAATTTGACACCACAAATTCTAATCTCTTTCTTCAAATCTTAATATAGAACAAAGAGGTAATATAAAAATATCCTTAACGGATTTTCCCCCTTATTACAACACAAACAAAATTTATCATAGTTATATGTAAACACTAGCCAACAAAGTATAGCCCCTAGTTTTTCACAGAATTAAAATTAAAAATAAATCATAAAATGTAGTATCTATGGACATAAGTTCCGATAGGTTGATAAAAAAAAATATATTCTGTTATTTTCGCTAGTATCCCGTTCATACCCCAAAAGAAAAATTATAAAAGAAAACATATAACAATTAGAATAAAAATAAATGTTTTTGTTATTTTCTTACCTCTAGAGTTTGTAAAAAAAAACTTAATGTCTCTATGCTTTAACACTGAGGGGGGAGACTTTTCACTCGCGATTCACTAATATTCCGCGCACTATTGTCTGTTCGGGGATTCTATCTTCTTTTCGCGGCACTTCACTGCACTAAACACGGCTTCTGAAGACAATTTGGACGGTGTCTGGAGTCTGGAACTACATATCTGTTTACTACTCTGGACGTGCAAGTGGAACAATTCCCAGAACTGTATTTTCACGATTGCCATGGTGTGTGGTTCGTGATCGAATTAGTGACGAGCCGGAACGGGACTGAATTATATCGGGGTGAACACAAGGGTACACCGCGGGTATCCATTTGTTAGTTATATGGGGCTGAGGTGACCGCATGGATACACCTCAGGAATTATAATTCGTATTAGGAAGAAGAGGGTATGGGGCGTGGAACCGATGATGGTACGATGGTACTGGCCGAGGACAAAGATATCACTAGAGCAACATATTTTCTGCCTTTCTGCTCTGCTTCTCGGCCTTTTGGCTAAGATCAAAGTGTAGGCCTTTTGGCTAAGATCAAAGTGTAGTATATATTTCTATTTTATGGATACCACCAATAGACACATTGGGGTAAAGGTCACTGGTGAGAACGTACCTCAACCAATTTCAACGTTCGAATCTTCGGGACTGCGTTGAATCTCAAGAGCCTCCGGTCCGAGATGGAAATACGTGTCAACCCAATGTTGTGGTGGACAGCCCTTTCAGGCAGTTAGCACAAGGGAGTTAGCGTCAGGAATTCCAGCAGCGTCTTATTGGTTGTATTGTCATGACCGGTTACAACAACAAAACTTATCGTATTGATGACAAAACTTGACGGGAGCCGATTTGGGATCATCCCCCGCGGCAGGTCACCACGTCTTAGTGTGTCTATTCCTACCGCGGCCACGATCACAAACCGACTCAACTGTGGTCGCGGTCTGACGTCCCGTGGCTGGTTTTTCATCGTCAGCGTTTCCAGTCTCCTTAGAGAAATGCCCGGACCTTTAACTTTTGCTGATTCTAGTTTCCATTTCCAGTGGCGTGTATTAGTTTTTAGCGAGTCTGATCCAAAGCCTTGTTCGCCGTTGATTTGGTAGTGGCTTCTTCGCGTAGCTACTCCCGTCAGTGTTAAATGCAATAAAAAACGTATTACTACCTACTGCTATTTTAATCTTAATGTCTAACATTCCCGTTATAATCATAAAATCCCTCGTAAAATATATAGGCGTATTGATAATAGCCTTAGTTAAGTTATGCACTAAAAAAAATAAATCCCTTTGTTTTTCTTAAATATAATATAAACCTATATTATAAATTGTCCATTTGCCTGTCACTGGTTTTGTTTTAATACATTGTAAAGGCTTACTGCGATTCTTCGAAAACTTGTAATATGCTTATCAAGCGCTGCTTGCCCATATTATATCATGTGAAAACAGTTAACGTATATTGAAACTTTTGTAATCTTTCTCTTACGTGCCCCGTTTGACTTTTATAAAGTCTTCAAGTTACATTTTGCAACCCTTTATTTATTACATTTAGCAACTCATATAACTTTTGAAATTGTAAACCCGTGGAATTTAACGCCCCATATTTTGACTACGGTACTTAATTACCGCATATGTTCGTAGTGTACCTACTTTTTTTCGCCCCAATATACTTTTTCTTTCATTTGCCCCTTATTTTTATATTTATTTTGTTTTTTACATACCATTATGTAATTATTAATCTTCGCGCGCGCTTTTTATAAATTATTCTCGTATGCTGGATTGTGCAAGTTAGAAATGAAATAACGATTATATTTATTCATCAGCAGTTTATATGATCATACCGCGATGACTTAAATAACAAAGTGATTGTCACCCGCTTGTAGCATAAGAAAAGAATTAATTGTTGATACATGTATCATTTTTTCCTTTTTCCCTTACTAAGGAAAATCACTTGCGTACTTTAGTACACTCTATTTGGGCTAAGTACTATTAAAGAATATATCATGTAGATATTCAGAGGATGCTTCCCCTTTTTTGTCTGCTCTTGCGGCAGCTACTAAGTTTGACGCTACTACTACCTTATTTTACCTTGGTGGCTGATCGTTTTGCCTCGTGTTACACGTACCCCTCGACGTACCCTCGTCCGAGCCGAACTTAGTCTGACAGTTTATTTAAGATAAAAATAATTTAGTTATACTAATACTGCTTTGAGGAAACGTAAAAATACAAGAAATAATCGATTTCAAGTGAGTAATAAATTCATCAATTTTTCAATCAATAAGAAAACTTCCAAAGTAACGTATAACCGGTTGCTGTCAGTGTTAGGAATCTTCGAAACATGAAAGTTTAGACAAATGTAGTTGTTTTATACACCTTTTTCACAATCGCGTAATAATTTTCATCTGATTAAAAGAGACAAGAAACGAGCTTTTTGTAAACATGTTTATATTAGTCTTTCTTTTTCTTGTTTTCAACTTTAACATTGGGTTTGTTCTTATAAAATTCTTTCTACGGCCCTTATTTACACATAAAGCAAACAGAATTGCTATGTGCCATTTAAAATAAATGTACTTCTACCAACTTACCCGGCGCCTCCACCAAGTTGTCACGATCTAATTTTTAGTCGTAACGCGGGGACGTGTAGGCTGGGGTCGTAGTCCAGTTAAACTCAAAGATTGGATAACAAAAACAACAACGTTTATTCGTAGAGAGAGAAACTAGTAAAGTTATACACATTGTCAGACTCAAGTTGGCTTATTTATAAATTACAAGTTCGTACTTACATGATAATTAGTTCACAAACCATTTTGGACGAGGGTAAGTGTCAGGGTAGAGTTCCCTTAACTTTCGCGACCGAACCGTTTAGTTTCGCGGATAATTTCTAACTAACCCTTCTTTCCAAATTTCTCGGCTATTTATTGTAAGGTATTGCGATCCCTTAGTCAGTTCAATTTCTTAATTGCTTGTCTAAGCACTTGGATCATTGTCCAAACAATTGATGACTTATTGCTGACTGGCGATTGCAACACCTTAGCTAGCTTCCGTTCTAAAAGGTTCGATTGCTTATTTTGCAACTCAAGTGGTCGACGACTTGTTTCGGTCAGTGGCCGATTATTTGCTGACTAAGTAATTAACGAAAATCTACTTGTGACACATTAGATCGTGACAATAGGACAAAAATATCGTGTTTCTCGACGGCGGTTTTGGGTGGTACAGAAACGACAGGCCCTAGTTGGTCGCTGTTTTTTTTCAGTTGGTGGAATAGCTTCTAAATAGTGAAAATTATTTTGCTGGCTTTTGGACTTTTGGTCATTTACTGGCATTTTATTGCCAATAAGTGACGCAACAAATAATTCTCGAAATTTTAATGATTTCATTTGGTTTCCATTGGACTTGCGATGCAGCAAATATGCATTATGTATATATATTTCGAAAATGTGTAAAACTATCTTCTTCGGCCACCTTACCGTTTTTCTTAGAGCACTGTAATAGCTGAGCATCTGGTCTGATTGGTCGACTCCTGACATTCCAGCGTTGTAATCCTTGATAATATTTGGTTTTAGGGACACCTTTCTATTTCTATTTTGAACCTCGACTATTCCCACTTTGTGCTTGTTCGATATTGTTAAGACTTCCCGTTTGTCTTTCCACTTACACACAACAACGGATTTATTTCTCTGCCACACAAATTCATCCTATTTTAGTTTTTTAGAAGTCACATATTTAGGATTTTTTTTTCGGTTAGCTCGTAGAGTACCGCAGATGTACGTTTTTCTGGATGTCATCATGTGAGTGAGAGACACTGAATTATAAAAATTGTCTGTGAACAGTGAAAATGCATTAGATGCTGTTATGTTCTCTTGTTGTGGTAAAATAAAACAAGCTTCTAAACTGACTAAAAAGTGGACTGTATTTACTAAATTAGCCACGCTAATGTAATGTTTACTGCTTAATGGCCGACGGCAGACCAAAGACAAAGCATGTGCACGCACTTCTTCACGTTCATTCCCGTGCGAGAGGTCGGTTCCATTTTCATCGCGGAGGGACGGACACTTTGAGCTTCGCGCGCGTTTTTGAATCGTTAACATAACCGCCGGCCTTGAAAGATTTATCTTTCAACAACTACATAAAATTTATATTAACAAACTAATAAACATGAGAAGAAATAAGAAGAAAAAATAAACATGAGAGAACACTTAAACTAGCGATGAGTTGCGCTTAAATTTAGGTTCATGAGTTGGTTTCATCTGACCGGCTCATATTGTGCTCTGGCAAAGTGTCTATTGGCAGTGGACAAACCTTTTGAACGGCACGCTTTAAAATACCACTCACAGTTTGGACACTCACTACGCGAACTAAATTGTCCGGACCAGGGTGAACTGCCACTACACGACCTAACCTCCAGTTGAGGGGAGCTGCACCATCTTCCTTTATGACCACTAATGTTCCTTCTTGGATGTTCCCGATTGGCTGCTTCCACTTATAGCGCTGTTGCAAGAGGGACAAGTATTCGGATGACCATCGGAACCAAAATAGTTGGAACATTTTCTGTAGTAGCTGATACTGCTGAAGTCTATTTGAAGGTATGTCGGTTACATCTTTTTGTGGAATGGCATTTAAAGAGTCCCCAATAAGGAAGTGACCGGGGGTAAGAGCTAGGAGATCTTTTGGGTCATTGGACAAAGGGTATAGTGGGCGAGAATTTAACACAGACTCAACTTGTGCCAGCAAAGTGAGCATGTCCTCAAAAGTCAATGTATTATTATTCAGTATTCTGGAAAGATGATATTTAGCGGACCTTATGGCCGATTCCCACAATCCCCCATGATGAGGTGATCGCGGAGGGATATATTTCCAATCAATGCTAAACTTAAGACAAAAATTTCTAAAGTCATTGTTGTTGTTTAAGTTGGATAAAAAATGCGAAATCTTCTGAAGCTCATTATTGGCTCCTGCGAAGTTGGTTGCATTGTCTGAGTATAATCGAGAGCATAGACCACGCCGAGATACAAATCTTTTTAATGCATTCAAGAACGAGTTTGAACTTAAATCATCTACAAGTTCAATATGTGTAGCCTTAGTAGTGAAGCAAATGAACAAGCACATATATCCCTTAACAATTGCCCTATTTCGAAGTTTTCCGTCCTTTAAGTTATATGGCCCAGCTAAATCAACACCGGATATTAAGAAGGGACGGTTTGGCACCACCCTGTCCTTGGGCAAATTACCCATTTTTTGACTCAGAACCTGAGGACTCACCCTAAAACAAGTCATGCATTTGCAAAGTACACTTCGAACAGCGCTTCTACCGTTAACTATCCAATATTTTGTTCGCAGCGAGGCTAATAATGCTTGTGAACCTGCATGTAGCTGTTTGTGGTGATAATCCAGTATAATTAGTTTGGTTAGTATATGTTTTTGACCCAAAATAATAGGAAATCGCTCTGAATAAGTCATATTTGCATTGCGCAGTCTACCACCTACTCGTATTATTCCATTTTTATCTAAAAATGGATCCAATGAACTTATAGAACAATGCTTTGACAATGGTTTGGATAATTCTAAGGTTGCTAATTCTTCCCTAAAAACTTGCCTCTGCATAATGGATACCAATACTAATAGAGATTTATCTAATTCCTCGACTGAAAGATCACCAACCAATCTATCACCCTGTTTAGTTTTTAAATTATTAAAAAATCTCAGACAAAATGCTACTACCTTCTGTAATTTAAATAAATTAGAAAACTTATTAAACAAATCGAAATCTTCAATGACACTTGCAAAAACTAATTTTAATTCTTTCCTCTCGGGAACTAGATCTCTGTCTAATATATGGTTTTGTGGCCAATTGACCTGATCAGTTGATAGCCAACTGGGCCCTTGCCACCATATATCTAGTGTTTTTAATTGACTCGGTTGGACTCCTCTGGATATTACATCAGCAGGATTTTCTTGTGAAATTACATGACCCCACTGGTAATGTTTAGTAATAGCTTGAGTTTCGGCCACTCGGTTTGCTATAAAGACCTTCCAGTTACTTGGTTGCTCAGCTAACCAAGATAATACAATCGTGGAGTCAGTCCACAGATATACCTGATCTACATTAACATCCAAGGCATTAACAACCCTATGAACTAGCTTCGATAACAACAAAGCTCCACTTAACTCTAGCCGTGGAATACTTAGTTTCTTTATCGGTGCAACTCGAGACTTAGCACAAATAAGACGAACACAAAGTTCACCGAGACTATTCTCTGATCTCAAGTACAAGGCACAACCATATGCGAGGTCACTGGCATCGCAGAAACCATGTATTGATATTTTTGTTGGATTACTAATTAAAATTTGTCTTGGAATTTTTATTTCATTTAGTGCGTCTAATTGCAAGTAAAACTGCGTCCAACTAGTGAACAGCTCCATTGGGATCGTTTCATCCCAACTTAGCCCCATTTCCCACAATTTTTGTAAGAAAATTTTAGCTCTAACGATTATTGGGCCTACCAATCCAAGAGGATCGAAAATCTGAGAAATAAAAGACAATATTACCCTTTTCGTTAAATGATCCTTTCTTGAATTACTTGTCTTAACAACATATTCTAAAAAATCTGAAGTAGAATTAAAATAAATTCCTAAAGTTTTCTTACAATCTCCCTCGGATATCATGTAGCCTATCTCTGTATCATCTTGAGAAATTTCCTTTAGTATATTTTCCTTATTGCTTGACCATTTTCGGAGTGGGAAACCATACTGATTCAGAATATTTGACAATTGACTAACAACATCTAAAGCCCTTTCCTCAGATTCCACACTCAGAATTAGATCATCAACATAGAAATTTTTGTTAATAATTTGACTAATATCGGGTCTTGTTTTCTCAATATCAATAGCAATTTGATGCAAACAGCGAATGGCCAAAAATGAAGCTGAAGCAGTGCCATAGGTTACAGTATTTAACTGGTAGTGTTCAATTTCAAGGGATGGATCTGACCTCCATAGGATTCGTTGCAAGTCTCTATGTGCTTCAGTGACATTTATCTGTCGATACATTTTGGCAATGTCCGCGGTCAATACTACATCAAACTGCCTGAATCTAATTAATATGTTTAATAGATCTTCTTGAATGGTTGGACCAACTTTCAGTACATCATTTAGTGATAGTCCACTAGCACTTTTAGCGCTACCATCAAACACCACTCGCATTTTAGTAGTTAAACTATCACTATTTATCACACCATGGTGAGGTAGGTAGAATATAGGAGACGTAACATTTTCGTTGTCCGGTTCTATTTGCGTCATATGACCTAGCTTCATATACTCTTGCATAAATTCTACATATTGCTTTTGTAACGAAGAATTCCGTGAAAGCTTCTTTTCTAGGCTGTGAAACCTATTTAGCGCACTTTCAAAGGAATCCCCTAATCGGTTCACATCGTCCTTGAGTGGTAAAGCTACATTAAACCTACCGGTTTTATCCCTAGCATAATTTTCTACAAAATCCTCCTCACATTCAACTTCTTCTTTAGAGAAAAATCTTTTAGGCTCACATTCCTCAATGTTCCAGAACCTTTCTAACTGATTTTCTAAATCCTGATTTGTAGTTGTGTGACAAACTAGCACTGAATCACTGTAGTCTTGGTAGGATTCATACATCTCTCCTGAAACTAACCAGCCTAACACGCTTTTCTGTAGAATTGGTTGCTGATCACCCAATTTTATTTGTCCTACGCACAACAATTTATGAAACAAACCTGCACCTAACAAAACGTCTATGTTAGAAGAAACATTGAAGCTAGGATCAGCCAACTGCAAATTTGGTGGTATGTTCAGTTCCGCAACACTAAATGTTCTAATTGGAAGGTTAGAAGTGATATTGTCTAGTACAAGGAATGTTAGATCAGCCTGGAAGTTATTGTAGCACGATTTTATTACAGAGTGTAATTTAGATCGTATTTTAGTCGATATTTGACTGCAGTGTGACTCCAGTCACAGGAATATTCACTCGTTGTTGAGTCACCTGCAACCTGTCAGCTAATTCAGAAGTGACAAAGTTCGACTGAGATGCATTGTCTAATAAAGCTCGACATTTTATAAATGAACCCTGTCTATTTTTGATAAAAATTATTGCCGTTGTTAACAACACCTGCGATAATTTTTTCGACTTACTAACCGATGTTTTCGACTTACTAACCGATGTTGCCACAACTACGGGTTCATCTCGTTCTTCTGACGTCTCTAAACTAACATGAACACTATCTGAATTGTTAGTAGTTCCAATATTTCTATGAACATCTCGAGAACTATTAGAATCTAGATGCAATAGTGTATTGTGGCGCTTTCCACATTTTCTACAGGTACCAGATGTGCAGTCTCTCGATGAATGACTAGAACGTAAGCAGTTAAAGCAAAGTTTAAGTCTCTTAACTTCATTTGACCGTTCTGAAATTGACAGTGACAGCAACTGCCTACAATTATAAACAAAGTGTGAACCCTTGCATACTTCACATTTAAGCTGAGAGCCTGATGCTCGCTCGGAAGTATAGTTGCAAACTCTACCCACTTTAACATCGGACTTAAAACGGGAATTGACGGGTTTTATGTTTGTTTCAACAGTTTCTAGAATTAAAGATTTATTGCTTAAAAACTTTGTTAGGTCACTTAAAGTTGGATCTCCATGAAAAACAGAAATTGTTTTTTCCTCCCATTCTTTCTTGGATTCAATATCTAGTTTCCTACTTAAAATGAATATCAACAGTCTATCCCATTGTTCTACTGGCTCACCTAGTGCCTTTAAGGCCCTAACATGTTTTTCTATTGAGTCATTTATAGTTCGCAACAAATTAGGCAATGCATTACTTATTGGTGGCATGTCAACTAGTGCTTTGATGTGTTTCTGTATTATTACAGGCTTATTTTGGTAGCGATTTTCTAATAATCCTAAAGCAACTGCGTAATTGTCACGTTTAATTTCTAAACAATCTAAAAGTTCTCTAGCAGGGCCCTCTAAGCTATCTAATAAGTAATAAAACTTTTGAATCGTGTCTAAATGCTGATTATTGTGAACTAACGTTTGGAAAGTTTCAGAAAACTGCGACCATTTCTCAAAGTTTCCATTAAATTTTGGTAATTCTAAATTTGGTAATCTAGTACTACCTAGTACTGTATTACTACCACCAATATTCACGTTTGGTTGAGGAATATAATGAGTAGCAGAAACCAAAGGACTAGTAAAATCACTAACCAGCTTATTTGCAATAGAAACTAGACTATAGAATCGCTTTTCAAAGCTACTTTGATCGACATTACCATCCTCAGGCTCTGGATCCAAAATATCAATTTCTAATTGAATTTCTTCAAATCTTTCCAATAAATTTCCCATTTTAGAAATACGCATTTGCAATTCATTTATTTGAACTGCATCAGGTTGACTGATTGCATATAAGAAGTCGGAAAATCTATCTAATTGACCCGTTAACTGATTCTTTTGCCTCACTAATCGATCTAAGTCCACGCCGGTGGACGGACTAGGTACGTCTGTCTTATTTTTTTTACCCATCTTTAAACAAAAACAGACCGTTTGCTAACTGTGCCTACTTTATTGGAAATAAACCCCCTCCCTGATAACCTCTAACAAAAATACTAAATAATAGTCTAAACACTCGCTATCTCTTTCCAAAACCTGGTTTAACAACATACAAAATAGTATGGACACTAGAATGCAAGCACAAATCAATTCAATGTTAATTTACCAGGAAATCAAGGAAAATAATGAGAATACTAAAAAAAGGATGGGGACTTACCAATATATGAAGCACCGCCGGCCATGCAACTATGTTTTTACTACCGACTACCAACACGTACACTACTAACTTGATTTTATTAATTTGCTTGATAATATCCGGATCGATGGATCATGAAAATGCATTAGATGCTGTTATGTTCTCTTGTTGTGATAAAATAAAACAAGCTTCTAAACTGACTAAAAAGTGGACTGTATTTACTAAATTAGCCACGCTAATGTAATGTTTACTGCTTAATGGCCGACGGCAGACCAAAGACAAAGCATGTGCACGCACTTCTTCACGTTCATTCCCGTGCGAGAGGTCGGTTCCATTTTCATCGCGGAGGGACGGACACTTTGAGCTTCGCGCGCGTTTTTGAATCGTTAACAAACAGAACATTCCGCAGTATACTTTTATTTTCAACACCATTCCATTGGATTCACACAGTTCATACAGTTTCACTCCGTATTTGTGTTTTTTATTTTTTATATATTGGCGGAAAAATAGTCTGCCGCGCCAAAGGACCATGCTTTCATCGATGCATAGGTGTTTATTTGGAACATATTGCTCCTGCATAAGTTTATTGAAATGGTTCAAAACCGGTCGAATTTTGAACAGTCGATCTTCGGTGGTGGCATTCAACGAGTTATCGGCAAAGTGCAAAAAGCGCAATAATAATTGAAATCGGTTTCTGCTAATTACTTGTCCCCAAAATGGCATCTTGTACATAATGTTTTGCGACCATTAATGCTCAATTGTAGGAAAAGTACAAGGTCCCATGTGCAATAAAGTACCAAGAAATACTCGCATTTCAGTGGCATTTGTTTCAACCCACCTTTTTTTCCTAGACGATCTTGTGACAGGTGTTTTTTGGATTTCCTGATTTGCATACAAGTTTGTTTGTTGGGCCACAATGTTCAAAAAATTTTCAGAAAAAAACAAATTTACTAAATATTCTACAGTAAGTTCACCCTGAATATTTAGTCCAACTTTTTGGGGCAAAAAATCAAACATAGGAGGCTCCTCTTCTATATCACACCACTGTCTGCGCCTGGTCCTGTATTTGAATCCATACTGGTTCCGGCCTCCTCTATGTGAACGGTTTGCGGACTGGTGTGAAGGCAGCAAGCCGGATTCCAGCAAGCCGGAGCCGAAGATGCCCGATTGGTCAGTGGCGGCGATTTATTTTTTTCTATTGGCAAATACATTCAAAAATTTGTATATTTCTAGTTACTTACATGTTATAGTACTTATAATCATCTGAAACAATACACATTAAAGCAATACAATTATGTTTTATTAAGTTACCACCTTTAAACTCAATTTCTATTAAAAGTGCACAAACACACACTGACAAATAGTAAACAAATCTACGAATATAAAATACTCGAATACTCCAAGAAAGAAAATGACAGCAAATACAACGTTGCCACATTTACTTATAGGCGCTTTCTGAAAAATTGTAGTAGGTACTTTGAAAATTGAACATAATGAATACAAATACTAAGCATATATTGTTGGTTTTTCGTGGTTTCTGGACAAACTGTCCCGCCTCCCACATTGTGTTTCTGGCCGATAATAGTGACTATTAGTAGGTACATTTTGGTACCAATCACTTGTCCTTGCATGCCGTAGGGACTTTGAAAATTGAATATAATGAATACGAATACTAAGCATATATTGTTGGTTTTTCGTAGTTTCTGGACAAACTGTCCCGCCTCCCACATTGTCTTTCTGGCCGATAATAGTGACTATTAGTAGGTACATTTTGGTACCAATCACTTGTCCTTGCATGCCGTAGGGACTTTGAAAATTGAACATAATGAATACGAATACTAAGCGTATATTTTGTTGGTTTTTCTTGGTTTCTGGACAAACTGTCCCGCCTCCCACATTGTCTTTCTGGCCTTTAATAGTGACTATTAGTAGGTACATTTAGGTACCAACCACTTGAACTTGCATGCCGTAGGGACTTTGAAAATTGAACTTAATGAATACGAATACTAAGCGTATAATTTGTTGGTTTTTCTTGGTTTCTGGACAAACTGTCCCGCCTCCCACATTGTCTTTCTGGCCGATAATAGTGACTATTAGTAGGTACATTTTGGTACCAATCACTTGTCCTTGCATGCCGTAGGGACTTTGAAAATTGAATATAATGAATACGAATACTAAGCATATTTTGTTGGTTTTTCTTGGTTTCTGGACAAACTGTCCCGCCTCCCACATTGTCTTTTTTGGTCGATAATAGTGACTATTAGTAGGTACATTTTGGTACCAATCACTTGTCCTTGCATGCCGTAGGGACTTTGAAAATTGAATATAATTAATACGAATACTAAGCATATATTGTTGGTTTTTGGGATAGAAACTTCCAGTTATTGTTACATTACCCATAGTAGAGCCATGTTTAAGATTAATTAGATTTTTTGCAAGTATAGCGTCTAATCGCAAAATGTATTTTGTAAATGTATGTGGTTTAACAAGTTCAAACTGAAAATCTCCACTCTGGCGCCATATAACAGACGTGTACGTGCCTAGAACAAGGAGCGGTAAATCGGCGGATGTCAAAACAGTTTTTTTAGTGGCGATTTGGGTAATTCGGAGAGTGATCGGATCACCCTTCTGTCATTCCTCCGCGATCTCATTATGATCTCATCATTTTGTGTTAGTGCGTTGTAAAAAGCGTATGTATACACGATTTTCGATCCGCAATTTATACAGTCCATATATTTTTATATTTTTTTTGGTTGTTTATTATTTCTGATGTGCAATTAGTACTATTTGTTAATTGCTTTACTTATTAATTGCATTTTTATATAAATAAAGTAATAAACGTGAAAAATACCAAGTTTATATACTTAAGAGGGTAAGTACCTATATTATTTTAATTTTATCCAAAATGAGTAAATGTAATATTGACAAAATTGTATTTAGCGTACTGGCAATTTGCCTTAATATGTCAAGCACAGATTTGTTAAAATTAACAGAAAAAAGTGCTATTTTGAAACAAATTCTAAAAGAAAATAAATATTTAAAATTTAAGTATCCAAGTGTGATCGTTCGATATCTGCAACGAAATAAGGAATATGTAATAGGAAATTTTGAGAAACTGAAAAAAAGTTTTTTGCTAGACAAAGTTTCCATTATGGATGAAAAAAACCGTATTTCTAAAAGTTGTTTGGTAATTAAAGAGGTACAAAGTAGAGGTATATCTAACGAAAATCTTTTAAAAGAGTTAAAATCTGATTCCTTTATTCAAATGTTATGTTCCAAACTAGGTTGGAAGTGTAACAAAAATAATAAAAGGCTTATTTTCTATGCCTGTTTCACTTATTTGCAAACACCAATAGCGCCACCAGAAAATAAAAATTGTCAATTATTGCATGGTGATAATGTAGACGTTGCTCTAGAAAACGATGCTGAAATCAATTTATCTTTATTGCCGTTAAATTATCATAAAGATGTTCAAAGTAAATTAGAATTGTCGCCGGCTGTCATTACTAGTGAACAATTATTACAGTCGCCTAAAAGCTACAGCACTTCTAATAGTAATAGTATGAGTTTAACTCCATTTAATGTAGTAAACCGTAGTTCCGTAAAAAGAAATATTTTTAATAACATAACACCTGAAATACAGTGCAGGCTAAAAGTTTAAATTTTCGCATTTTTGTTCGTGTTTAACGACAAAAGGGCTCAAGCTAGAGATCTGAAAAAAATACAGAAAACTAGTTCGTGATAGGTACTACAACTTTCATTATTACGATTTTTCAATCAAATCAACCGTACAGACGCAAAAAAATCAAAACCGTTTTCCTATGTTAATCTCCTATGTCCAGGGTGCTTTTGGACACCTGGTATATCCATTTAAAAAAAATGGACTTTTTGCAGTTTTTTTATCTGTCCGACTAAAAGGTTAATATTAACCACACTGTAGGTTTTTCTCATTTTTTGTGTCTGGGCTTTTCAACCATGTAGTATTGTCTAACTGAAGACAAAAGGTCACATCAGCAAAACTGTCTGGACTTGAGAAATTAATTAAAGTTTAAACCACCGTTTTGCTGACAAGTTCACCATTTTTATAAAATATCTAAGGAACGGTGCGATAGGTATAGGGAAGTATTAACAATTAATTACTAGCCTTCTTGCGAGGAATTCAAAAATGAGATTAAAAACAGGGTGTTCCGTTTGAAAATCAAAAGTTGGTGTTTATTCTGGAAACACCGCAAAGTTCAAAATATTTTAAATAGAGAGTTTGGACCAACCTAGGCTACACTCGAAATTTCAACAAAAAATATTGAGTTGTTCTCTAGATACTTCTAATTAACCATCACCGTGAATCACCCTATATAGTATATTATTAAACATTCCTAGAAAAAATAAGTTTCAAAATTGTTGCTGTTCTGGTGGCTGTAACGAGTTGGCAGTAAATAAAGCAAAAATGGTATTTTCAAACAATTTTATTCTTAACTTAATATTTTTCTTAGGAGGGCTACAACTAATTGGTCTGCAAAAAGAAGAAAATAGTTATTATTTAAAAAATATATGCTTTATTACTGAAAGCTTACTATTGGTAAGTCGAAGGCCACGGCCTCGCCCACCTCCACGGCCTCCTCGCCCACCTCCACGGCCTCCTCGCCCACCTCCACGGCCTCGCCCACGCCCACGGTCACGCCCACGGCCACGGCTCCGGCCCCAACCTCTCCAGCCTGGATTGCCAGCTGCACCTGCAGGGCCGCTAACAGCCGCAACTAGCACCTGCAAGTGCAGGGGGGCACGCTGGCCTGTTGACCAGGCTCGGGCCGCTGCGGGTGCGATAAATTTGTTGTAAATGTTAATTCTACATACCATCGGACAACAAAAGGTCCTCCTCCTCTTCAGGGATGGATGCCAAACTAAATTCTGGCATCTCACCCCCATTCCCATTATTATTTTCGCTCCTGAAACAATTTGGTAATGTAATTGAAAAGCGGGTAATTTGAACAACCAACAATGGAGTCTAGTCTAGTGATCGACCGATATGAAATTTTGGACCCATACTGTTTTTCCTTCCCAAAATTGGTAGCTTTTAATTCTTTATAAAAAATTGTCGGCCCCGCGAGGCAGATATTTTATACATATATCGGCCGCTATATCGGTATCGGTATCGGTCGATCACTACTAGTCTAATTTTACTAAATTAAACGCTGGGCAATTAAAACATATCGCTTAAACTTCAAAATATATATATATATCAAAATATATATAAATATATATATATATATATATATATATATATATATATATATATTTATTCTACAAAAGAAAAGGCTATCGGCCCTAGTGGCCTTTCTGCCCATTGTAATAACAGCATTATAGATTAATAATATACACTATTTATAAGCTATCTCTATGTATGTACAATCTCAATAATACAATACTTATATCTAGAATTAATGTAGGTCTTGGTAGTGTTCTGTCAAAGTTGTGTTTGGCGTCAGGTATCGTGAGGTTTGGGTCTGTCGGGTGAGGCATAACTTATTAATTATTGTCCAGTTGTCTTTTTTGTTTTTCCATTTTGTTTGTATTTTTTGATGTCGGTCCGTTATTTTAATTAAGTTAGTCCGTTCATACAGTAGATCATTAGATGGGTTGAAAAGAGGATTTTCTGGGTGCCGAATTTTTGTAATTAGTCTCAAGGTGATTTGTTCTGTCGTTTGAATGTATTTTTTGGTTTTGTCGTTTGCGTTTGCTAGTATTATGTTACCATAGTCCAGTAAAGGTCTGCAGATGGACTTATAAATTTTTGTAGCTGTATGTGTACTAATTCCGGCTTGTTTGTAAGTAAGTCCTCTGAAGTATTTTGCTCTTTTAGTAATGTTAACCCTAATATTTCGTAAGTGTTTAGTAAATTTCATTTTTGAGTCCAATGTCATACCTAAGTACTTAACGAAGTAACTTGGTCTAGTCGTGTATCCGTCAGCCGTAATTGTAGGTGAGTTTGGTCCTACTACAAAATATTTCAACTGAAATTTCTTTGAAAGAAATCTAGCGGTTTCTTTCAATTTGCCAGCAATTTAGTTACTTAACACCAGATATCATGGATGCTAGACCAGTATTTAATTACTTACATTTTTCCAGCAACCAACCGCTCACTCCACCAAACCAAATAGAAATGAATGCACTATCCAGCAAAATAACTGACGCCGGACAAAATTGGAATGGTCGAAACTTTAAAATAAACAAAGACAAAAGACAAAAATTATAAGAAAGACGAAGAACGAACATTTTTGACCGTTACACAAAGCGTGCCGACTTTTTTGTCGGCAAATTAATCCGTGCTTTCCGCGAATTTTTTAAATCTGAATATCGTATGCGCTGGCTTGCTAGAGTAGTGAATTCAAAATTGCCGCCCTCTGACGGGGTGTAAGGAGTTGTCACTACCCTCTAAAGATACGTCATTATGAGTCCTATAAATGTACCAAAGGGAATTTTGTCATATTATTATTATTATTATTAGGAATAGTATTATTGAACGCGCTTATATGTAGATCGTAGATGTGGCAACGCTGCAAAACCTGATATACACCATACAGGGTAGGTAAGAAGCCTGTTTGTTGGTTTTGTTGTTGATTGTGCAGATGTTAAGCGTTAAGTAGATATATGTGGAATTATAAATATAAAAGGAGAATGCTGGAAATAAAGGTATGCAAATATGTTGTTCTAGAATGTCCTGTGGATAGTGAAAGAACGAAGTAACTGCTCACAATGTTTATTTAAGACATTTTAAGTGAAGAAAAAAATAAGTGCGGCGCCACTGACCGATCGGACATCTTCGGCTCCGGCTTGCTCGAATCCGGCTTGCTGCCTTCACACCAGTATAAAGAATTTGTGTTTTATTTTTATGATTATCGATATATTCGGTATAAACATGAGACGGTATGAGATTCATTGGATCTCTTGAGTTTGTGTGTCCTAGTATCAATTCAAATGGAGTAAAGTTAGTACTAGAGTGAATTGTACTATTATAGGCAATGATAGCATAAGGCATTAATTTAGTAATGTCAGAGTTAGGATCTGTTTGTTTCAAAATTCGTAAGTGTTCTATAAGAGTGGAATGTAATCGTTCTACTGGAGAATTTGATTCATGATGATAGGGTGTAGTAAAATGAATTTTTATATTATGTGCATTTAGCAATCCTTTTACTACTTCATTTTGAAATTCGGATCCGTTGTCTGAAATTATTTGTTCTGGTATGCCAAAAAATTGAAAAAAATGTACAAGTTGATCCGCACGTGATGTGGCGTTTCCTGTGTAAGGCAATGCTTGTGCTACTTTGGAGAATTTATCAAGAAAAGTTAGAAATTTTTGTTTTTCTGCCATAAAGGTGTCTACATGTATGATTTCGAATGGCCTTGTTGGGGTTTCAGTAAGAATCAAAGGTTGATCAGGTGGTTTTCGGTCATATTTCGTTCTCTGGCAGATTTCACAGTTATTAATGTAATTGATTACGTCATTCTTTAATGATTTCCAATAGTAATTTGCTTTTAAATAATTATACGTTTCCTGAATGCCTCTATGATTAGTTTTACCCTCATGACGATGTTTGATCATTAACTCTCGTTCATCGATTTCTACATTATTGATTAATTTCGAGCACTCTACTAGTTTTACATTCTTGAAATAATTGTTCATGCAAGAATGAAAGTATGCCCTTAACTCTTTAGAATACAAATATACGTAGGTAGTTTTCGCATGTAAATACTCTCTCAGAAAGTTCTTGATAGTTTCACTATTGTCTGATGATGAAGTGATATTGGGTGAATGCTTGCTTGTATCGACATTGTAATTTTTTTAGCTGTGCTAAAGATAATTCTAATTCATCTTGGAAGACGAAGGCTAAGTGTTTCCACTGCTCGACAGCATCTGAAATCGTTGCATTTTTTCTCTGCAGGGTGTCAAGAGCCACTGCGATGGGTTTCAAAATGCTCAAATATTCTTGAGCTGCATGTTTGAGCCCAATTTTTGAAACTTTTTGGTAGATAGTTGCATCAATCTCCTTCTTAGTCCCCTCGCAGATTTTTAGAATTAAGTCCCACTGAGTGACATACATTTCCAAACAATCGGCAACACTATTCCATCGAACATCACTTGGTAGTACTAAAGCTTTGCCTCCAGCTTGACTGAATTTTGCTCTAGCCAGATGATTATTGCGAAAGTACTTGACAATCTGCACCACATGTTCTTTAACATCTTGTACTTGAAAGTCCTTGCACAGTAAATTCAACAGATGTGAAAAGCAGCCATACGTTATAACTTCTGAGATTGTTCTTTCTTCTAAAGTTTTCCTCATGAGGTTCATGTTTGCAGCATTGTCTGTCACGAAAGACTTAACTTTGCACTGATATTTTGATTGACAGGATGAAACTAAATCACACACTAAATCAGTCAAGTACTCGGAAGTATGAGGATTTCCCGAGGTGTCAATACTATCGTATAGAAATACTTGTCCCTCTACCGTTGTTAACGTTGCGCATATTACTGGCTCGTTGTGATCATTTGACCATCCATCAATGGACATATTCACACATTGTCCGGACAGAGATGAAAAACATACCTCTTTTTCTTCCTCGTAGATCTTATCCAGAAGGGTTGTTGCTACCGTCTTCCGAGAAGGAGGCGTATATCCGGGTCTTAATAAGTGAATGGCTTTTTTTACTTGTGAGTTTTCGATGCATCTGAAGCTTGAATTAGTAGCAAAAATTGCCTAGCCATAGCTATTTGTTTGTCAATCTTTTTTTTCATTTGAACCGACTCAACAGTAAGACAAGTAGTTGTTGAGGGAGAGGGTAATGTCAGTATTGAAACAGAACTTCCAGAAGATACTGGGTCGAGCCAGGCGACCGCCTTTTATAGATCGCGCCGATCTCGCGATGATGCCAAATTGAAAGCACGCGGCGACAAGAATTTTCTTGCAAGAAGTGCGTTTCAACGAGTCGAGTACCTATAAGAACTTTATCTTGCACCAATCACAGATATGGGAAAAACATGATCAAAGCGAGAGCAAAATATGTTCAACACTGGAAAAATGAGCAGAAAAATAAAATTTCCTGATTTTACGCAATAAACCACCGATTTTTATACAACATTTTTTGATTTTTACCGATTTGGACCCAGACATTCGGCAATCCTAGTATTTTTAATCACTTAAAATAATTGAGTGTTTTAAATGAAAAGCGAATACGTGTTTGTTTTATTTAGTATGATATTTAAATTTGTAACTACATGTAAAAAACCTACATTGGCATTGTATCCTGTACTCTGTACTTTCTTTTTAGAATGCTACTAGATTGTCAGATAATTTGCAATGTTAGAAACAAAAGTTATGTAAGGGTTATTCACATTATTCCACACAGAAGATTGTGGCCAAAATATGAGCCTTTTAAAAAGTTTTACTTTTTTTGCTGAATGGGAAAATATTATTGCCACTTTTAAAATAATTTTTATTTTATACAGGGAGTTATAAAATCTCTGAAAGTATAAAAGTTATGATTTTTAAATTAAACACCTTGTATATTATTGCATTTTTAGATTTTCCTTTTGATTATAAGAAAGTGTGGTTAAATGCATAGCACATCTATCGTACATTGTTTTCGCGTAAATGACAACCATACGTCAAAAATTTTCACTTAAAATTCCTTATAAAGTATTAAACTTATAAAACAAGGAAAATGACTTACACATTCCTATTTTAGTTTTTTCAGTAAGCTATTTGGCAATGTCATTCTTTGGTTTGAATTAGATAATTTTTTGTTATTTCATTCAGTTTTAAATGTTATCTCTAAATAAAAAAACTTAAAAAAATATGTTGCAGCAACAAAACCATGTTCACAGTGATTTTAATTCTTCAGAAATTCGGTAAATATACGTGAAAGTAGATTTTAGAAAGTAGAAAATGAAGAATTAAAAAAAAATCAAAAAAATCAGTGATTTTTGATTTTTTTAATAAAAATCTGACGCTGAGCGAATAGTTATCAGAAATCAATTTTATAAATGGGCAAAAATGCTTAATGTTGTTGGGGCTGTAGATGGGACCTACATACCAATCAAAGCACCCGAGAAAAATCCTGAAGCATACATTAACAGAAAATGTTTTTATGCGATTACCCTTCAAGGAATTTGTGATAATAAACGGGCTTTTAGAGATGTTTTTGTCGGTTATCCAAGTTCAGTAGGATATCAAAGAATTTTTAAAAATTCAGATATGGTATATAAAAACATTACAGAGGAGCATCATCATTTCTTTTCAGAAAATGAATTCATTATAGATGACAAGGCATATCCTTGCTTAAGCTGGTGCATTCCTCCTTATAGTATAGACAGAGGAAATTTAAGAGAGAAAGAAGTGTTTTTTAACACACAGCATGCTAGAACTAGACAGGTAATTGAGAGAACGTTTGCGTTGTTGTTTGGTCGGTTTCGACGTCTTAAATACTTAGACATGTCAAAAACAGAATTTGTACCATCAGTCGTACTAGCAGCATGTGTTCTACACAATATTTGTTTGATGTTTCCTGATGAGCTTACAGAGCAGTTTAGTTCTGAAGGGAAAGAGCTAATACTACATGATTCTGGCAGGAGTCAAAGCAATTCAGCAAAAATTCAGCTGCACCAGAGAAGAAAGGAATTGATTTAAGAAACCATATTGCTACACATTTGCTTCAAAATAAATAATAATGTAATTCATAACACATATAATAATTTACATAAATACGGATAATATAAAAGTTTTTTCTCACAGTTTGTTAACACATTTTAAGCGGAGAACACACATACGCGATCGCGATCGCGATCGCGATCACGATCACGATAGCAATGGCGATAGCGATCGCGTTGGAAAGCAAACACATATAAGCGATAGCGACCTACAATCAACGCATTTTATAATGTGTGACTTGGAAGAAGAAGCACTGCTTCTTGCAATATTATTGGATGAAGATGATAATAATACCCAAAAGTAAGCAAAAATTGGTTAAATATTATGTAGGCTATTATCAACTAATAAAGGGTGTTCAATAATTGTTATGGTCAGGTCACCTATGGATGGCAATTGTCACAAAAAACGTATGTCTTAGATAAGGTTGTAGACAATTATTATTGACAGCAATCAGAATCAGCTGTTAATCTAACCATTATCTCCGCCCTACGTTCATGCTAGAAAGAGAACCACAGCCAACTACGACCATAACAATTATTCTTCTTCTTCTTCATGTACCATCTCCGCGACGGAGGTTGGTAATCATCACAGCTATTCGGACTTTTGAAGCGGCCGCTCTAAAAAGATCGATCGATGTGCAGCCGTACCACTCTCTCAGATTGCGCAGCCACGACTTTTTCCTTCTTCCTATACTTCTTTTCCCAAGGATTTTTCCTTGCATTATAAGTTGAAGTCTGGCGTATTTTGTCCCACGTGTGATATGTCCAAGATATTGTAGCTTTCTGGTTTTAATAGTTTCTATGATTTCCATTTGTTTGTTTATCCTCCTCATTACCTCGTTGTTTGTAACATGTTCTGTCCAGGGTATCTTCAAAATTCTTCTATACGTCCACCTCTCGAATGATTCAAGTTTTCTGATAGTTGCCGCATTCAGGGTCCAGGCTTCCATTCCGTAAAGTAAGGTTGAGAAGACATAGCACTTCAATAGTCTGACTCTTAGGTTTAACTTCAGATCTCTTGTGCAGAGTACTCTTTTTAATTTGTTAAAATTTGCTCGTGCTATTTCTATTCTTGCTCTAATCTCTCTAGAGTAGTCATTTGTGGAGTCAATTAGTGTACCCAGGTATTTGTATTTATCTACTTGTTCGATCTTAGTGCCGTTAATTGTCAGCTGCTCGTTATATCTCTGTGTTTTTGATATTCTCATAAATTTTGTTTTCTTAGCATTCATTGTTAGTCCATATTCTTGACCACACTCGGCTATTCTGTTCATTAGTCTCTGAAGATCGTCGATATTTTCCGCTATAATTATGGTGTCATCTGCATATCTAATGTTGTTTACCGGTATTCCGTTTATTTTTATTCCTGCTGTCTCTTCCTCCAGTGCTTTTTTCAGGATCTCTTCGGAGTACGCGTTGAAGAGTAGCGGTGATAGTATGCATCCCTGTCTTACGCCTCGCTTAATTTCGATTTCTTCTGACATGTGTCCGTTAATGCGTACCTTTGCTCGTTGTTCATAATATAGATTTGATATAATTCTTAGGTCATTGTAGTCTATTTGTTTTGCTTTGAGGACTTCCATTAGTTGTTTGTGGCGGACTCTATCAAACGCTTTGTTGTAGTCTATGAAACAAATGTACATATCCTGATTCACATCCAGACATCTCTGAATCAGTACATTGAGTGCGAAAAGGGCCTCTCGCGTGCCCAGACCTTTCCGAAAGCCAAATTGTGTTTCCCCTATATCCATGTCCAGTTTTTGATATATGCGATTATGGATGATTTTTAAGAATAATTTTAGTGTATGAGACATCAGACTAATGGTGCGGTGGTCGCTGCATTCCCTAGCATTCACTTTTTTGGGCAGGCAAATAAAGGTCGACACTAACCATTCTTTAGGAATAACACCTGACTTGTATATTTGATTAAACAGTTTCACCAAGATGTCTATGTATTCTGTCTCTATAATTTTCAGTAGCTCAATAGGAAGTTCGTCAGGGCCTGGGCTTTTTCCTTCTTTTGCTGTTTTTAAGGCATATACTATTTCTTCTTTTGTGATATCCGGGCCCGTTTCATTGGGTATGCAATCTGTATGTTGTTTCTTTTCCTTTTCATCATCGAACAGTTCCTCAATATATTCTTTCCATCTTTGTAATTTTCCATCTGTCTGTGTTATGGTGTTTCCGTTTCTGTCCAAGAGTGCATTAGTAGGGTGATGGTGTTGTATTCCTGTCATTTCCTTGACCTTTTTATGGAGATTGAATAGGTCATACCTGTTTTGGAGATCTTCGATCTCTTTGCATTTCTCTTCGAAATATGTTTCTTTAGCCTCTCTAATCTTTTTCCTGATCTCATAATTAAGCTTTCTGTATGTATGTTCATCTGTATTCTTAAACTGTCTTCGCTGTTCCATCATACTTAGTATTTGGTCATTCATCCATTTTCCTTTTTTCTTCAGGGGCTCTTTTAGTATCTCTTTGCTTGGATCCAGGATACATTGTTTTAATGCCTTCCATTGTTCATCGACGTCTTCATTGTTTATGTTCAGTTTGTCAAGGTTTTTGTGTACTTTTTGTTGGAGGGTTTGTTTTACAACTGGGTCTTTAAGTTTCCTTGTTTCCATTCTGGGGGTTCTTTGATGTTTTTTAATGTTCTTGAGTTTAAGTGTGACCTTAGCGATTATTGGACTGTGGTCGGAGAAGACGTCCGCTCCAGGGTATGCTTTCACAGCTTTAACAGCATTGCGGTATCTTTCGTTGATCATGATATAATCTATCTGATTTCTGACTATTTTATTAGGTTTATCTGCGGGTGACCGCCACGTGTATAGCCGTCTATCTGGTAGTTTGAAGAACGTGTTTGTGATAATTAGGTTTTGATCTTGGCAGAATTGCATTAATCGATCTCCTCTTTCATTACGTTCTCCCAAGCCATACTTTCCCACATTCTTTCCGCTTTGTCCTTTGCCTATTTTAGCGTTGAGATCCCCTAGGATCATTGTTATCTCTTTACATTTCGTCATTTTCAGGGCTTCCTCAATTTGTTCGTAAAATGTTTCTATGTCGTTGTCCTCCCCATCCGCTGTCGGAGCGTACACTTGGATCAGGTTCATTTTGGTATGATTTGTTTTTATTTGCAGGATCATCACTCTATCTGAAATAGGAACGAAGTTCTCTACGGTTCTCTGCACCTCTTCACTGACTATGACTGCCACCCCGTTTTTGTGTTGATTGTCATTACTTCCGGAATAATATATTGTGGCCCCTTCTGCCGAGACGTAGCCTGAACCCGGCCATCTTGCTTCGCTTACTCCGAGTATGTGAACTTTTAACCCTGCATTTCCTGAAGAACATTATGCATTTTGCCGGGTTGAAACATGCTCCGGACATTCCATGTACCAATTCTTATATTTTCCAGTTTTGTTCTGTCTTCTCTGTTGGTTTGACAAGGATATCGCTTGCTGACGACCTGGAAGGCCTTGTCTTTCCCTTCCCTGCCGGATCTTGGGTTCCGACGCCCATGATCAGTAATCGTATGTTTGTTGGTTTTTTCGACCATGATGATTTTTCTAGGGATACATAATGAGATGGTTTCCCCTTGCCTTTCTCATAGCATTGTAGAGGCCAGTGAAACTGCTCCAGTCGTGCCCTCCAGTATTCCTTTCTGGTCCAGTCCAGCATAATTTGCTATGTGCATCAGTTCGGTGTTGAGAATGATGCTGCCCATTCTCAAGCTAGATTTTGGTTCGCCCCGGGTATTTCATTTCCCCGGTATCACCCATATCTGGGAGACGTTCCCCTATCCACCACCTGGGGAGGCGTCCGATGGGGGATCTAGCTAACCCCACACGGAATAATAACTATTATAATATAATATATAATAAAATAATATAATATATATATAATATAACAATTATTGAACACCCGTTATTTAATGTATATTTTAGAAGGAAAAGGCGAAATGTTTGGGTGCACGAAATTAACAAAAAACGTAAAGAAGAAGGCGAATTTCATAGATTATACCCTGAACTCCGGAAAGATGCAAATCGATTTTACACATATTTTAGAATGGACTGTGAAAGTTTTGATGAAATATTGAATCTTATTAGGAACGACATTACAAAGGAGCAAACTACATTTAGAGAACCGATCGGGGCAACAGAACGGCTAGCAGTCACATTGAGGTAATATAATTATTATTTCGTAGTACTTTACTTTTTTATTCAGTTCAAAAGTATAATGTGATATAAAAAAATATTTATGGATTTAACACGTTGGTATTGTCACGAAGGATAATAAATCAAATTTATTACTTGAGCGGAAACATTAAAATTGTGGAATGCGGTCGGAGTGCAACTGCAATTATGATGCATTTGCTGAATTGCGAAATATGTGGAATGTTTTCCAAGTACCGAGGGTCGAGAGGTCGTCACGAGTTGTCGGCTAGACGAGGCCAGGTCTGGGAATTTTGATTGGTGGAACCAGTGTCTGGAATGCTATAAAAAGGAGGTTGTACCCTAGAGAGGGGTTCGGTTCAGTTCAGTCCAGTTCATTCCAATCAATCCAGTTTCGCTGTGCACCACGTCAGAGAAGGCAGTACCTATCCAGAAGACTCCGCTTACGCCACATAATGTAGTCGTCCTGAATTCTGCAACCCGCACCGGGTTTACAAATTAATTAAATAGTAAACCACATCTTAAACTATAATAAATCGCGAGTGCCAAACCCTCCAGGAAGCTGCCCTCATAATTGTTTAACAAATGTAAGTACAGATTTGTTATTGTAATATTTTGTGCATGTAAAAGGTATTGTTTAAAGTGTTACTTTGGGAATTATGTTGAAGGTTTTATTCCGATTCACTAAGTTGATAAACCAACCATTTTGTCAATTACTTTTAACTGTTATTTAGTTATTAAATTATATTTTTCTACCAAGTGGTTTGATTCTACCTCTGAAACAAGATCTCGGTAAAGGCGTTTATTAAAGTAATAAACGCACGTCTCGTTTAACTTGTTGGGCCAAAAGGGCTTTACAATTTAAACGTGACATTTGGTGGAGGCGCCGGGTACTCCAATTAAAAAATCCCCAATTTAGTCTTAAGTACTTGATAAGATGTAATGATACCACCTGCATTACACCCTAAAGAAAGATTCCCGAACGAAACACTTGTATCAGGTGGTTCAGTGGAGATAGAAGAGGGTGGGGAAGATGACTTGGGAGTCAGAGTGGAATCCAGTTTCTGCTTTTCAATCCGATTCAAGGTGTCCATGGTTTGACGCAAAACATGGATGCAGTTTTTCTCGTTATCCCCTGACTGTCTTAGTTTGTCCAAAGCTAGGGTTAGAAAATTCTCCTGTTCTGTTATAAATTTTTGCATAGCATGCTCTGTGTCCCGTGAGCTTTGTGCCTGTGCTCTCTGCCTCTCCATTCTCACTCCTTTGAGCATTCCCAATGCTTGAGCCTCTGATATTTCATTTGATAGGTATTCGTAGAGGGTTATGTTGAACAAACCACGATCGATGAAGTTAGTATTTTTTGAGTACTCCTTTATGATTTTCCCACCCAAGTTATTATTCTTAGCGTATAAAATCAGTGTCTTGTATGAAGCTTCCACCTCTTCAAGATCAATCTCAGGAAGAGAAGTTGAAGATTCCTCCTCTTTTGATAAGGTGGTCCAAAGGGGTTGAGTTAATCCCTGGGTTGATGTGGAAGGTAACCCAACTAATGTGGGGACTCCATCTGTCAAACTTGGAATCATCGACAAGGCAATCTCTTGTTCTGGGCTGAGAGATGCTACAATCCCTTAAAAAGTGAATCAAGTTTTTTTTTTAATACAAATGGAAAATCATACATTTGCCCCTCCTCCATGAAACTGGCCCCACACCAAAAATAGTTCAACTGCATGTAAGTTGAAACTTTAGTACTTATAAAACTCATTACAATGGGTCGGTTAAAGAAACAAACTCTATGTGCCACTTACATAATAAGGTATTACGCTCACCTAGCGTTCTTCACCTCAATTAAATAGCAGGTTAAAATTATTTAACAGGTTGAAATTGAGCAGAAATAAAGTAAAAATAAAATCACATTATTATGATGTGTGGGTCCTATCGTCTCATTCGAGTTGTATGTGTGTTGAATGTGTTAAATATCACTTCAGAAATACTTTATTACAAATGTATCATTTTCTATTCGTAGTCAAAACAAACTGTGGGTATTCAAAAAGATCTTGGGACACTTTTTAAATCAGTTGTCATTTTTTCCATAGTAAAATCAAATTTAATTATTCTTAGCCAATACAACATTTCGACTTAGATAAAACAAGCCTAGAATAATTTTGCTTTTCTTGTGACACATTTCGATAGTAAAAATCATTTTTGTTTAACTTGGTCCCTTTGTAATTATTATTTACACAATAATTGTTGGACTGAAATTCACAATTTTTACAATACTTATTTGGCCAAGTACGATTAGTACCCTATTTGTCAAATTTGTTTTTCAACCGATCATTACGAGACCGAAAATTCATTCCGTCCGAAATGTAAAATTTACTTTGCCGATTCATTTGATTAAATAATACACGCTCTTTAATATCACTTATTTTCAAGACCAGTTGGTTTAAATCACTCAAATTTTTATTATTAGAGCTTAGCAAATAATACATTTCAAAACACGACGGATTTAAACCGTTTTCAAAATAATCTCTAAAAGTTTCAAAAGACATGTCCGGGTTAATTTCATTTGCCAAAGTACGTAAGTCATAATAATAAGTTTTAATGTCTTCATTGTCCCGATGTTTACGCGTGTTTAATCTAAATTTTAGTTTACGAAATGGCTGGTCACCTGCGAATTCTTTTAGAAAATCTGTTCGAATTATTGCCCAAGTATTCAAAACATTTTTTGGATCATTTACATATTTTTGATACCAAACTTGTGCTGGTCCGTCCAAATAATTATTAAAATATGAAATCTTTACAGAATAAGTCCAGTTGTTTAATCTTGCGAACTTTTCATATTTATTTAAAAATGTAATGGGGCAATCACTTGATGGATTAAACGTAGGTGGACACGTAAATTTAGGGATGGCCGGGGCTTTTTGTTCGGCCAGTGCTGTACGTAAAGTTATATATTAGCCATTAATTTCTTGACTGTTTTAACATAAGACACGATCGTTTCAGTAATACTTCCTTGCTTTTAACAATTTAGCAAACAAATATTCAAAATGACAATGTAGGACAAAATTAATTATGCAAAAAGAAAAATATATTTTTGTTTTAAAGAGGTAATTTTCATTCACGATAAGAAAAATCAAAAATATTTTTTCTGGTTTAAAAATTTACTTTTTTTTAACAGTGTTTTTCATCTACCTGAAACAACTCTACCAAATGGCGTTCTGAAATACGGCAACTTCTACCAAATGTCATTCTGACACAAAATCGGCACCTCCACCAAATGTCTCGTTTAACTTGTTGGGCCAAAAGGGCTTTACAATTTAAACGTGACAGTATGGTAATAATTTTCATACCACGTTGCAGCAGAAGAATTGTCTTCAGCCTCACGTATATTGGACGAGTTTAACGATGAGTTGTCATATGGCATAATATTCGATGTATAAGATGAAGCAGTGGAATTGTTTGAAAAACTTGTACCCGGTCGACTTTCCATCTGAGTTTCCGCTTCTTGAGCCAGTTCTTCTTCCATTATGATTTTGGCGATTTTATATTTCACCATAGTCTGGCGTCGATTAGACAGTTTTTTAACGCTTGAAGCATATCCTTGAAAAGTTAAATCTATGCTGTCGCAGTTATTTTTAACATCCGAGGGCCTTTTATTCAAAAAGTGAATAACTTTGTCAACATTAGATGAATTATTCGATGACGAATTTTCTACCGGTTTTCTTTTCTGGCGTGAATTACGAATATATGAGATTTGTGTCGATCTTTCTTGTACAGTAGTCCCAGTACTGGCTTCGTTAACGTTTTCTGAACTCTCTGCTTCAATTCCATCATCTACTACTTCAGGACTTTCTGCTATGTCATCAGTAGTAGGAATATTGGACTCTGTTTGCGCAAATTGTAAAAAAGGTCTAAAAGCATCCATGTGCTGGCCAGGATTTATAGCGACAAATGGATTTAGCTCCTTGCTCAGTTCGAGTTTTCTCGGAACGTAAGTGCTTTGAGAAACAATCTCTTAAGTTTTTCCAGCGTTTTTTTAAGTCATCGCCTGCAAATAAAACATTTTCCAATCAACATGTGCCTGTTTGCATAATCAAACTAAATTTAAAATAAACATACTGCTATTGTAATCAAAGAAAACCAAATACTAAAACCTACTACTTTTTTTTAACTCGAATACATGAACACAAGAGAGAGTTTGAAAAATTTATTAACAACCCAAATTTGAACACTAGCTACATGAAATCACTATTTTCACGCCACCTTCGCCTTAATAACCATACTTTCAACGTTGATGAGGGCTTTAAGCCCCTCCATTTCTGTGGAAAAGGCAATCTGCTGGACCTTCTGGAGGTCCTTGAAATCCACAAGGCTTCATCCAACGATAAGGTGGTCTGCCTTAATGACCAGCTTAGACATAGCTCCACTCCTTTCTTCAGATCCCTCAATTTCTAGTTCCCCAGACACTTTTCCCGGTCCCCCTACATTAGATTTCAACCCCCATTTACCCTTAATCAATTCCCACTGTTTGATACTTACGTTTGCTTTTGCCTGTGCCCAAGAACTGTGTTTAATCTGTGCTTTTGTGTCCCCAGGTTGAAGGTTGCTCATTACTTAACGTTAATCTAATTTTAATTTTGTTTTTTATTTATTTATTTATTTATTTATTTATTTGATTACAAACCCCACAGAAATACATCCAATTATAGGGTAGGTTGGTTAAAGACAATTATTAATGTACATAGCAAATATACAAAGTAACAAGCAATAAGTTTACAGCATTTCTTGAATCATCTTTCTAAATCGATTCAAATCTACACTAAAAATATCACATTGGTCCCTAACTTGATTATATAACTTACACATACTTATAATGGGAGAATTAAAATAAAAATTAGTTCGTGCATTATCAACATACATGCTTGTTGGATTCCTGATTCGATAATTTGGCACATGAAAACTTATTAAAGCTAACAAATTAGGGTCTTCAATATTATTATTAATAAGTTTGTGTAAAAACACCAAATATGCTACAGATCTTCGACTTTCTAAGGTGTGCAAATTATATCTCTTCAGGATGTCTACTTTAGGTATATGAAGTTGATATATACCGGTTTCCTTGTATTTTATATATCTTAGCATTTTATTTTGGACTTTCTCTAAGCTATACTTATGGATATTATAATGAGGACTCCAAATAACCGAGCAATATTCTAGGATTGATCTTATATATTACACATATAGTGTCCTTATGCATGTCATATTATTAAAGTCCTTGCAGTTTCGAACTATAAATCCATACATATTATAGGCTTTATTAACAATATTACCTATATGTGTCTTAAAATTAAGTTGAGAGTTAAAAGTGACTCCTAGATCCACCATTTCAGTAACACGAGGCAACACTGCTCCATTAATTGTATAGCTAAAATAGGATAGACTTTTTTTTCGTGTATAGCTAAGGACATAACAATTATTGACATTAAGTTCCAAACCGTTTTCAACCGACCAACTATGAACTTTGTTCATATCCTCTTGAAGTGATTGACAGTCTTCCATGTTTTTTATTCTAAGGTACAATTTTAAGTCATCAGCAAATAGTAACGTTTTGGACTTATTAACGGTATCAATTAAATTGTTTATAAATAAAAGGAACAGTAGTGGTCCGAGATTAGATCCCTGTGGGACACCTGAAGTTGGTATAAAATAATTAGAGCTAAACCCCCTGAGTAGGACTTTCTGCTGCCTATTACTAAGGTAAGATTGAAAAAAATTAACCAGGCCGTCATCAAACCCAAACTCTGTATCTAGTTTTTTTAGAAGAATGTTGTGTGGGATGCAGTCAAAAGCCTTTGCAAAATCTGTGTAAATAACATCTACCTGACAACTCTTGTCTAACTTTTCTGCTATGTATTGAGTTAAATTGCATAAATTCGTGGCAGTTGATTTATTCTTCATAAATCCATGTTGCATGGGTGATATTTTATTTCGTACGTAATTATAAATCTGTTTATATATTATTGATTCAAATATTTTTGCAGGACATGACAAAATAGCGATCGGTCTATAATTCTTAATGTCTGACGTATTTCCTTTCTTAAAAACTGGACATATCTTAACTTCTTTCCACATTGTCGGAAAGTTTCTAGTACTTATTGACATGTTAAACAAAATTCTCAATGGTTCAGCAACAAATCCTACCAAACCTTTTATTACATATTGTCACGTTTAAATTGAAAAGCCCTTTTGGCCCAACAAGTTAACGGGACGTGCGTTTATTACTTTAATAAACGCCTTTACCGAGATCTTGTTTCAGAGGTAGAATCAAACCACTTGGTAGAAAAAATATAATTTAATAACTAAATAATAGTTAACACTAATTGACAAAATGGTTGGTTTATCAACTTGGTGAATCGGAATAAAACCTTCAACATAATTCCCAAAGTAACACTTTAAACAATACCTTTTACATGCACAAAATATTACAATAACAAATCTGTACTTACATTTGTAAAACAATTATGAGGGCAGCTTCGTGGAGGGTTTGGCACTCGTGATTTATTATAGTTTAAGAGATGGTTTACTATTTAATTAATTTGTAAACCCGGTGCGGGTTGCAGAATTCAGGACGACTACATTCTGTGGCGTGAGCGGAGTCTTCTGGCTAGGTACTGCTTTCTCCGACGTGGTGCACAGCAAAACTGGACTGACTGGACAGAACTGGACTGAACTGACTGACCTGAACTGAACCTTCTTTAGGGTACAACTTCCTTTTTATAGCATTCCAGACACTGGTTCCACCAATCAAAACTCCCAGACCTGGCGTCGTCTAGCCGACAACTCGTGACGACCTTCGACCATCGGTACTTGGAAAACATTCCACATTATTTCGCAATTTCAGCAAATGCATCTTAATTGCAGTTGCACTCCGACCGCATTCCACAATTTTAATGTTTCCGCTCAAGTAATATAAACATTTTTTAATGTTTCCGTTCAAGTAATAAATTTGATTTATTATCCTTCGTGACATTTGCCCCTTCTCCATGAAACTGGCCCTCCAGTTTAAACCAAGAGAGGTAATTCCTATATTTGACAATTCTAATTACCAACCTAAGTTATCGCTAGCCTTATATAAAATTCATTTTATTATAATATTATTAGAAAAATGGAGTAAGAGAAAATTTTGATTTTAATTTTCTTTTTCATATATTTTCTAAAAAGCTTACTTTCTCCATTTTCCGTCATCGCTTCGTCGTACCTTAAAATTATAGTAATCCTAATCATTAAACTAACCCTTAAATTAACATAACACATTTGAAATCTTGGGGAGCGCTTAACTACGCACCATATACTTCAATATACGCAGTTTTGATTTTGCAATTTGTATTGCGCCATTGTTCGCACAAAAGTGTTTGTCACAATCATATATTGCCTTGACTATGACTTAACACATCGTCTTCCACTGGTCACCAAATAGTCCAGTAGCTGAAGTCTAGCAATGTCCATTCCATACTCCATAGTCTCTTCTGCTTAGGCTTTATTTTCATCATGTGGTTGACTCTGGTGATACTGTTAAATGTCATCTTCAATGGTCGTCCAATACTGGCTTTGCACAGCGCCATTTAGTACATTGGCTTCTTATGGCTCCCTCAAGCGGTTTTTACATGTAATGAAAATAAGAACAAAGGTTAATATGCGTTACTTAAGGCCTAATATACTTATATTAAAATTCTAATTTGCATGCAATCTTGCGTATTACTTTATAAAGTTAATTGACATGTAAAAATAATCGGGAATCCGGTCCTGAAACTAAAAAGTTTGAACTCCGTAAATATAAACGACTCGCTCTAGACGCTCTAGTTTTCATGTTATGGAAAGTAGAACGTATTTGCCTGTTTCAAAAAATACGGAAACATTAACCGTTTCTAATTAACTTCAAATCCTTTTGGAGAAGATTTTTTTATCAAAAATTGGATGTAATGTCCTCAATCAAATGCTTTTCCCTCATTGATTTCTGTAAAAATAAAAATATGTTATTAGTATGCAAACGCAAGTATTAAATGATTAACTTAAATCATTTCTGGCTTGGTTTATTTTTAATAAAAAATAAACTCTGATTATTGCATTACCACAAATTTGCATTGTCCGTCTTAGTTTCACTTTGCCTTACTAAGCGGAATCAAGGCTAAAGTTTGTCATCATTCGGATTATCAGCCGGACGATAAGCAGCCATGTTCGCTTTTGCTTTAGTCCAAGAGCTGATGTATTTTTGTGTGTAACTTTTTATTTCGTGTGGTATAATTCAAAATATACCATGTATCTGTCTTACTATTTTCCAAATAGTATAAAAACCAGCATAGGTAATAAGTAGTCTGTTGACATTTTGACCGTGCAATCCAGTCTTTATTTGTCAATGTTCAATAAGTATTTAGCCCAGCTTTGTTTCATAAAGTCTTCAATCAATCGATTTACTCATACAATGAAAAATCACGATATAAAATTCAAGTGTACACTTCTTCACTTTTATAATAACAATGGCAATTTTTCTTAATAATTATTCTCATATGCTAAAAATTTGCATGTCAAAATGAAATTACAATGATATTTATCCATACGCAGTTTTTGTGAACGTTCGTACCGCGATGACTTAAATAACAAAGTGATCACCATCTGCCTGCGGCATAAGAAAAGAATTATCTAATCAAAAAAAACAAAATATATCCTACTGTAGGATAATTCATTTAAGCAAATAAAAGTAAATCATTTTTATAACTTAATTATGAGCATTTTGACTTTATCGGGCTTGTAACTTGTAACTTTGAATTATTCAGCAGTTCAATATTTGTTTCAAAAAGTAGTCGTAGTCAGTCTGCTAGAAATTTGTACAACTTATTGTACATCGTAATGAGACGATCCTATAAACGGAATTAAGGTAAACGATTAAAGCAACTAATACGCAAACTTCCAGGATAACGTATAACCGGTTGCTGTCAGGAATAGGAATCTCCGTTGCCTGAAAATATTGACAAATTTGCTACTTTATATGGACCTTTTTATATCCGAGTTTAAAGAAGTCTAGTATCGATTTGCTTCAAAGACTCAATTTTCAAAACATATGTTAAGGTGTAGCATACACACAATCATTTCAGCTTGCTACTAATTTCGCATTCAACGAGTATCTTTGGTTTGTTCCTTAAGAAAAATTCATGCACCGCCCTAACCTCGCTAACAGCAAACAGTATTGCTGTGTGGCACTAAAACAAATATTTATCAACATGTACAGACCTTTCTGTATCAGAAACTTCTCAACTGAGAAGGGAAAAATCAGAAACAACTACTTTGAGAGCTAATACTCCTACCAACATTGAATTATACTGTTTTTCCTGTTGAATTCTTGAGTATTTAAATTACTCCTTTATAAAAGATACCAATATTTTTTCATTGGCAATTCAATAATTATTTTATTTAATCATGAATCTTGAGCTGGACATCTTCGTACAGATGCACCAAAAATAGTTCAACTGCATGTAAGTTGAAACTTTATTACTCATAAAACTCATTACAACGGGTCGGTTAAAGAAACAAACTCTATGTGCCACTTACATAATAAGGTATTACGCTCAGCTAGCGTTTTTCACCTCAATTAAATAGCAGGTTAAAATTATTTAACAGGTTGAAATTCAGCAGAAATAAAGTAAAAATAAAATCACATTATTATGATGTGTGGGTCCTATCGTCTCATTCGAGTAGTATGTGTGTTGAATGTTTTAAATATCACCTCAGAAATACTTTATTACAAATGTATCATGGTACATTCGTATTCAAAAAAATAACTTGGGTCACTTTTTAAATCAGTTGTCATTTTTTTCCATAGTAAAATCAAGTTTAATTATTATTAGCCAATGCAACATTTCGACTTGTTATTCCATGTAGGTAAATTATCATGTGCATTTAGAAAAAAAAAAACATTAAAATTCATCAATCAGCAGTTTCTTTATCAACACCTTCGCGGCGATGCGACGAGACGAGTGCACTAAAGCAAGTCGGTCACACCGGCACGCGGCGTCAAATAGAACTAATTAGTCTGCTACTTTATTTTCCACTAATGTCGCGATTTTTGCAAGCAACCAAATAATAACCTTCGATTTTTTTATGTACTGTTCGTTTTCAAACGATAGAAACATATCGAAATCCTCTTTAACTCTGCACTATGCTTTTATTTAAAGCTGGTACCTACACATAATAAGTAAAAAATTATTTGTCGACAATTAGAAGTTTCATTTAGCGCATCGGCACATTTTTTGTCGTTATCGGGAATGCTTGACCTCGACATCGAAATAACACAATCCGCTTTTATTTTTAACTTCCCATTTAGAAGACATCTAAAAATTAATTTAATAGCATGCTGCAGTATGTAAAATTAAATTTTTTCTCCAAACTATTTGATTTTTTTTTTTTTTTTTATTTTTTTTTTTTTTTAGCTTAAATTTTATACAAACTTTTACTAAATAGAAATGCTAAAAGCACCCATTTTGCTTTGAATATTGTAATCCACAAAATTCGTATACTGGGAATGTTACATTTTTTAATTCGACTTGGTCAGCTGTGTCTCTATTTTGGTGTGAAGTTTTACGAGTTGATTTAAACATCGCAACGTTTCTTCGATAATCAATATTATCGATTTCATTTATGTTACTTGTCTGTAAATTAGGATGTAACATTTTCGATTGAACAGGAAAATCGGACTGAAACTTATTAGCAGTTTTTGATTTGCGTTTTTCTGAAATGCATAACATTGAATCCTTTGTCGTATTTGTATTGATTGATTCATTAACGTCGAATTTACCTATAACAGAATGCTTTAAAATAGGAACTGTTCTAAATCCCTTATTGACAATTTTAATGTATAAATTGTGCCCATTTTGCAAAAATGGTGTGCCTACACACAGATTTCTTGGACATAAATAACTGTCTCTTTTAATAAAAATGCATTTTGTTAAATCAGGCTCGTTATTCGCGGTTTTCAATCGTAACGTTATTTGCTTATTTGGTTTGACAATATACTTTCGAGCAACTTTCAATTTTATTACAGGTTTTACTGTTTTTTCGACGTCAGAAATTTCTACACCCATTAGATACTCTTTCTGAACTTGGTTTTTAGATGTAACATCTAAATCAGGTCGATTGAGATTAACTGTTACTTTATCGTTGTTGTTTGTTGAAAAACTCAAAATATTTTTATTGTTATCAAACATTGCGTTAAAATTTGATAGAAAATTATGTCCCAGAATTAAAGGTTTAGAAAGGTTTTTCACTACTAATGCTTCAATATCCAACTTTATGTTGTTAATTTTTAGAGTTACTTTCGAAGTACCAACTGGGTTAAAAGTATAACCTCCTACCGAAGTTAATTGGATTTTCTCTGATGATAAAGACATGTTAGTTATAAGATTTAAATCAATTAAATTTGGTTCACATCCTGTATCTAAAATTACATCAAACAAATTGTCTTCGTTATTTATTGAAGCTTTGATTGACAATAAATTGCTATCTTTACTGTTTGTCGAGTTTAGAGCAACTTCATCGACACTTAACATTGAGTTTTCACATTTACTAGGATTCTGATGTGTAGAAACATTCTTATTTTGTCCAAAATGGTAAAACTTGTTGCTACCTCGATTAAAATTTTTACATTTTGATGAATAATTATTTCTGGTATTACTATTTCTTATACCTCGATTTTGATCAAGCCTAGAATAATTTTGCTTTTCTCGTGACACATTTTGATAGTAGAAATCATTTTTCTTTAACTTGGTCCCTTTGTAATTATTATTTCCACAATAATTGTTGGACTGAAATTCACAATTTTTACAATACTTATTTGGCCAAGTACGATTAGTACTGTATTTGTCAAATTTGTTTTTCAACCGATCATTACGAGACCGACAATTCATTCCGTCCGAAATGTAAAATTTACTTTGCCGATTCATTTGATTAAATAATACACGCTCTTTAATATCACTTATTTTCAAGACTAGTTGGTTTAAATCACTCAAATTTTTATTATTAGAGCTTAGCAAATAATACATTTCAAAACACGACGGATTTAAACCGTTTTCAAAATAATCTCTAAAAGTTTCAAAAGACATGTCTGGGTTAATTTCATTTGCCAAGGTAAGTAAGTCATAATAATAAGTTTTAATGTCTTCATTGTCCCGATGTTTACGCGTGTTTAATCTAAATTTCAGTTTACGAAATGGTTGGTCACCTGCGAATTCTTTTAGAAAATCTGTTCGAAATATTGCCCAAGTATTCAAAACATTTTTTGGATCATTTACATATTTTTGATACCAAACTTGTGCTGGTCCGTCCAAATAATTATTAAAATATGAAATCTTTAAAGAATAAGTCCAGTTGTTTAATCTTGCGGACTTTTCATATTTATTTAAAAATGTAATGGGGCAATCACTTGATGGATTAAACGTAGGTGGACACGTAAATTTAGGGATGGCCGGGGCTTTTTGTTCGGCCAGTGCTGTACGTAAAGTTATATTAGCCATTAATTTCTTGACTTTTTTAACATAAAACACGATCGTTTCAGTAATACTGACTTGCTTTTAACAATTTAGCAAACAAATATTCAAAATGACAATGTAGGACAAAATTAATTATGCAAAAAGAAAAATATATTTTTGTTTTAAAGAGGTAATTTTCATTCACGATAAGAAAAATCTAAAATATTTTTTCTGGTTTAAAAATTCACTTTTTTTTTTAGCAGTGTTTTTCATCTACTTGAAACAATTCTACCAAATGTCATTCTGACACAAAATCGGCACCTCCACCAAATGCCATTCTGACACAAGGCCGGCGCCTCCACCAAATGTCACGTTTAAATTGAAAAGCCCTTTTGGCCCAACAAGTTAACGGGACGTGCGTTTATTACTTTAATAAACGCCTTTACCGAGATCTTGTTTCAGAGGTAGAATCAAACCACTTGGTAGAAAAAATATAATTTAATAACTAAATAATAGTTAACACTAATTGACAAAATGGTTGGTTTATCAACTTGGTGAATCGGAATAAAACCTTCAACATAATTCCCAAAGTAACACTTTAAACAATACCTTTTACATGCACAAAATATTACAATAACAAATCTGTACTTACATTTGTAAAACAATTATGAGGGCAGCTTCGTGGAGGGTTTGGCACTCGTGATTTATTATAGTTTAAGAGATGGTTTACTATTTAATTAATTTGTAAACCCGGTGCGGGTTGCAGAATTCAGGACGACTACATTCTGTGGCGTGAGCGGAGTCTTCTGGCTAGGTACTGCTTTCTCCGACGTGGTGCACAGCAAAACTGGACTGACTGGACAGAACTGGACTGAACTGACTGACCTGAACTGAACCTTCTTTAGGGTACAACTTCCTTTTTATAGCATTCCAGACACTGGTTCCACCAATCAAAACTCCCAGACCTGGCGTCGTCTAGCCGACAACTCGTGACGACCTTCGACCATCGGTACTTGGAAAACATTCCACATTATTTCGCAATTTCAGCAAATGCATCTTAATTGCAGTTGCACTCCGACCGCATTCCACAATTTTAATGTTTCCGCTCAAGTAATATAAACATTTTTTAATGTTTCCGTTCAAGTAATAAATTTGATTTATTATCCTTCGTGACAATATGATGGCAAATTATCAGGTCCTACAGACTTATTGATCTTAAGTCTTCCGACTGCCTCACACACATCATCGTGGGTAATGCCATTGATTGAAAATGACTCATTTATATAGTGCTGGGTGTGCTCTGAGTAGGGCAGCTCTTTCTCAATATATACAGAATGAAAGTAGGAAGCGAATGCGTTTGCCATATCCGTCCCGTCAGTATACTCGTCACCATCAAGAAACATTTTACATGGAATGTTTGGCGCACTTTTGTTATTTCCAATGTGTTGCCAGAATGACCTCGAATTTTCATTAATATCCATCTGAATCTTATTTAAGTATTGTTGATATGCAGCTTTCACGTCCCTCTTGATTTTAGTTCTAAGTTGTATAAAACGGTTATGGTTATCTAAGTTAAAATAATTTTTACTTTTAATCCTTAATTTATCTTTGGTTTGTATATCTTTTATTATTGTTTTGTTGAACCATACAGGATACTTTTTATGTGGTCTCACTTTTGGTACACATATTTCAAATATTGAGTTAATTTTCCTATAAAAATATTCAACTGCCAAATTAACATCATTAAAAGATTCCAGGTCACTCCAACTGACATTTTGAAAGAGCTGATACATTGCAAGAAAATCCGCTTTTTTAAAATTAAAATTTGATGTCGTATTATTACTGGGTAAAGATTTTTGCTTTGGATTTTTTAAAGAAATTTCAATTGTCAATGGTGGATGATGAGCATCGCTGCCGACAAAGCCACAGCCATCACTAAACACACTACTTCCAAGATTAGTCAAAACTAAGTCCAATATGCGACCGTTGGCATTTAGAACTCTGTCTTGTTGTGTACATTCATAGAAACCTTGAAAGTTCAATAGCAGCTCAATTTGTTGATCCTTAAAGTTATTGACGTAATACTGATTTAGGTGCGTAATATTAAAATCTCCTAAAATAATAAACTTCTTTTGATAGAGATATTGCAAGCTTTCCATATATGAAAAAAGGTCTTCCCGATCTGAAATTGTACTACTGGGCGCAACATATACTAATAACACATATATAAAGCTAATTTCATCAACTTGTATCTTGACAGCTACTAAATCAATCTGTGGTATTTTAAAATCTACGTTAATCAAACTGCAACTATATTTACTTTTTACTGCCAAAAGCACACCTCCACCGCGCAGATTATCACTTCTGTTTCGACATCTAAAAATTGAGAAACGTTCTGGAAATAATTCACTGTCATAGACACCGTCAGTAATCCACGTCTCAGTTAGTGCAACAGCATCATACTCATTTTCAGTTACAGACACATTGTTATAAAATTCTATCACTTTACTGTTTAAACCACGTACATTCTGATAAGCAATTATAAAGGTGCATTCTTCTTCAAACACTCCGTTACTTACTAATGTGCTAAAAAATTGTCATTACTATAATTAGTAAGCTGTTGTTGGCGTTGAATCCTTTGGTTAAATACTGGACAATTTGGATTGCGGGCTGTGTGATTTCGGTCACTTAGTTTTAACTTACTGCAGTTGGGACAATTATTAACAGTAGCTGTACATTCTGTAACATTATGAGCCTCACCACACTTATAACAGCATTCTTTTGCTGTGCAGTATTTCGAAACGTGCCCGAAGAGACAACACTTGAAACATAATGCCACATTAGTATATTCCTGCACATACACTGGAGACAAATCAAAAGTTAGATTATTATTTTTAATTAACCACTTAAACAGTTGGGGTGGCGTTTGAAGAATCCAGTTTTCTTTACTTTTATTACGGCATTCCCTTTTTGTGACAAACTTAAACAGGTCAACAGCTTTTAAACCGAAGGTATCTGTTATTTCGGGATTTTCGGCAATAAACTCCTTGATAAATTCTTTATCAGAAAATCCTTTAAATATGCCAGTAATCATAATCATGGGGTCATTATTGGATATATGTTTTATTTCTATTTCTTTGTTCATAAGACTATCATCTAGTTTTTGCTGCTGAATAGCATTTTGGCACTCAATAATTACAGCTCCATTTTGAAGATGTTTTACTCTTTTAAAGCTTCCCTCCATATTGGTAGCTTTGACACATTTTTTTATTTCTTGTAGAACTATCCTGGAGTCAGTTTGATTGTTGATTTTAATTAGACTTTCATGCTTTGTTTTTGGAGGAGGCGTTTTCCATTCTGGAATATCTGGTTTCAATGTTGGGTTGTTTGTAGCTGGGGTATATCCTGTTGATTTTAATACATCACTAAATGCAGGCCTTTTACTAGATAGGGATGGTAGCACAAACGTAGGTTCCGGACTAAGATTCCTATCCGGTGAATAAGTACTCGTTGATGTTAGTTTGTGCTTCAGTTCCACATTAATCTTCTCAGTTTGTCCAATTCTAAAAGCCAAAGTAGTTACTTGCTTATGAATAGTGAAAAGTGCAGATTGAACAGGATGAACTACATCTCGAGGCATTATTTCAGTTGTTTTTTGAAGGGTTTCTAGTGCCTTCAATACCTCATCTAAAATTTGCTCGGTTGGTAGAGAGTAACTTATTTGAGAAGCGTTTGAAATAAGTTGGATGCTCTGATTATTATTAGACCTCTTTGCTCTATTTTTCTCCAGTGAGGCGGGACTGGAACCAGATCTAGGCCTCTTGTTTAGTTGGGAAATTCCATTAGGATCACCAGAGACTTTCTTACTTTGATCTAAAGAATCATTACACATATTTAACTTACTTTCTAGACTGTTGTTTGGAGGTGTTCGCGGTAAAAGTTTTCCGGCCTTAAATATTTCATTAGCGTTCGACGTGCTAAAATTCTCCTCGGGTTGTCCACTATCTTTGGAACGTCCAGGTAAATCATTAGTTTTATCTTTATCGGTTAAATTCTTTTCCTTGGGTTTATCAAAATATGCTTTTGCATACTTTGAACTGGTTTCTTTGTTGAATCCAATAATTTTATTAATTTCAGCTTGGCTTACATTGATATTTCCGGAGGAATTACTTCTTCGTTTAGGCCGCTTATCGGGGGGATTTTTGTCCCCAACACTATTGACACTCATCACAGTATTTTAGATGAAAAACGTTTAAGTAAACTATGCGAAAACGGCAATTATTAGAGAGCGACCACAATAGCGTCCGCACTCGTCGCTATCTCGTCTCGTTTTTTTTTTGCTTTTTGCTTTCATTTGTCGACTAACCATTGCATTATTTGTAAAACCTATAATTAGGCCGTCGGATAATTAGTGTTAAGTACTAATTTAACCTAACTTTATTTGTTTACACTGTATTGTTTTGATGAGTGGACCGATCACACATGTATTGTCTGCTGTCAGCTGTCTGTCATGTCCGGCTCTGGGGGTTTTGACCTTTTCAGTTCTCTGGGGGATTTGGTTTTTTGGTTTTTTCGAGTTTGGCAATATGTTGCTGCCCCCTAGACTTCCGCTTCCTGCAACCTGCCCTTGGCGTGGGTTGGAAGCCATTTCCCCTCCATGTCCTGCTGCACCCAAGCCATGTTGCCCTGCACGGTCACACCTCCACAGGGACAAAGGGAAAGTCGCCCCCCATTTTAATCCGTTAAATGTCGAACTTGTGAGTGTCCACCGCGGTTTTTTGTTGTGTGACGTCCCTTTCGTGTCCATTTGGTCTCCTTCAGGTAAGATATACAGTTTAGCCCCTTTTGACTTGCCTTTCATTTTATCTTTTGACTTTAATTTATCTGCCGCCCCCCCAATTACATATACACCCCTTCAGAATATCCTATTTCTACTCATGCTTTTTATTACAGATAAACATGCAGTTTTTACATCATTCAACTTCTTTGGGTTTTGATTAAGTTTTTTCCCCCTTCAAGAATAAAAAACCGAGCAACTAACTTCATTTTTTGACATCAACACTGGGTTTTGATTAAGTTTTTTTCCCCTTCGAGAATAAAAAACGGAGCAACCTGTCACCTCTGAACCAGAACTGGGTTTTTTGATCAAGGTTTTTTTCCCCCGTGCAGAATAAAAAACCACCTTAGTACATCTGTTTACTCCAGAGTTGCGCATCTAATGTTTACTACGACCAATGCTATGTTTTATGAAAAAAAAAAACAGCCGTAAAATACGTTGTTAATAATGTTGGATAGGTAATAATAGTACCTGGATAAAAAAAGGTGTTATCATGTTACCAAGATTGTCAATTTGTTAATAATGTAAAAAAAAACCTAAAAAAAGACATAATGTGGACTTAAATTTACCAGTTGAGTTTTTTTTACGTGTACCACTTACATATCTTTCAAATTACGAATTTTTGAAAAAAAATCAAGTCTAGTCAAGATCAACTTTTTTCAAATACAAACTATTTGTTTTTCGATAATTTTATTATTCATTTCTAAACAAAATGGTTTTTGTGTTAACACTTCTAACTCTTGGCTTAGATTGATCTAGTCTTTTATTAGTTTCATGGTGCAGACGAAGTTTGAAATAATGTTTTAATATTAATTTACTTAATAATGATGCATGGCCATTCATAACATCACCATCATAAAAATGATCATCAAAATTATCGGTCAAAATTGAGTGACTCATGTTTGTCATAGTATGGGTTGTTAGCAATTGAATTAAATTATCAATCTTTTTATTAAATATATTTTCGGTTTTTAAAAAAAATCTGAAAAATTTCTCACCGGACTTACAAATACTTATTACAAGGTCAGAAGCTTTCACCAACTTCCCATAAGTCTTTCTCTTTTGCAAATGACTTGTTGATATATCACTTTCCAACAAAGTTAAGCATTTTGGGCAGGATACACAGTTTTTAAGTTTTCTTATAATAAATCCTGAAATATATCCCACTATATCTTCAGCATATAGTGTTAAATCCCAAGTTTGAGAATTTAAATACTTGTACTTATTAATATCTTCATTTATTTTGCTCTCTAATTCAATGAAAGCCTCAGTAGCTTCCAAGTTTTCACCTTCCTCTGACTTGGTAATACCACTACAGTTTAATATAGTGATATTTTCCAAATCAGAAATATTTGCAGAACTTGATCCAGACAATTCAAGTTTGACCAGTAAGCGCTTATATGCTGCCTGAAACTGCCGAGCAGTAGCATTATTATTAAAACCTCCCTTACTTCTTATTGCACCAAAAAATAGTTCTAAATGGTCTTGAGATAATCTATATGTAGCTATATATTTTAAAACTGAAGCTTCTTCTACTGTTTCCTGATACAGAGATTTAAGTGATTCAATAGCCACTAAAAATCCTACAAATCCGGTTTTTCTACGAGTTTCCGTTATTAAACGGCCCTGCAACTTTAACCCCAAAATATAATTTTTCATTTCCTGAAAATAGGCAAAAATGTGGCCTACATTTTCTTTCGATAAACGTTTTTTATATATATATTTTGCCCATTTACCTCTAGAATTAAAAATATCAAATAAATTATTAAAGTTTAGAAGAAAATCAGATGTAGGCTTTGATCCTACAAAGTTAGGATGGTTCATATCTTCTCTGAGAAAAGTTAGTGCATCCGCAAAACTTTTGCTTACAGTTTGAACAGCTAACCGTACTTTCATTACTTCCCTAGACCACTGTAGATGCCTGTTACGTAGCTTTGTTGCAGCATGAAGCCCTTCAATATTCTGTAGTTGAACAAGATTCGAAATGAATTCCCACTTAATTATTTCATTTGAAGAATTTTCTAATTGCTTCATGGCTCCAAAACAGTTACGCACTAGTTTTATCATGTGGCAAATATCATAAAATACATAAACATTATTATCAGTTTTGGGATGTTTAAAAAAAGGTTTTAAGTTACTTGGATCGCTCGAAGCGAGAACCATCCCACTCAATTCTCCTTCGAATTGACATTTCGTCCATCACTAAATTACACAAAATGTGTTTATTCTCTGAAACCTTTGATTTCAGTGCTTCTAGAGATTCTTTAGTGAACCCAGGGCTCCCATCTATCGACGTATACCATCTAGATATTGTTCTTCTGTGTGGAAGAGACTTATTGAATGCCTCACAAAATCATAGGCTCTTGGGGAAAAGAATGATAAACTTAAAGCAAATGCTTTCAATTCTGGACCATATTTTTGTGTGGACGGACCTTTCAACATTCGATCAAATATTAATCGAGCCGGTCCTTCAAGTGATGCCTAAAAAAAATAATCAAATAATTTACATGCTGTGTTTTTGATGTAAATACACACCTTTACAATGGATGCTGAATGCTCAGATAAATAAGACTTCTGCTTAAAATAATCCAGCAGTCCCTTCAGATTAAATATTTTTCGTTTCAAAAATCTTACATGGCTTTGAAGGGATTTAATTTTAAAATTTTTTCGTTTCAAAGCACCCTTTATAGTTGCAAAATTTCTTTTGCGCTTAGTGGGTGTATCAAAATCATCTGATGATAAATCACCTGGATACCTCTTTCTAAAAAAAATTATCACATCAGGTATAATTGATTTACCTTAAACAGAAAGGAAGAACAAACCTTTTTAAAGAAGCTTTTTTCATTTTTAAATGCTTTTCCCTTTTGCTCCTTAATTGTATATTTGTTGAGGAGGCCGTATAAGTCGAAGATGAGGATGCTGGCTGTTTGAAAAATTGGATATTAGACGGTCCAGGTTGAGATTCTAATAACCCATAAGATCCTCTAGGATCGACAGACAAACTAAAAGAATAATATTAAATAACAATTATAAATATAAAAAAGGCTAAGTTTACCATCGAACCACCTCTGAAGATACATTTATCTCTTCATCTACTTCTTCATCCTTTGGAAGACTGCAATAAAAAATATTTGGTTTAAACATACCTATCACAAAACAAAACTTTTTCTGAATAATAAAACAAGTCATTTATAGGCAAAAAAAAATCGATAACTAAAAAAAACATACCTTTCAATTCCACTTAAAGAATCTGAGTTTTCATCTTCACTTTGAACACTGTTAAAATTACCTTATTGACGAGCCGCCACTGGTTAATCCCAGACGACCCTGAACGTGCTACGCAGTAACGAAATACTGGCGGTGCGAGCGGACGACGCAGAACCAATTATTATCGTTCGAAACCCGAAAACGAACGGGCAACGTCGCCGCGCGATCCATAACATTTATAAAGTTTGCCACTATATTTTAATGTTTATGTTAAGTTCTTTAATATAGATTTATTACGAATCGGGCGTGTGTGTCATTTAGCGAAACAATTCACATTTTGGTGCCGAAACCAGGGAATCTATAGACAAGAACTCAAATTATCGGACTGTGCCTGTAATCGTTTTATAAACGTTAACGTGTGTGTCGAGTTTTTAAAATCAAAATACTGTCGTAACGTAAAGAAAATCGGTCTGTAGACTTGAAAAAATGGAAAAAGCATATAGAACGGCGTGCAGAGCACAACTAACCAAACTTATAAATAACGCTGAAGAAGTTTTAAGTGACTTTCCATTAGACGAGGACAAATTACAAGTGTGTTTGACCCGTGTTAAAGAAGCTAAAGGCAAATTAAATAGTGCTAACGAACAATACAGAGAAACTCTTACCGATTGTGATGAAAAAACATTAAGTGTTGAATTTACATCTGTGCTAGACTATGAAGATCAAGCAATACGAATCATAGCAGAACTGGAAGTAGCCATAAGGAAACGTCAGGCTGTGCATGGTAATGGACAACAGTTTGAAAGTGGAAACTCGGACAGAAGTGATGAAAATAACCAAATAAACACCAAGAAGACCTCGGTAAGGTTACCAAAGTTAGAGCTTTTAAAATTCAATGGTGATCCTCAACAATGGGCATTGTTTTGGGAACAGTATAATGCAGCAATTCATAATAATGATGAAGTTGATGATAACGCCAAGTTTACTTATTTAAAAACGCTTTTAACGGGGAAAGCAGCTTATACTGTTCAAGGATTAGCCCCAGGAAAAGCATGCTATCAGGACGCTATTGATCTATTGCAACAAGAGTTTGGCAATCCGGAAAAACTAATAGATGCTTATATTCAAAAGTTGTTAGCTCTACAACCGGTAAAAAATAAAGGGGATATTGCTGGGCTTAGAAAACTGTATAATACTACAACGACAATTACAAGGTCGTTTCAAACATTAGGAATTAAGCCAAATCAGTATGGAATGATGTTAAAATCCGTAATTTTAAAGGCCATACCCTTTTCATTACGTATCGAGTTTAATAAACAAGTTTTATTCAAAGAACGAGTAAATTCTCGAGTAAATTCTAACTTAGTTATCAATGATCATTTGGAAGATGGTTCAGAAAGTTCTGGAATGTCTTACGAAGAACAGATTGCCAAACTTCTCGCCTTTTTAAAAGTAGAAGTAGATTCTGTAGAACAAGCACAGCATGTTTATTCCGAAAATGACAAATTTAAAAGTGGATTTACGGCTGGTAAAAGATATGGCGATAAACAATATCAGTCATCAAGTGAAAGACATTTTACCACAGCTGAGCTCTTTTCTGGAACTCAAGAAAAATGCGTGTTTTGTTCGGGAAATCATGAATCAGCCAATTGCAAATCAACGATGACCTTGAATGAAAGAAAGGCGATATTGAAAAACAAAAATCGATGCTTTCGATGCACAAAAGCTAATCATTCATCAAGAAATTGTAGGACAGCAAATTTAAAATGTTCTGTGTGCAAGAAACGACATGCGACGTCAATGTGCGATCCTACATATCTTAGAAGATCAGATAAACCAAGGACACTTCCTATAAATGAAAATAAAAATGAAGAAGTTGCCGATCAAACGACAATGTCAAATTCGTCCAGTCTTTTTACTAATGAAAACGTAAACACTGTCTATTTACAAACTGCTACAGCTATAATCACAAATTGTGACTCTAACAAAGCAAAAATAAAATTAATTTTTGACGGTGGTAGTCAAACAACTTTTATTAAAGAAAGTGTATCTAGAGAAATGAACTTGCAAGTAATAGACAACTATCGAATCTCTATAATGACGTTTGGAACTACCAGTGCTTCCCCAGCAAGAGATTGTAGACGAGTGACATTAAAAATAAAAGGAATATCTTCTAACGAAGAAACGGAAATAACTGCAGTTGAAGTGCCAGAAATATGTTTTGATTCGTTTCAGCCACCGGCAATTAGTGATCCAGTGATCACTGACTTTGCAAAGAACTTCTACTTAGCAGATATGGACTGTAGAAATCACGACTTTGACGGAATAACTTTATTAATTGGTGCGGACAATTATTGGAAATTAGTGACTGGTGAAACAAAGAAATTAAGTGAAACTTTAACGGCAGTGAACACAAAAATTGGTTGGACATTACATGGCTCAAGTTACAACTCAAGTTTTTCAGTTAATTTGCAAGCTTGCAACAATGTCAACGTTTTACATGTTCAAGAACATAACGAGGAATTCAGCTTGCAGAAATTTTGGGACTTGGAGTCAATAGGGATAAAAGAAGACACAGAGAAGACAAAAACAGTAACATCACAATTTATGGAGAAGAAAATAACATTTAACGGTGAACGTTACGAAGTTTGTCTGCCTTGGTCTAAATCGAGCTTAAATTTGGATTCAAATTATGATGGTGCCCTTTCAAGATTTAAATCATTAGTAACCAAACTATCCAACGACTTAAAATTGCTGGAATACGATAAAGTTATGCAAGAGTACTTCAAAAATGGTTGTGCCGAACTGTCTCCATTACAACGGATAAAACGAGCTTACTATATGCCTCACAGAGCAGTATACAAACACGAAAGAGATAGCACAAAAGTAAGGATAGTTTTTGATGCCAGTGCTCATGCAAAAAACTTACCATCTTTAAATGACGTACTTGAATCTGGAGAAAATTTAGTTCCTGAATTACTACGTGTTTTACTGAACTTTAGGATTGGAAAAATTGGTATCACATCCGACATTGAGAAAGCTTTTTTACAAATAGCTTTACGAGAAGAGGAACGAGATTTTCATAGATTTTTCTGGTATTCGAAACCGTTAAATACTAGCAATATTTTACCTGAGATTGTCGAATATCGAATGACAAGAGTAAGTTTTGGAGTAACGTGTAGCCCATTTTTACTAGCGGCAACAATAAGGAAACATTTAGAGTCTCAACCACAAGACTTACAAGACATTAGTAACTTATTGCACAAATCATTTTACGTGGATGATCTGCTGGTTTCTTGCGATACAGAAGATGAAGCTTTAAAGATTTATGAAACATCTAAAGAAATTATGTCTAGAGCTAGCATGAACTTGAGAAAATGGAATACAAACAATAAGATAGTTCAGAAGTTATTCAGAGATGGTATTGGAAACAGTATGAAAAAGATTTTGGGAATCAAGTGGTGTTTACTTAACGATGAACTAATGATAGATTTGCAATCAGCATTAACGTCTACCATCGAAGGCCCTGCCACTAAACGAAACGTTTTAAGTTCAATTTCAAAAATATATGATCCCCTTGGATTTTTAGGACCGTTTGTAATAAAAGCAAAAATATTGATACAACAAATCTGGAAGGAGAAATTAGATTGGGATACTCCGCTACCAACTGAATTACATTCTGCTTGGTCAAAATGGAAATTAGAATTATCAGATCTTCAAAACTTTGCACTAACAAGATGTGTAGCCGGAAAATATGAAGCAGAAAAAGAAGAAAACGTACAATTACACATTTTCGCGGATGCCAGCCCTCAGGCATATGGAGTGGTCGCGTTTTTAAAGATCGTATCATCGAACAAAACCCATTATTTAATTTCGAAAAATAGAGTGGCTCCCTTGACTAATAAAGGAAAAACATCGTTATCGATTCCTAGATTGGAGCTGACAGCAGCTCTTTGTGCTGCAAGACTACAAGATTACATAATGAAAAATTTGACTATAAAGATATCAAAGACATATTTATGGACAGATTCAAAAATCACACTATGTTGGATTCGTGGAAAGCCATCAAAATGGAAACCTTACATTTGCAACAGAGTACAGGAAATTCAAAACCTGACGAAAGGTGACTGGAAATATTGCCCCGGATCGGAGAATCCCGCAGATTTTTTAACGAGAGGAATCAAAGCTTCAGTTCTTTTGGAATCCGATGCCTGGAGGTTTGGTCCTTCCTGGCTGTCTCAAAATAATTCCAGTTGGCCTCAAGAAGATCAGTCTTCAAATGATGATAGTGCTTTTTCTGATTCTGTTACATCATCATTTCTGAACGTTCGTGAACCACAATGCATTAAAATAAATCCATTATTTATCGTTGAAAATTTTGGCAAGTGGATAAGAGTTTTAAGAGTTACAGCTTACGTTATTCGTTTTACTAGGAATTTGAAAAGGAAAAAACCTGAAAGACTACTGAGATCATTAACTGCAGATGAATTACAATTAGCAGAAAACTATTGGATTAAATACGTACAATACTCTGCATTTGGAACGGAAATAGAATCTCTGAAAAAAGACAACCATATTAGTAATAACTCGACCATCTTAACGCTGAACCCTAAATTGGATGAAAATGGAATTTTACGAATTGGAGGACGACTACAAGAGGCAGAATTGCCCTATAAAATGATACATCCAGTTCTTTTACCTGCTAAATCCCATATTGGAGATTTACTTATTTGGAATTGTCATTTCAATGTAGCACATGGAGGAGTCAATGCAACGTTGGCCGAAATACGAAAAGAATATTGGATGATAAAAGGACGTCAAAGAATTAAATCCATCTTATCAAAGTGTGTAATGTGTAAGAGATTAAAGCAGAAAGCAACAGCAGTACCTTTTGCACCATTACCGAGTGATAGACTCACGTCAGCCAATCCCTTCAAATGTACCGGAATTGACTTTGCTGGACCTCTCTATGTAACAACGGGCAATACAAAGGTCAAGGTGTATGTAATGTTATTAACTTGTGCAGTTGTAAGAGCAGTCCACTTGGAGCTTGTACCAGATTTATCCGTGGAATCATGCATTCTAGCAATCAGACGCTTTATTGCTCGAAGAGGAGTTCCCGATGTCATATATTCTGACAACGCAAAAACTTTCAAAAGAGCATCATTAGAAATAACTACACTTTTGCAGTTCTTAAACCAGAAAGAAATACAAGATATGACGTCACGATTAAATATAAAATGGAAATTCATTGTCGAACGAGCCGCATGGTGGGGCGGATTTTGGGAAAGAATGGTGAAAACGGTGAAGATGGCTCTCAAAGCCTCTCTAGGAAAATCTTCTGTGTCATATGATGTACTACAAACCATTTTAATAGAAGTAGAAGCAACAGTTAATTCACGACCTTTGACATACATCGATAACGATCCAGAGAACATAATTTTGACACCTGGACATTTTTTACTGAGTTGTAATAATTCTTCTTTAGGCATAGATATTGATAAAAAGGCTGCTAGTGCCAATACGATTTTGCATCTTTGGCAAAAAAGGGAGAATTTGTTGAAAAGATTTTGGAAAATATGGTCTACGGATTATCTTCAGCAGTTAAGATCAGCACATTATGTTGGAAAACCTGTTTCAGAAAGAAAATATTCTGTTGGAGATGTTGTCCTATTATATGAGAAAGGATTATCACGTCAACAATGGAAGTTGGTGCGGATTACAGACGTGTATCCTGGACGAGATGGACGTATAAGAGCTTGCCAGATTCGGACTAGTGATGGTACACTCCTAAAACGTCCTGTTCCTATGTTGTTTCCTCTGGAAATCAATTCGGCGGGGGAGGATGTTAAAATTACCTTATTGACGAGCCGCCACTGGTTAATCCCAGACGACCCTGAACGTGCTACGCAGTAACGAAATACTGGCGGTGCGAGCGGACGACGCAGAACCAATTATTATCGTTCGAAACCCGAAAACGAACGGGCAACGTCGCCGCGCGATCCATAACAAACACCTTGAGCATTAGGGCTTGAGCTAAAATATTAGAAATATTTTAATTACAGGAAGCTTTTAATGTAAATAAAAGTAAAAAAATTACCTAGATGACACAGGAAATTCAACCATCTTTGGTATAGCATCCCTGTTGAGGTATTTTCTGCCATCTAATTTATAATGGTAATCAGATGGCTGAAAATGGGATGAACACACCAAAGAAACTTTTGGCAATGTGGCTTCTGGGTCAATTGCCAATGCAGCAAACCAAACATTTCGTTTCTCCACATTGGCAGGGAATCTAAAATATTGATGTTAGTGTTAGTTACTTAGCTTTCAAAAACCTTTGCCTAATCCTAATCATAATTTTTTTATTATATGGTGAAATAGAGTAATACCTAAAATTGTTAACTTAAAAATAAAACCTTCTCTAGCTTGATTTACATTTTTCGCACATAAGATCTACATAATGATAATTAAACAATATTTTCTGGAAAGTAACAATAAAGTAGTTATGACATGCATTGCTTTGATTACTGGTTTATTTAGATCAAAATATCAAAAATTTTCAAAAAAAATAGGCATATTATTGTTAGTGAAAGCTAAAACACAAAGTAGATCTCCACAAAATTTATTAAAAAGTTTTTAGCTGCCCTATTTTATTGGTACTTTGTCTTGTAGCTCCGCCACTGACCGACAAGCATGTGTTATTTTAGGGTAAAAACACACGGAGCGGTTTGTGCCGAGTCGGCCACCGCTCGGCGGAAAAGCGGCTTAAAACACACGGGGCGTCACTACAAGTGCTGACGGGCGATTTTATTAATTCAAAATATCAATGTTGTCTAGTTGTAAATTGAACACGACGTTGAAAGCATTACATATGGCTTCTTCTGATGAAAGTGATGATGATTTGTTTTTTTTAACAACTTCATGCTTGTTATACAAGAGAATAAAAAAAAAGAAACGCAAATATTGGATTCATCCTATAATCAATGAGAGAAAAAATAAAGGATTTTTTTCACTTCACCCATGAAAGCGTCGGTTACCTCTTCCCAAGAACTCGTTTTTTTAATCTTATTGGAATAATCTTCTGAACGCATATCCCAAATTGCTTGTCTAAGGTGAATTTCATTAATTAATTTTTCAATGTCCAAGTTTTCCATTATTAAATATTTCACTGGCAACACTGAAGTACGAGAAAATAAAAAAAACGCGACAAAACCGCCCTACGTCTGTTTCAATCTATTAGCAAACATGTAATGACATGCCGACCAGAATCGTAAAACCGTTCGCGGCGCATGGTGTTCGGCAGGGTACGCGCGGCCACCGCGACTGCGTGCCGCTCCAAAAAGCACCGTCTGTTTCATTCAACAGAAACGACATAAAGCAAGCGCAACTTCGGCGGCCGACTCGGTGGCCGAATCGACACAAACCGCTCCGTGTGTTTTTACCCTAAAGGTTATTTTCCACTTACCTGTGAAACATTAATTCTTTGATTCACAAACTTAGTTTTTCGGCACACAAAACACTGATTCACCATAATGATTAATAATAATGAACTAATCACTTGAAAACAGGTAAGAAACAAAAGATAAACACGAGACCAAACAGCACAAAAGAACGGCAACAAAACAAAACAAATATGGCGTCAGTTTACTACGAACGGTACTACGCCAAATAGTGGGCAAATACGATTTTTGATTGGCCAGAGAAGAGGTGACGCATGCTCGAATAACTGGAAACTGTTGTGCGGCGTTGCCACGTTTACAATATAATTATTATAAATGATTATAGTAGCCATGTTTTATTAAATTCTATTATTGCTAAGTTGTGTTCGATAACTAAAATTTATCCTTGTCATTTCTCTCAATGCAACTGGTGTGAGAAATAAAATAAATTGGAAGCCGTTAACCCTTGTTTCAACTATACATTTCGTGGGCACTGCATGGAAATCAACTAAAAATTGAGGAGTTGGCATAAGCGCCTAGTAAATTGTGGTGGGGTGCAAACTGTGGGAAGTCGCGTTTAGACTGTGAGCTCATGATGGCGAAACGCTAAAATGTAAACAGACCAGTCTATCTTGTAAATGTCTCTGTTTGTGCGTATTTCGAACGCTAATAAGTTTTACCGGGTACGTTCATAAACGAGTTAAAAAGTTGCCGGACGTGTCGGGCGATCGTCCGGTAATGATTATCAACGCACCCCAGGATACGCCCTTTTTATATCCTGACAAAACCTCATAAATCGACCCGTCACCGATTGAATGTCCCCCAAAATGTTCTGACGATACATCCACTCTCCAATGTAAGCGTCTGCATAGATGATACTCGTGCAGACTCCCAAGTCGTTTTTTAGCCCTCTCCATGCCCTTTCGATATTCTGCGGGTGGTATCGAAGGGGTACTAAATTAGGACCTGGTGCTGGTCCGGTGAAATCATCCAAGCATTCATCACTGAACCGCCCTTCGGCCACCCAAATGGGATCCAATGGTCTTGTTGGTCTGACGAACTCCACCGAATGGTTTACTGTCCCATGTCCAGAAAAAGCTTCACCACAAATCCGATATGCCCTCCATTCGTCGGAACATATGAAGCTATTCACATCAATGAAGTCTTGCATTATCGGAATAAGAGTATCTCGAGTACGATTTTCCACCAAAACCGCAAACCTTATTTTGGTGGTCCTAGAGATTCTACCGAAGACCCAGTGGTGGTTCCACATTGTTGCCCGTCCAACGTTGTATTTCGACTTGAAGAGGTGAGTCTCATCCACCTCCACAATATCTTGATCGCCCCCTAACTGACGAAAATCATGCCACGCAACTTTTCTGGCCACATCTCTGCAGTACTGGTACCACGCTACTGCAGTGTCTCTGGAAACATGGACGTTTTCCACGGCCGCTACGACTGGTTGCCCCGTCAACCAACAATAAACAAGTTTCACTATCTTGTCGGCGCCCATCTCCGACAATCGTGCACTTTCCAGAAACGTGTTTTTTGTAGGTTCAAGCCTATGTTTGGCAGGACATCGAAAATTCCACCCTAATTTCCTTCCTCTGTCAGTCGAGTCTTTCAATTTCTCGACCACAATTCACAACTGGACACGTTACGACTTCGCCCCTTGCCGGAATTACGCCCAAATGCTGAACCAGCCGAACTCCTTGGTGATTAGCAGCCCGTTTTTCCTCCTCATTCCAGTCAGTCCCGAGATAAACCCCTAAAGTAAAAATGTCTAGCCTTTCGCCGCCGTTAAACAAATCAACAGGATTCATTTAAAAAAAAAAATTTTGGTAAAAGTGGCACAAAAACAAACACAATACTCAACAACAGCAGTAAAACGCAACGCATCAGTAAAAAGTCTAAACTAGACTAACGTATTTTAACGAAATCTTCATATATTATTCAAAAGAACACCGCCATAGAGGTTCAGTGGTGGAGACGTAAAAAAAAAATCCGCCAAAAGCCGCGTATAAAAATAACTCCCTATTTATTATATTGAAGATTTGCCATTTCAAGACAAATACTTACAAGATTTCTTTAGAAGACTTAGCAAAACAAAACTTAAAATGATGACATATAATATTTTATTTTTTACATATTACAGCATACTAATACGCAGTACGTTGTAACAGAATAGTAGGCGTGCAATTCGACCTAACCGCACCTATAGTAGGCCCAGACATAGTTTTATCTTTGTCGGGTATCGCCTCTGCGACGGTGTGAGCCAGAGTTCAGCCCAGTCAGCGAGCATTCAAATTCGAAGTTTACAGAATACAATATTAAAAAAATGAAAAAATCATGTTCTGTCAAAATTGACGTATTTTTGACAGGTGAAGGTGACGTCCAAGGTCGAAAATAGAAATTCTATCAACGTCAGATTTGAGGAATTCGGTTAGTTTAGACGTACACCAAATTTAAAAATTTTAAGTTGAAAACTGTGGAAATTATCCGGTTTTCCACGAGATCCCTACTTGGCTAGTTCAGTCCTGACTTAAATGTACTTTGAGAAATAACCAATCAGCTTAAAAATCTGAAATTTGACACAGATATCGCCAAAGGTGATACTTTTCGATAAAAAATGAAAAAATCATGTTCTGTCAAAATTGACGTATTTTTGACAGGTGAAGGTGGCGTCCAAGGTCGAAAATAGTAATTCTATCAACGCCAGATTTGAGGAATTCGGTTAGTTTAGACGTACACCAAATTTAAAAATTTTAAGTTGAAAACTGTGGAAATTATCCGGTTGTCCACGAGATCCCTACTTGGCTAGTTCAGTCCTGACTTGAATGTACTTTGAGAGGTAACCAATCAGCTTAAAAATCTGAAATTTGACACAGATATCGCCAAAGGTGATACTTTTCGATAAAAAATGAAAAAATGATGTTCTGTCAAAATTGACGTATTTTTGACAGGTGAAGGTGACGTCCAAGGTAGAAAATAGAAATTCTATCAACGCCAGATTTGAGGAATTCGGTTAGTTTATGCCCGTATTTATAAACGAATCTCAATCTCATCCTCAAGTACAACTTGGCGAAGTACGTCTGGAGTCTTGAGTACGACACAAGTTTTATAAACAAAACTTCGGTAATTCTCGGCAAAGCATAACCAAAGATAGTTTTGCTAGTAATTTTTTATTTTTTAACTTCATTTTCTAGTAACTTTCGTGTTACCTTCATTGCCAATGTCAAAAATGTTTGGCAATTTACCTGGAACGCGGAAGTTATTTTTTCGTTTTTACGCGTTAAGTTATTTGAATTTGGTTTGGTGGTTTTCTTTTTTAAATATTTATTATTTCCCTTGAGGTACGTATTCAACAATAATTTTATACATATCTTTACCATCTATATGCCTATAGGATCATAAAGAAATTTTTTGATGGCTAAAATAACAGCCTATACCCAAAAAGAGAAGCTTTTGTTGGCTAATTTAGTAGACAAACACAAATTAGTGGAGGACAAACGAACCGACGCAGCAACTGTACAAAAAGAATGGACAGAAATTGCTATAGAGTATAATTCCCAAGGATCTATAATAACTGTGCCCAGGAATGCTGTCCAACTTAAGAAACTGTGGAATAATTTAAAACAGAAGTAAGATGATCAATAGAAATGTTTATGTGGGTTGCTCTATATAATTTTATATCGTAGAAAAAGAAGACAAAACACAGAACAAACATTTCACCGACTAGCAACTAGAGGAGGCCCACCTTTAGACATCCCCAATGATCCAGTTATGGACGCAGTTGATGTGGCTGCCCCATATGCGGATGTAATTCTTTCTTTCCCCTGGAATAGCACAGCTACTTAAAATAAACGGAAACTAAAGGTAGTTTGTCTTTTGCTTTTTACTGTAGGTTACAGTTTTGGTCTTTGATAATATTGTTTGTTGCCTAAACTTATTATAATAATAATTATAACATTTTATTCCACAACCAGAACAAATTGATGTTGATGTTGATGCCATTGTTACACAAGAAAAGAATAAAGATGAGAACTCAAGTGGCAATTGCAATAATACATTCGTTCTTAAGGAAAATGTTTCACCTATATTAAAAAAAGGTAGCAAATGTAAAAATGAGAGTATATTTCAAATAATATATCGGTGCATAATTTAAGCGCCAACAACTCCCTTTCGTAACCGAAAATGTGCTATAATTCAAAGTGAAGCCAATGCAAGACTGCGGAAGCTCAATGACGCCATTGAACAACAAGCTGAACTTCATCAAATAAAAATGAAAGTCGAACAACAACTTTTTCAAAAAATTCAAGCAGAAAGGGAAGAAGCAGAGGCCAAAAGGGAAAAGGCAAAAGCAGAGGCTGAGCTTGCCAAGTTACAGCTTGAACCTTATAAAAATAATAATTATCCCTAATTTCTAGTTTATATTATATCACTAATTTATATACAGGGTGACCGAGATAAAGGTAATTCCATAAAGATTTCAGAAAAAGTAAGAAATAAAATGTTGCTTGAATGGATGAAAAGTTGCAGACTGGCTTTAAAAATAATCCGAGTTTAAAAGATTTTAAATCAGTACCGTTTCGTTCATATAGGGTGAAAACCAAGCAAAGACTTATTCCAAAAATGTTCTTCTCTAGTAACTTCCATTTAACCAACTTTGTATCTCCAACAGTTTCCAATATTATGTATTATGTCTGCATCATTTTAAACGGGATACACTTTTGTTATTATGTTTTTTTTTAAATGTTGATGTATAAAGTTACGTCTAAATATCAATCCCAATTCATTATTTTCAGCATTACGAATTGCTGGTAAATCCCTGGGTAACTCTTCACATAACTCATTTTCAAAATTAATGTTATCTTGATATAATCCGATATTATATAAAACAGCACATGCACAAATTATTGCTATAGAAGTATCTAATTTAGTGGTTAATGTTCTTCTTAAACATGGGAATCTTCTTTTCCAAACTCCAAACACACGTTCGACAATGTTTCGTGCCCTGATGTGTGCAGTATTGTAATTTACTTCATTTGGGTTGCCTACAAAAATGTATATGTTAATATAAAATTACAATTAATTTATTTTTCAAGTACTATTTAAGTTATATGTTTATAACTTAATTTAAATTATTACAAACCTGGATTAATAACAGGAGTTAATAAATTATTTCTACAAGGATATCCGTTATCACCTAATAAAAACCCTTGTAGCTCCCTTTGTTCAAATCGCACTCGTAAAGCGCTTCTGTCAAAGATAACAGAGTCGTGAGTCGATCCTGGATGCCTCACAACAATGTCAAGTATCTCCATGGATGGTCCAGCAGCTACCTTTAATTTTTAAATGAATACACATGAAAGTATACTTATTTTTCATAATTATATAAAATGTTAACCAACCTGAACATTTAATGAAAAGTAGCCTTTCCTGTTTCGAAAGACTTCTGCATTATCACCACCAGGACTAGAAAGTGGTATGTGTGTGCAATCAATGCATGCACCAACTCCAGGAAATCTTGAAATTTTATAAAATTTTCTAATATTATCTTGTTTGTTCAGCAAGGCTTTCACTGACTCTTTGAATTATCCCACTTACAGTTGATTGGCTTATTCCTCTTAAGTCTCCTGAGACAACCTAAAACAAGAAGTCGTTCTTAAATAGCAATAACATCTCTATTTATGTACTATTTACTTGCCTTAATATATTATTATTTTATTCCATGTAAGAAAATTTAACATGTACTACAAAATTACATACTTACTTAGAAATTGCCTGTTGCTACGAAACCCAGAAAGAGCAGGAGTTGAAATATAGGCGAAATTGGTAAACCTCGATTATCTGTTTTTAACAAATCACTTTCAATAAGAGGTAAAATAATATGTTGAACACAATCTTTTGAAAACCTATATCGATGTTGAAATTCGTGGTCTCTGAGTACTAGAAGAGGATTTTTTGCATCTCGTATATACCTTTTCGGCCGTCTATAATTTTGTAACATATTTTCATCATTGATGTATTCCAAAAATTCATCTGTATCCTCTATATCAGCATGTGCCATACTGCAATTATTAATTATATTGAAGATCTATGGTTTATACTTGAACAATTTGTGGTAACTATACTTACCCAGTATCTATTTCCTGAAAAGTTGACGAAATAAACCACAAACTTTTTGATTTTTTTATTGTGTTTTGATTTGAGTTTTTAAACCCTCTACTTTCAATTTTAGACAGTTTTATTTTGAAACGTCAAAAATGAAACCAAGCAATGCTCAAGTCAGGTCAATACCTAACTTGAGCAAGTCTCGATGTAAGCACGACCGAAGTACGTCTTAGAGGTTAAGTTAGGTTTATAAAACAAAAAACTGTACTTGAGTACGACTCAAGTCTGAGAACGAGCGAAGCATTGTTTATAAATACGGGCATTAGACGTACACCAAATTTAAAAATTTTAAGTTGAAAACTGTGGAAATTATCCGGTTTTTCACGAGATCCCTACTTGGCTAGTTCAGTCCTGACTTAAATGTACTTTGAGAGGTAACCAATCAGCTTAAAAATCTGAAATTTGACACAGATATCGCCAAAGGTGATACTTTTCGATAAAAAATTAAAAAATCATGTTCTGTCAAAATTGACGTATTTTTGACAGGTGAAAGTGACGTCCAAGGTCGAAAATAGAATTTCTATCAACGCCAGATTATATTTATATCTAATAAGAAGTAACAAAATTTTATATTTCAAATATGCATTTATAGCCTTATACGTAACTACAGTTTTTTTATCAGCAAGTTTTTAATTCAGGTAAATAGTTAATGTATACACTTCTTTGTAAGGAACAATAGGATCAAATAACCAGATGATAACTAGTAGTGTATTAATGCCTTATATTTTATATTAAATAAATAAAACCAGAAAATAAACATTTCGGCGATCGACGCAATTTACGAGGTGGCGTCGCGTCTATGAACTGTAACAATAGAGTCAAAAGAAGCCGCGGTGCTCCACCATTTGCGTGGGGCATTCTCTGAAATAATTTTTTTTTCGGAATGTTTTTAAGATGAAAATAATTTAACCTATAATAATAACGGAACAACCTAGGAGCACTAAATTCAAAATAGGGATTTTGGAGAGTACCGTTTACAGTTTTGAGAAAAAAATTAATAAATTTTAAGATTATCACGATTATTTGACAAGCAAAGGTCATGTCAAATATTGAATTCCGAGAAGCCACCTACGGCACACTCGAGATATCCAGACTGAACGTTGGTATCCCAAATTTCGAGTTTTTATTATAAAAACTGTTAAAGTTAAGGCGTTTTTTACAAAATCCTTTGTTCACAGGAGGAGCCGCACTAAAATATTGACGTAGAAAGCTATCAGGGCTACGTAGGCGGTTCAAATTTGGTATGTGAATTATCTATAGTGCTTTTCATCGTTTCCTAACGCAAAATTTATAAAACGTTTATTTTGACATATATTTGACAGTTCAAGGTCACCTTGGAGATCAAATAGCGAAAAACAGACTTTGGTAAATTCAAGCCCTTTAATTACCCTGCCCATATACCAAATTTCAAAATTTTGTCTCAAAAAATGATGAAATTATCGCGTTTTCTACGTGAACTCTGCATATAGGAATTGCTAGATCTAACTTGACGTAGAGGGAAAACTATTGAAGTTAAAGTGCTCAAATTTGGTATAGGGGTTATTGATGATGCTCTTCACGATTCTGGGTAATAAAACGAAAAAAAAATTGAAATTTGTCATGTTTGACAGCTCAAGGTCGCCCCCAAGGTCACAGAACCGGCATCTGTTAACGTCAGATTCGAGCCAACACTACACACTCTACATACAGAAAGTTTCAGATCCATATCTTTAAAAATACGAAAAATATAGCGTTTTCCACGAGAGCCCTACCCTTACCCCAAAATTTTTTATGGCTAATACTAAAATTAAATCTTTTTGCCTTTTTCGCACCTGCAGTATGGTTAACCTGGCATTGACAGATAACTATTATCACAAAAGTGATAGTTTTTAGGTACATGATTTTATTAACTTTTTCGTTTTTGTTTTGGGTTCCGGCTTAAAGCTACAACTTTTTATTTAATATTTACAATTTATGTACTGGCAGTTGTCAGTCTATATGTCATGTAATAACCTCCATAAACTTATCATTTATAATCACCTTCAATTTTTACAGTGAATACTAATACTTAAACTAAATTTTGTTCTATTAAGTGGGCTTTACTTTTTGCAAAAACACTTGGAACCTTATTTTTATAGGATGTTTTGGATTCTACAAACAATTCTTAACATATTTCATGCAACATACTCCATACTGATATTCAATTGTTTTTAAACAAATGTCAAAAACACTTTTCAAAATTATAGGCCCCACAACTTTAACTCTACCAAAAATGTTAGGTTAGTAACAACAAAAACGTCTTGCAAATCGCGGTAAATTTTCGAACATCAAAAAATGACATACGTCAACGTCAAATGTCGCACTGGCGTTAGCACAGACCAAACATCCCGCCACCCTTGAAAGGACGCACTTTCAACCAACACTATTCATTGTCTACACCTTCATCACCTCGTAACGGCAACACGCAAATCTTCCGTACAGCTCTTCTAAAGGTACCTTCACTGGTGCTCACTTCAACCACCCGTACTATGCCATCTTCTCCTGGAAAGGTTCGTCTTACGATGCCCATCTTCCATACCATGGGAGGTAGGTTTTCTTCCTTTAAAATCACCACGTCACCTTCTGAGACGTTATGAGTAGTATTTTGCCTCCATTTAGTTCTTTCTTGTAGCGAATGTAGGTAATCTCTGCACCAAGCTTTCCAAAAGTGTTGTATCAATAATTTCATGTGCCTATATCTTGGCACTAATGTGTGACGCGACTCATCGACTGTAACTTCAGGTAAACTTCTTAGAGCTCGACCAACCAGAAAATGACCAGGTGTTAGCATTTCTAAGTCATCCTTATCCTCAGTAAGCCTCATAAGAGGTCGTGAGTTAACAATAGCTTCTATTTGAGTAGTAATTGAATATAATTCCTCAAAAGTTAAGTTTACGCCTGTTATTATTCGTTTTAGATGATGCTTAAGTAACCTTACCGCGGATTCCCATAAACCCCCAAAGTGAGGAGAACGCGGTGGTATGAAATGCCATTCTATATGATTATCAAGTAAAAAACTTCTAAACAACGGATCTTTAGAAAAGTCAGCAATTTCGGATAACTGTCTATTGGCCGAAACAAATTACCAGCATTATCAGAGTAAATTTCGGAGCATAAGCCTCTTCTAGAAACAAAACGTTTGAATGCATTTAAGAAGCCTTCAGCTGACAGGTCACTAACCACCTCAATGTGGACTGCCTTAGTCAAAAAGCATATGAAAATACAAATGTAGGCCTTAATTAATTTTTTATTACGTAACTTGCTATCTTTAATCGTATAAGGTCCTGCATAATCTACTCCACATATCATAAATGGTAAACTTGGAGTGACTCTTGATCTAGGCAAATTGCCCATTTTCTGAACTATATCGCGTGGTTTTACTCGAAAACAAATCACACACTTTCGCAGTACATCACGCACACAACGTCGCCCACTAAGTGGCCAAAACCGTGTGCGAATATTAGATAAAACTGTTAGAGGTCCTGCATGAAGATCCTTCAAATGAGTATCCCGAATTAATAGTGTAGTGAAATGATGTTTTGAAGGTATTATAAAAGGATGTTTAACTTGATAAGCTAATTCAGAATTTCCAATTCTACCTCCTACTCGAATTAAACCATTTTCATCTAAGAAAGGGTCAAGAGAAAGTAATTTACTGTTTTTAGGTAAGTTATTTCCCTTATTTAAAATGTCAATCTCAGATCGAAAACACTCTACTTGAATAAGTTTGACAATTAATATTAAAGCATTATCAATTTCGAAATTTGACAATTCTCCAGAAATTCTTGTTTGATTCTTATTTAGAGAATGTTTGAATCTTAAGATATATGCAGTCACATGTAAAAGTTTACCCATGGTTGAGAAACGTGATATGAATTGATTTGTTTCATTTATATGTTTACTGATCAAAGAAGTAACAGTTTTAAGCTTTATTTCTGGAATTTCAATCATCTTTAAGTCAAATTTGGATTGTGGCCATTTACTTGGAGTTTGTGAGAGCCATTCAGGCCCATTTAACCAATTTGACAGTCTTTCAGACTCAATCGGACTACATCCTCTAGAAATTAGATCAGCGGGATTTGACTCTGTGGGAACGTGTTTCCATGAAGCTGACCTTGTTAAATCTTGAATTTGTACCACTCGATTTGATACAAACTGCTTTAGATTAGCTGGTTCATTAGCAATCCAAGCCAGTACAATAGTCGAGTCAGACCAGAATGTGGTACTGTCTATTTTTATGTAAATGCTATCAATGACGCTCTTATACAGCTTGGCCGCAAGTAGAGCACCACACAGCTCTAATCTAGGTAGTGTTACTGTCTTTAAAGGTGCTACTCTTGACTTAGCACATGCTAGTTTGACTAAAACATTGCCATCAATATCAGTAGAACGTAAGTAAAGACAGTCTCCATAGGCTGCCATGGAAGCGTCACAAAAACAATGAATTTCAACCCTAACAAAATTTTTAATTAAAAACTGTCTTGGTATTTTCATGTCACTTAAAAATCGTAAATTCTTGTAGAACTCATTCCACGCTAAATAAAGTTCGTTAGGAATTGGATCGTCCCAACCAACTTTAGAGAGCCAAAGTCTTTGCAATAAGATTTTTGCTCTTATGATAATAGGGCCGATCAACAAAATTAAACCCAGCAGAAGCTAAAACCTTTGATACTTGTTCAATGAGTGACAATGCTGATGGAATGTCTGAACAACCCTGAAGCCAATCATCCATATAAAAATTTTTATTAATTGCCTTTGCTGAATCAGGATATAAAATTAAGTTATCCAAAGCCAATTGTTTTAAGCATCTGGTTGCTAAAAAAGACGCAGAAGAAGTACCATAAGTAACGGTGTTTAATTTAAAATGGATTAATGGTTGAGAAGGTTCAGTCCTCCAAAGTATCCTTTGATAAACCTTATCGGGTTCATCAACAAGTACACAACGATACATCTTTGCAATGTCTGAAGTAAAAACTATATTATGAATTCTAAAGTTTAACAAAATTGAAATCAATGAACTCTGAATGCATGGCCCTGTTTTCAGAACATCATTTAGTGATAAATTAGAAGTTGTTTTACAACTTGCGTCGAAAACAACGCGGTATTTAGTTGTTAATGAGGATTGTTTCATAACACAATGATGTGGTAAGTAGTAATTTGGAAACATATCTATTTCAGCTGTACTTGAAATAGGGCACATATGACCTAAACTTTCATATTCCCTCATAAAATCAATATATTTAGCCTTCAACAGAGGATTTTTAGTTAATTTAGCCTCTAAAGATTGAAAACGTTTCAAAGCTGTGTTTAATGAATCCCCTAATTGTAAATGATTATTTTTAAAAGGTAAGCTTACGATAAAATTACCTCCTTTATCTCTTTTGTGTGTGTTTTGAAAATGAACTTCACATTCATTTTCTTCTCTTGAATAGGGCTTAGTATGTGGAATTTCTTCTATTGACCAAAATGACTCCAAATCCTTATTTAAACTTTCTAAACCCAAGTCAGTGAGTGAATGACAACAGTTTTGTGAAGAATACAATGATAGCTTATTATCAAAAGGTCCTGAAATAATCCATCCTAATTTGGTATTCTGTATAATAGGTTTTTTGTAACCAAGGTTAATTTGTGATTTTAACAACAAATGATAAAAAATGTTGGCACCTAATAAAATTTGAATTTCAGCAGATTGATTAAAATTAGGGTCTGCCAAAGTTACCATTATCAGGAATCTCAAGGCATGAACAATCAAATGTAGTTTGAGGAATGTTATCAGTAATTTTTTCAATCACTAAGAATTGAAGTTTAAACTCATTATTATTAACTGTTGATTTAATTTTGGTTTTAACCAAACTATTGACATTTGATACAGATGAATTAATCCCAACAATTGGTATATTAATTTTTTCTGAATTCAATTGTAATTTTGATTTAAGGTCCTTGACTATAAAATTGCTTTGCGAACCGGAGTCTAACAAAGCTCTGCAAAGAACTAGTTGTCCATTAATGTCTTCAATATAGACTAATGCTGTAGATAAAATAGTAAATGATCCATTATTACAGTGTGTAGTTACTGACTTTAATGGTAAAGCTTGCTGATTGATATCATTATCACAAGCTGCTGAAGCTTGAGAACTATTAAAATGATCATATACATTCATTTGTTGAATTTTAGACTCAGTAAGGAGAGCTGTTTGGGTAGTATCTTGATTATCAGCGTCATGTGAAGCATTATTTTTATTATGTATCAAATTACCTTCATATGAAGTTTTAGAATTAGGCCGAAAATGCAACAGAGAATTGTGTTTTTTGTTACAAATTTTACAAGAACCCATTCTACAAACTTCAGGAGAAGAGTGATCGTTTCTTAGGCAATTTGTGCAAGCCTTTAGTCTTTTAATTTCTTTGAAACGAGCCGAAACAGGCAAACTCAAAAACTTCTTGCAAACATAAATAAAATGATCTCCTTGACAAATTATACACCCTTCCCTATTACCTGCGTAATTAGAATACACCTTAGTGACCTTGAGTTGTACAGATTCTAATAGTTGACATCGATCAAATAAAAAAGTTTTAAATTCCTCAATAGTTGGACTTACTATATCTTTAGTTTGAATTTCCCACTCTCTCTTACTAACAGTCTTGGGTCTGTGCGATTTCGTGGGGTCTCAATTAGTGATTGACTGACCACTACCATCAATGAAAGCAATAGACTGCATTTGTTTGAAATAACTGTTGTAATATATTAGGTTTAACTTAATGATATAAACGTACAACGTGCTATATGCACACTTAATTCTCTACCAAAAATGTTAGGTTAGTAAACAACAAAAACGTCTTGCAAAATCGCGGTAAATTTTCAAACATCAAAAAATGACATACGTCAACGTCAAATGTCGCACTGGCGTTAGCACAGACCAAACAGTGGATGGAAGATCTACATCATCGAGCGTAGTTGGTGAAATTTCAACGGCAGGTGTGTGGTCTTTTTCCAAATTTTTTTTTTCCTCGTTTTCAGGATTTGGCTGGATTTGCTTGCTGCCCTTATACGCTGCTAATTCTTGAGCATTAAATATATCCTCTTTAATGGCAGCTCTATTTATTTTATGGTTTGTTCTATCGTCGTAGAGTCCAGTGATTTGAAAGGCCCGTTTTATTAAAGCTGTCGGAAAATTAGCCCATATTTCTCCAATCGTAACAGAAAATTTTGCTTTGCTTAAGGACGTTCCGTAATTTTCTCTTTGCCATATTGTAAGCTTCTCATCCCATGTTTTCTTTAAAATTCCAAATGGCAGGGCATCCAAGGGCTGCAAAATATGAGTCGTATGTGCAGGTAACTTTAACAGCGATACATTTTCTTGTAAAGCTAGCCTAATTAACTTATCTGAAATATGAGACACATGTCCATCAAAAATTAGAAGCAAAGGTCTTTCATTTGGGCAATTATTCAAAAAGCTATTCTTGAACCAAGAATAAAAAGAATCGGCTGTCATCCACCCGCTTGCTGTTTCCGCATATCCTGTATTAGGAAATGCATTTTCTGGCATCCATATATCCCATAAATGCTTCGCCTTGTATAGAATGAAGGGGGGCAGTTTGTCCCCATTTGCAAACACAACAAACAGTATTGATGTGTTTGTTCGTCCTGTACCTTGAGTATGCCTAAAGACAGCTTTGTTCTTTTCGGCAACTACTTTAGTATTACTGGGGTCATGACAGAGGGACGTCTCATCCAGATTAAATATTTGGGATGGTTTATCACGGAGACCCAAATCATCTACAGTTTTTTCATACAAATCAAAAAAACCATAAATCACTTCTGGTTTGGTTTGCTCTGTTCTAATGCTTTGTCTTTTTATGGTTTTTTTGCACGATAAGTTATGCCTCTTACAGAAGGCGGTAAACCAATCCTTCCCAGGAATGTTATTTTTAAATCTTGTTTCAATATGGTTTTCGGTAACATAGGTTCCAACTAAATTCAAAATTTCCTTCCGGCTCATACCAAAGCCCCAACGGCTTAATGTCTTGATGTTTGCTGCAAGTTCTGATTCTATTATTAGAGGAAGATCCAATCTCCTGCCGGGTTTACTTTGACTAGCGCAAGGCCGATTTTTCCACCCTTTTGTACGAGAAATCAAAGTGCTGCGGGGTATACCGTACAACCGAGAGGCCCTTTTAGTGGAGAGGTTCCCATTCCGAATGTCTTCTACTGCTCTATTAAGGTTGTGTTCTGAGTAATTTCTTGGCATTTTAAACTGAAACAAAATTTAACACCATGTACTAGGTGTCACAAATACCCAGCGTTCCAAATCACAATTACACTCCTTTTCCGAAATTGGAGTGGAAATGTGACACCCATAAGATTTGCAAAAAGTAAATAAACCAAGAGGTTACAAAAACTTGCATAAATATCTCTACCAATATGCATTAGTAAACAGGTATTGAACCGGAAGCTTATAAATTACAACTAGTAAAAACTGATATTTAAAAAACATCGATAACAATGTGCTTTTTTGTAACAAAATTTCAATCGCTTACCTGATTAACGGTGGTACGTGCTGGCGCCCAGAAATTTGGTGAACGACTGGCCGCTAACGGACGACTAACATACTTGCGTTGGACGTCATTTTGAACGCGGGAAGTTTAAATTTTAAGGGGGTGTCACATTTAGCCCTATGTCACAAATACCCGAGTGCACTGTAGTTAACTATTTTTACTGAAATTGACATTAAAATGAAAAGCATTGCAGTTTTACGTTAACACAATAATCTTAACAATAATCATCATTATTTACTTTGCTAAATTGCATTATTGAACGTCAAATCAATATGTATTATATTTAGTGTCTCTAATCTAAAAGCATGTTTAAAGTATAGTAATAATGAGGTAGTTTGCAGTGAGTACAAATGATGAACTCAAGACACCGCTTGTATGAGACATCTTCTATCTTATGAGTACTATGATTATAAAGGTAACACCTTTGTGCAGTTGCAGTGTTTTTAAAACCAAGTCAATTCTTCTGAATTTTTAGATAATTTGATTATTCAAGCTATTCCCTTTCTATAAATAATATCTCAGATAGACAGGAATTAACATTAAGGTTGATTTGATTATTTTAATCAGAGTAAACTATTTGGGAAGCTACAAAAGGTATGCTGTTGCTGTAAATCAACAGAATTAAAAAAGTTGTCAATATATAGCACATGGTTTTTATTTTCCAAGTGTTTAGTTAAATTATTAACGACTCTTGGACCAAGGCACTTTTCTACGTCACCGGTAGATGATTTCCCAGTATACATTTCAAATTTTATGCAGTATCCTGTTTTGTCCGCTAACATCCATACCTTATATCCTCTTTTGATGGGTTTTTTGGGCATATACTGTTTTAGACTACTACGGCCCTTGAATTTGATCATTGACTCATCTACTATGATCACTTGATCAGGATTTAGGCATTTCTCAAAGTTGTGAAGTAACAAATCCATCATGGGGCGAATCTTATAAAGCTTATCATACTTTGGAGAAGCTCTTGATGGCATCAGAGTGTTATCAACTAAATGAATATGACTCAAAAGCCACCCAAATCTTTTTTGTGTCATCACTGAGCTGATAAAAACATCGTTCAACTCGGGTGCAGTTGACCAATAATCTTTATAGCAGCTGGGACTGCGTTTTATACCCATTAATAAATTTAATCCTGAATTTGTTGGAACATAGGCTTTTCCAGTCGACAGTTTCTCTTGTTCGGCATAAAGATTGGTTTGGAATACTATAGTATCAATAAACTGATTTGTGACAAACAGTTTAAAAAGGATATATGGTGTTGGATTTTCAATATCTTTGATAAACTGAGGAATTCCAGAAGTTTCAGTGAATTGCGGAACAGGATTAGGCCTGTGAACATCAGACCAAACCGGAATTTTACTTCTAGACCACTGCTCTTTTAGTACAGAAAGGGGAATGTTGTCACTTTGATCTTCTTCTTCGGAATCAGAAACTGGCAGATTTTCTTCTTCAAAGGCAACTGGCAGGTTGACCATTACAGTGTCGTCCTCTATATCAGACGAAATATTGTCACGTTAAGGGTTGGTTGAGGGGGAAGAATACACAGGATTCCACAGGTAACCCACTTTTATTAAGCTATAGGGCAGAAAGAACACGGGGGGCGACGCTTTAACGGGGATGAATGAACCCTAGACTTAGGTCCGAGGGCATTCACCGAGCCGGTAAAGACGTGAAGAACCTAGCAAAGGGAGGTAAGTAGGAACGGCAACTTAAGCTGCTCGCCCACACTATTTCCTTTGCTGGGGCGGATCTAAGGTGTGGCACTTGGTCACCTACTGCTCCACGTTACGTTACACAATAGGCATACCCAGACTAACCCAGAGATCAGTGATCTGTACGTGCTTTTGGTACAGTATTTATACTCACATCATGACCCCAATTCGCCAATCTTGCTGACACAAACATTGTACTGGGGGAGACTGGGGCAACTTAAGGTAACGGTACCTAGTGTAATGTCCATGTTACAATAGTATATTTCATTAGGAGTACAAAAATAAGGGTTTTTCCGTTCACGTATGACCAATTCAGATGTGAGGCGAAGCCGAACACCGGAAGTCACGCAAAGCACGGAAAACCTATTTTTGGACTAATTATGAAGCATAATTTTCATTATACTTCTTTAAAAACGAAGGCATAAAAACCAGACTTAAGAAAAAAAGACTTAAAAATGATATTCTTGTTCATATTTTGCCTTAGATTTCTCTGGCAGTAAATTTGCGTTTGACTGTGCCACTTGTTTTAAGATGTATTCTGGAATATCGGAATTATCTCCTGAGTACATTTTAATATAATTGTTGGGAATGACTGACATCTAATTGATCATTTCTATGACTGGTTTAAAGTAGTTCAAAGGTGATTTAATTGTGGTAAGTTATCACTGTCAGGCAATGTCCATAAAATTTCAAAAAATACTTCGTAAATATATTAAAATATTCCAGCATTTACGTATTAAATGATAATGCAGGTTTGTGCTAAATATTTTTGTCGGCTTATAAATTGTCTTAAATTTAATATATTGTGCTGTACGTTTCTATTTTAAAGCCATTTTACTCAGCATTTTAATTCAGCGCAAAAAAAATCCGTGCGGGCGCACAGAAAAACGCGTTGTCCTAATAGAGATGAAAATATAAATGCATAAAGCAGCTGTAATTGTAATAGTAAAAATAAAAAGCAAACGGCATATTCAAAATATTTGCCTGCCATCAATTTCATATCGTCATCTTATTTTTGTTTGCTTTTTTTTCATATTTGAAAGTTTTGAGATGGCGATACGAGAACACTGGATACGGCCCTGTTCGGCCTATTACTCTGTTCTATAGAAAAAACAGTAATAATAATACAACATAACCTAGGAGTACGAAGTCTTGAGAATGTGTTAAAGCAATCTTAATAAAATTAAATGGAGGGAGATTTATTTTATAACGGAGTTCAGGTAGCTCTACACGACAAAAGTGTCGTAATTTGGTTTTAAAATGTTAGGCATAGGCAACTAAAAAAACCCGCCAAACGATAAACCTAACCTCTAAATTTGTCTGAATAAATGTATAAACATACCATACCCTAATTATTATTTTTTTCAAATATTTGGGCATTTTTTCAAGGAAAAAGGGTAAGTAGTAAAATATATATTTTTTCTCAAGGCGGTCCCTAGTTTATACAGGTGTTATTTCAGCAGTAAAATGTTCAAAATTGTTCAGACTATCGAGAAGGGTCAAAAACATCTTACGATAGTTCCTCCTAGATGGGAAAATGATGGCTTTCTTTCCTGGCCTAGGATAGGGGCAGACAAATTAGTTTTAGATGTCAATTCTGTTCCAAATGAAGACAAATATTGGTTCAGAATGCCCTGCAAATTAAAGAGAATTCATTTAATATCATATGAAATTGCGGAGGAGGAGCTAGAGAGATGATGAGCCAAGATGAGTATGAGGCTCACACAATTCAAAAGAAAAAAAGGGCTCAAGTAAAATCAAAAGCAGCGTCAAATAATTCAGCCAGTGATTTTAACAGTCTTCTCGATGGTAAGTTTCTTTCTTTTAAATTGCAAAAAAGATATATGTTATGATATTGACATTCTTTCTTTTAGGTCACATCAAATGTTAGCTCACCCTCAATTAGCAATATTGATTCTTTTGCATGCCCAAACATGACTATTTTGGATACAAATGAAAATAATCTAAGCCTTAATGTTTTACAATATAACACACCTTCCCGTAGAAGTCAGCAAATTCAGTCGACATTGGTAACAACAGATGTTTACCCTGCTGAGATCAAAGAAAAATTAGACTTAATTTTATCCAACCAAAATATGTTTCAAGAACAACAAAATATGATTTTACAACAACTGGCAAAATTAGAAGTTATTTTAGACAAAACAGTTGACACAATAGACAAACAAAGCTGCTCTTGTCAACCATCTCAAGTTAGAAATACCTGTGGGTCGACTATTATGTTCAAAGAAATAACCACTTTACAAGAATTAGAAGATTTTGAAGCCAAATTAAGTGATAAAAAAAATATGGATTCTTTTGTAGGAGAGTTTAGTAAAATATGTGGACGAGGCACTGGAAATGGAATCAACAATTGTTATATGCTGGTAGACAAAATATTTTCTCGAAAGTTTATGACTCTGTGTTCATGGGCTGGAGGATCACGAGATCAAAAAGAAAAGATTCCCTTTAAACTGCAAGAATATTGCAACTTTTTTCTTTAATGTCATAAATTTATCAGATCCGGACTTTACTTTAAAAAAATGTGAAGATTTTTTCAAGGCAGTGATCAGAAATTCAACAAAAAGAAGTCAGAGTGCAGTAAAAAGATGCTCAGGACAGAAGAAAAGGCCTAGCAATCTGTCTTATAAGGTAACTGAAAATTGTTTGTTTATTATATCTAAAAAATAATCTAACCGGCCTATAATAGTTATTTACATTACTAGTGGGGTATGAGCATTTTTATAGTCACGAGTGGGAGTGTTGCCACGACGAGGTCGTAGGCCGAGTTGTGGTGATCACACGAGTACGTTAATTTGCCATACCCCACGGGTGATGTACAACATTTTATCTACGACCATCAGAAGCAGCGTAAAGTAAGAAAAAAATTCATATTTTGTGCAATGTGAACTATTTAGGAACGTCTCGTATATGCTTGCTACGGGTAGTTATTTGTTACCCTTAAATCTTGTCATCTACGCTGTACTGTTTTGGTGTTGTTGCTATGGTGGCCATTTGTTTCCACATATCACTTAAGCGACAATTTAACAGTGTCAGTCACAAATTTTTAAAAGTGCATTTCGTTATGAACATGTCTGAAGAACTTCCGTCAGATATTGAAGAAGCTGCCGCAAACGTGGTATCTGGCTTGTTGCCTGCCAAGTCAAAGGAGAAATATGAAGAAATGTATCAAAGTTATGTTTAAATTCAATAAACAATTACAGCAGAAATTTTCATTTAAAGTTGTTTTATCGCACTAGTGCGATAAAATCGATTATTATCGCACTAGTGCGGTAAAATCGCTCATTACGTAACTCAAAATGAGCTATGTAATGAATGATTACCATGCTAGGAGTAGATAAAAATTATTTAGATTAAAGAAAAACATTTGGGAACAGAAGACGAAAATAAAGAAGAAAATGAAGGAGAAACAGAACACACAGAAAGTGAACCAAACGTGGTAAGTTTTTACTATAATAGGTAATCCTTTTTTTAATCTAAATGAATATAAATACATACTTGCAAACTTTGACAATTCCTAGGGTACAAAAGATAACTTATAATTTTTTTTTCAGATTATTATTGAAGAATTTATAATGGAAAAGCAATAAGATTATTTGGGAGTTCCACATAAAAATGTGTATTAGAATAATTACTTTAATTATTATTAGTTTTTTTAAGTTTACTTAAAAGTTGTCTTTAAGTATGTAAATTTCGTTGCGTTTATGTATTAGTAGAGTAAAAATAAAGACTGAATGAAACAATTAAGACTGAAAATTAGTGTTATACATTTAATATTACATTATTACAACACAACCTAATTTAATGATCCTTTTTGCATACAAAAGTTAATACACAACTTAAAGAGAATGCAATAAAGGAATAAAAACTATTTGATTCTTATATTTTGTTGTTACAATTTTACACTTCACATTATTAAGTAAATATCGTTTAACAGGTTCTAATATTAAATTTTCACTTTTATAAATATGGAGATGTGATGACTTTATTGGAATTTCGAACACATTTTCTAAGTTATTTACAGACCTTCCATAAATAACTGCTTTATTATTTATTAGTTGAGCATTCTGCAAAGCAACAATTTTGTTATCATTACTTAAAAACCACTTATTATGAGTATCTACAGAAAGAAAAAAATCGCTAAAATCTATTCTAGAAAAACATCCATTTGCATCCTTTTTTTTCAGAATAGGAAATTGTATACCGGAATTTGATCGAACGTTTTTCATTAAATCAATTTCACATTGTATGACTTCACTAATTCTTTTGGCAACTTGAGATAGTGGAAGATTTCCATTTCTTAAAAGTCTTTTTATATAATAAAGTCTGTTTTCAAAAGGATATGAACTAAATCCTATAGACGGACCAAACCTTCTAACTTCATCAGCTAAATGTACCAAATTATGCACATTACTACTAATATAATCCTCGCCATAAATATCTCTGTACTGCTCAACATAAGAATTAAGTAAAGCTTCAGCAACATCAATAATATTAAAATAAAATTTTGAGGCGCATATTGTTACAGCACAAAAGAACTTCAAAAAATGTTGATAGGCATCTTTTGGTAATACATCTTTTAGTATAACTATGCTTAAATAATGCAAAAATGTGTGATACTCTGAGCCTTTCCAGTGGCAGAGTACATCTAATCCTCGCACAGCTCTATGAATCTCAGATGGCATTTTACAATTTTCAAGAAAATTGGATACAAGAATGATGTCTTTCGCACACCATTTAGTTTTAAATTTTCCAAAAGTACCATCTCTCCATCCAAATAAGCATCTCTTCATTATTCCTAGGTCAATTAAATGCAAAGAGTCTCCAACAGGGAAATCTTCGACCATGTCTATTGGCAGTAAACATAAAGGAGTTATTTGTTTGTGATGTGATCCATATAACTTTTTTTTAAACATTTCGCTAGTTCGTTTTGGACAGTCAGCCCTTGGAAAAAACACAGTGCCGGAAATATAAGAATATTCACCAACAGTCGTACATTTGAGACAACCGTGTTTACCATTGTAGTTTACTGTACCTAAAAGCACAAGAAATTTGATAACAATTTAATACAGTGTAGGTCGAGTTTTTTAATTAGGGTAATATAATGTGTACCTACCTTTAATAAAAGCTCTGGCAGGTGAATCACAGACAAAGCATCTTAATTTGACTTCAACCTTGTTTCCATTTACAGAAAGTCCATTTGAAAAAATAACTTGGCTTTCATTTACGAAAGGTTGCAAGAACTGCAACAGATCGCTAGGTTTTCCTTTGCCACAGAATATTCCAATTATCATGGGCTTTATATCCGGGAGCTCTTGGATGTTAAATAGAATGGGCCAGAACTCTGTTTTACTGCTTCTGTAGATTGGCAATCCATCAATGTTGATTGTAAGAGATAAACGCTCAGGATGGATATTGTTTAATGATGTTAAAATTAGTTTGAGACAATACTCAAGACCATGATGCCAATAAATTCCACTTTCGCCAATTTTTGTCAAAGATATTGATTTATATGTTTTTAACAAGGTTCTGGGATCTTCAGGAAATACAGGGTGTCCCGCGAGGTAAGGGACAAAATTTCACTACGTGTTCTTTAGGTAAATTCGAGTCGAAAATGTTCTATGAACATGGGTCCGCAAATGCTTCCTTACCAAGATATGATTTTTTTAAGTTTAATAGTTTTATTGTGTTGAAAAGTACAATAACCTCACAAAAATATTTTTAAAAAAAAAAAAATTAATACCTCTTGGAAAATAACTGTTTTTAATAATTGTTCAAAGTGCCCATTTTCCCATTGTAAGCATAGTCTAGCCCTTTTAATAATGTGGATGAGATCCATTGTAGTTTTTGGTACAAAATCACTATTAAATTTAAAAAATCATATCTCGGTAAGGAAGCATTTGCGGACCCATGTTCATAGAACATTTTTGACTCGAATTCACCTAAAGAACACGTAGTGAAATTTTGTCCCTTACCTCGCGGGACACCCTGTATGTTATCAATTCTTTTGTTTAAAATTTGAGTTAAATTTTTAAGTGCTACATGGGAAATGTTATATGAAATGGCCCACTGTCTAAGGTCCTGCCTAAATTCGACATTCTTGTCTAGGTCTGAATTACGCATGCCACTCATCTCAAGATTCTCCTTTTCTAGTTTTACTAAGCAATTACTGTTTATCACTCCGATATCTTCCTCAACATGACTTGAATAAATATCATTTGTTAAACTGATTATTGTATCACTGCAAGATGGAAGTGCTTCATTATAACTATTATCAGCTACTGCAATCCCTTTAGTGCTATTCTTCAAAGGCAACTGGCAGGTTGACCATTACAGTGTCGTCCTCTATATCAGACGAAATATTGTCACGTTAAGGGTTGGTTGAGGGGGAAGAATACACAGGATTCCACAGGTAACCCACTTTTATTAAGCTATAGGGCAGAAAGAACACGGGGGGCGACGCTTTAACGGGGATGAATGAACCCTAGACTTAGGTCCGAGGGCATTCACCGAGCCGGTAAAGACGTGAAGAACCTAGCAAAGGGAGGTAAGTAGGAACGGCAACTTAAGCTGCTCGCCCACACTATTTCCTTTGCTGGGGCGGATCTAAGGTGTGGCACTTGGTCACCTACTGCTCCACGTTACGTTACACAATAGGCATACCCAGACTAACCCAGAGATCAGTGATCTGTACGTGCTTTTGGTACAGTATTTATACTCACATCATGACCCCAATTCGCCAATCTTGCTGACACAAACATTGTACTGGGGGAGACTGGGGCAACTTAAGGTAACGGTACCTAGTGTAATGTCCATGTTACAATAGTATATTTCATTAGGAGTACAAAAATAAGGGTTTTTCCGTTCACGTATGACCAATTCAGATGTGAGGCGAAGCCGAACACCGGAAGTCACGCAAAGCACGGAAAACCTATTTTTGGACTAATTATGAAGCATAATTTTCATTATACTTCTTTAAAAACGAAGGCATAAAAACCAGACTTAAGAAAAAAAGACTTAAAAATGATATTCTTGTTCATATTTTGCCTTAGATTTCTCTGGCAGTAAATTTGCGTTTGACTGTGCCACTTGTTTTAAGATGTATTCTGGAATATCGGAATTATCTCCTGAGTACATTTTAATATAATTGTTGGGAATGACTGACATCTAATTGATCATTTCTATGACTGGTTTAAAGTAGTTCAAAGGTGATTTAATTGTGGTAAGTTATCACTGTCAGGCAATGTCCATAAAATTTCAAAAAATACTTCGTAAATATATTAAAATATTCCAGCATTTACGTATTAAATGATAATGCAGGTTTGTGCTAAATATTTTTGTCGGCTTATAAATTGTCTTAAATTTAATATATTGTGCTGTACGTTTCTATTTTAAAGCCATTTTACTCAGCATTTTAATTCAGCGCAAAAAAAATCCGTGCGGGCGCACAGAAAAACGCGTTGTCCTAATAGAGATGAAAATATAAATGCATAAAGCAGCTGTAATTGTAATAGTAAAAATAAAAAGCAAACGGCATATTCAAAATATTTGCCTGCCATCAATTTCATATCGTCATCTTATTTTTGTTTGCTTTTTTTTCATATTTGAAAGTTTTGAGATGGCGATACGAGAACACTGGATACGGCCCTGTTCGGCCTATTACTCTGTTCTATAGAAAAAACAGTAATAATAATACAACATAACCTAGGAGTACGAAGTCTTGAGAATGTGTTAAAGCAATCTTAATAAAATTAAATGGAGGGAGATTTATTTTATAACGGAGTTCAGGTAGCTCTACACGACAAAAGTGTCGTAATTTGGTTTTAAAATGTTAGGCATAGGCAACTAAAAAAACCCGCCAAACGATAAACCTAACCTCTAAATTTGTCTGAATAAATGTATAAACATACCATACCCTAATTATTATTTTTTTCAAATATTTGGGCATTTTTTCAAGGAAAAAGGGTAAGTAGTAAAATATATATTTTTTCTCAAGGCGGTCCCTAGTTTATACAGGTGTTATTTCAGCAGTAAAATGTTCAAAATTGTTCAGACTATCGAGAAGGGTCAAAAACATCTTACGATAGTTCCTCCTAGATGGGAAAATGATGGCTTTCTTTCCTGGCCTAGGATAGGGGCAGACAAATTAGTTTTAGATGTCAATTCTGTTCCAAATGAAGACAAATATTGGTTCAGAATGCCCTGCAAATTAAAGAGAATTCATTTAATATCATATGAAATTGCGGAGGAGGAGCTAGAGAGATGATGAGCCAAGATGAGTATGAGGCTCACACAATTCAAAAGAAAAAAAGGGCTCAAGTAAAATCAAAAGCAGCGTCAAATAATTCAGCCAGTGATTTTAACAGTCTTCTCGATGGTAAGTTTCTTTCTTTTAAATTGCAAAAAAGATATATGTTATGATATTGACATTCTTTCTTTTAGGTCACATCAAATGTTAGCTCACCCTCAATTAGCAATATTGATTCTTTTGCATGCCCAAACATGACTATTTTGGATACAAATGAAAATAATCTAAGCCTTAATGTTTTACAATATAACACACCTTCCCGTAGAAGTCAGCAAATTCAGTCGACATTGGTAACAACAGATGTTTACCCTGCTGAGATCAAAGAAAAATTAGACTTAATTTTATCCAACCAAAATATGTTTCAAGAACAACAAAATATGATTTTACAACAACTGGCAAAATTAGAAGTTATTTTAGACAAAACAGTTGACACAATAGACAAACAAAGCTGCTCTTGTCAACCATCTCAAGTTAGAAATACCTGTGGGTCGACTATTATGTTCAAAGAAATAACCACTTTACAAGAATTAGAAGATTTTGAAGCCAAATTAAGTGATAAAAAAAATATGGATTCTTTTGTAGGAGAGTTTAGTAAAATATGTGGACGAGGCACTGGAAATGGAATCAACAATTGTTATATGCTGGTAGACAAAATATTTTCTCGAAAGTTTATGACTCTGTGTTCATGGGCTGGAGGATCACGAGATCAAAAAGAAAAGATTCCCTTTAAACTGCAAGAATATTGCAACTTTTTTCTTTAATGTCATAAATTTATCAGATCCGGACTTTACTTTAAAAAAATGTGAAGATTTTTTCAAGGCAGTGATCAGAAATTCAACAAAAAGAAGTCAGAGTGCAGTAAAAAGATGCTCAGGACAGAAGAAAAGGCCTAGCAATCTGTCTTATAAGGTAACTGAAAATTGTTTGTTTATTATATCTAAAAAATAATCTAACCGGCCTATAATAGTTATTTACATTACTAGTGGGGTATGAGCATTTTTATAGTCACGAGTGGGAGTGTTGCCACGACGAGGTCGTAGGCCGAGTTGTGGTGATCACACGAGTACGTTAATTTGCCATACCCCACGGGTGATGTACAACATTTTATCTACGACCATCAGAAGCAGCGTAAAGTAAGAAAAAAATTCATATTTTGTGCAATGTGAACTATTTAGGAACGTCTCGTATATGCTTGCTACGGGTAGTTATTTGTTACCCTTAAATCTTGTCATCTACGCTGTACTGTTTTGGTGTTGTTGCTATGGTGGCCATTTGTTTCCACATATCACTTAAGCGACAATTTAACAGTGTCAGTCACAAATTTTTAAAAGTGCATTTCGTTATGAACATGTCTGAAGAACTTCCGTCAGATATTGAAGAAGCTGCCGCAAACGTGGTATCTGGCTTGTTGCCTGCCAAGTCAAAGGAGAAATATGAAGAAATGTATCAAAGTTATGTTTAAATTCAATAAACAATTACAGCAGAAATTTTCATTTAAAGTTGTTTTATCGCACTAGTGCGATAAAATCGATTATTATCGCACTAGTGCGGTAAAATCGCTCATTACGTAACTCAAAATGAGCTATGTAATGAATGATTACCATGCTAGGAGTAGATAAAAATTATTTAGATTAAAGAAAAACATTTGGGAACAGAAGACGAAAATAAAGAAGAAAATGAAGGAGAAACAGAACACACAGAAAGTGAACCAAACGTGGTAAGTTTTTACTATAATAGGTAATCCTTTTTTTAATCTAAATGAATATAAATACATACTTGCAAACTTTGACAATTCCTAGGGTACAAAAGATAACTTATAATTTTTTTTTCAGATTATTATTGAAGAATTTATAATGGAAAAGCAATAAGATTATTTGGGAGTTCCACATAAAAATGTGTATTAGAATAATTACTTTAATTATTATTAGTTTTTTTAAGTTTACTTAAAAGTTGTCTTTAAGTATGTAAATTTCGTTGCGTTTATGTATTAGTAGAGTAAAAATAAAGACTGAATGAAACAATTAAGACTGAAAATTAGTGTTATACATTTAATATTACATTATTACAACACAACCTAATTTAATGATCCTTTTTGCATACAAAAGTTAATACACAACTTAAAGAGAATGCAATAAAGGAATAAAAACTATTTGATTCTTATATTTTGTTGTTACAATTTTACACTTCACATTATTAAGTAAATATCGTTTAACAGGTTCTAATATTAAATTTTCACTTTTATAAATATGGAGATGTGATGACTTTATTGGAATTTCGAACACATTTTCTAAGTTATTTACAGACCTTCCATAAATAACTGCTTTATTATTTATTAGTTGAGCATTCTGCAAAGCAACAATTTTGTTATCATTACTTAAAAACCACTTATTATGAGTATCTACAGAAAGAAAAAAATCGCTAAAATCTATTCTAGAAAAACATCCATTTGCATCCTTTTTTTTCAGAATAGGAAATTGTATACCGGAATTTGATCGAACGTTTTTCATTAAATCAATTTCACATTGTATGACTTCACTAATTCTTTTGGCAACTTGAGATAGTGGAAGATTTCCATTTCTTAAAAGTCTTTTTATATAATAAAGTCTGTTTTCAAAAGGATATGAACTAAATCCTATAGACGGACCAAACCTTCTAACTTCATCAGCTAAATGTACCAAATTATGCACATTACTACTAATATAATCCTCGCCATAAATATCTCTGTACTGCTCAACATAAGAATTAAGTAAAGCTTCAGCAACATCAATAATATTAAAATAAAATTTTGAGGCGCATATTGTTACAGCACAAAAGAACTTCAAAAAATGTTGATAGGCATCTTTTGGTAATACATCTTTTAGTATAACTATGCTTAAATAATGCAAAAATGTGTGATACTCTGAGCCTTTCCAGTGGCAGAGTACATCTAATCCTCGCACAGCTCTATGAATCTCAGATGGCATTTTACAATTTTCAAGAAAATTGGATACAAGAATGATGTCTTTCGCACACCATTTAGTTTTAAATTTTCCAAAAGTACCATCTCTCCATCCAAATAAGCATCTCTTCATTATTCCTAGGTCAATTAAATGCAAAGAGTCTCCAACAGGGAAATCTTCGACCATGTCTATTGGCAGTAAACATAAAGGAGTTATTTGTTTGTGATGTGATCCATATAACTTTTTTTTAAACATTTCGCTAGTTCGTTTTGGACAGTCAGCCCTTGGAAAAAACACAGTGCCGGAAATATAAGAATATTCACCAACAGTCGTACATTTGAGACAACCGTGTTTACCATTGTAGTTTACTGTACCTAAAAGCACAAGAAATTTGATAACAATTTAATACAGTGTAGGTCGAGTTTTTTAATTAGGGTAATATAATGTGTACCTACCTTTAATAAAAGCTCTGGCAGGTGAATCACAGACAAAGCATCTTAATTTGACTTCAACCTTGTTTCCATTTACAGAAAGTCCATTTGAAAAAATAACTTGGCTTTCATTTACGAAAGGTTGCAAGAACTGCAACAGATCGCTAGGTTTTCCTTTGCCACAGAATATTCCAATTATCATGGGCTTTATATCCGGGAGCTCTTGGATGTTAAATAGAATGGGCCAGAACTCTGTTTTACTGCTTCTGTAGATTGGCAATCCATCAATGTTGATTGTAAGAGATAAACGCTCAGGATGGATATTGTTTAATGATGTTAAAATTAGTTTGAGACAATACTCAAGACCATGATGCCAATAAATTCCACTTTCGCCAATTTTTGTCAAAGATATTGATTTATATGTTTTTAACAAGGTTCTGGGATCTTCAGGAAATACAGGGTGTCCCGCGAGGTAAGGGACAAAATTTCACTACGTGTTCTTTAGGTAAATTCGAGTCGAAAATGTTCTATGAACATGGGTCCGCAAATGCTTCCTTACCAAGATATGATTTTTTTAAGTTTAATAGTTTTATTGTGTTGAAAAGTACAATAACCTCACAAAAATATTTTTAAAAAAAAAAAAATTAATACCTCTTGGAAAATAACTGTTTTTAATAATTGTTCAAAGTGCCCATTTTCCCATTGTAAGCATAGTCTAGCCCTTTTAATAATGTGGATGAGATCCATTGTAGTTTTTGGTACAAAATCACTATTAAATTTAAAAAATCATATCTCGGTAAGGAAGCATTTGCGGACCCATGTTCATAGAACATTTTTGACTCGAATTCACCTAAAGAACACGTAGTGAAATTTTGTCCCTTACCTCGCGGGACACCCTGTATGTTATCAATTCTTTTGTTTAAAATTTGAGTTAAATTTTTAAGTGCTACATGGGAAATGTTATATGAAATGGCCCACTGTCTAAGGTCCTGCCTAAATTCGACATTCTTGTCTAGGTCTGAATTACGCATGCCACTCATCTCAAGATTCTCCTTTTCTAGTTTTACTAAGCAATTACTGTTTATCACTCCGATATCTTCCTCAACATGACTTGAATAAATATCATTTGTTAAACTGATTATTGTATCACTGCAAGATGGAAGTGCTTCATTATAACTATTATCAGCTACTGCAATCCCTTTAGTGCTATTCTTCCTTGCAAAATTAAAGCTTTTATTATGCATAATACTTTCATAACGCAGTTTTACTTTTCTGCGAAACGCTCCACTTTTTTAATTTTTTTTCCAGTTTGATTTTTGATGTTTCATTTTCAGCTATAATTCATAATAAAGTATATCATTTTAATATTATGTATTATATTTTTTACCACGTACTTACTAAGATAAATTGTGTTCAGCTATAAATTATTTACACAAATACAAAATAATTTATTTAACATAACCACATTTTAGTGTACAATAACCTTCAGAAAAATTGTTATATTGAACATCTTAATAGAATATTTTAATTAAAGCGGCAAATAAAATACGTATAAAATAATTTTAAAGCAATGTCAGGTTAACAACACAACACACTTATAAAACAACAATGAAACAGTTATGAAACTATACTAAACGACTGCCAAATAAAATAATTCTATAAAAACGTCGAGATAAATTATAAAATAATTGTATAGCAAAGTTAGACAATCACACAATGTCCTTTATAAAATATTATTGCAACAATTTCGAGAAAGTTAGCTGAAATGTTTTATAGTGGTGCAAGTAAAGTAGCTATAAGTTCTTTTGAGATTTTATAATAATAGTTTTATTAGATAACCATAATATTTGTCATAGAAATGTGATGGTAATAATTTTATAATGTAGATTTCAAGCCAACACAATTTAGTTCCAGGTGAACCTTTTATAAAATATATAAATCACAGGAAAACTTTTACATAATGGTAATAAAATATTTTTGTCACCAAAACTTCCAATTATAAAACAAGTTTGCTAGTTGGGATGTATATTTTTATTCAATTATCTTGAGAAATGTGGCAATTAGTATAATAATTGATTTGAAAATAATTGTCTCAAACGTGTCTTCTGAATATTTATAATTAACTAAACCAAACCACTTAACTTTCTTTATATTTTAGAGAAAAGCAGAAGAATGAATTAAATAGTATATTCTATATTAAGAGCGGAAAGTATATATTTGCCGCTTGCACATGAAATTTGCAGCTTGAGGCGAAGCCGAACGCTGCAATCATGTAAAAGCGGCAAAAGTACTTTTGGCTCGAAATATAGACGATATTTTTTCGACGACTGCTGTGGGGTGGATTAGAAGGACAACTCACATCATTTTCGTCGCTCGAACTCATTGTCACCGATAAATCACTTTGACGGAATGTGGTTATTTCAAACAGGTATGTCAAGCGTTGTTATGGAAACGCCGAAAAAAGTTGGTGACTAGATTGTTAGTAGAAAGCGAAAACGCTCTAGAGCAGAAAATCTCTCTTTCTGCTCGCGCGCGGCAAATAACCCCTTTCTGCTTCTAAATGGAAGCGTACATGAGGTACTTTCAAAGTAAGTCGTCGAAAAAAAAACATTTAGCTTATACGCATGTTTTTTTTCTAAAATGGAAAACAAGAGCAACTAAAGGAGATGAAAAAGTTTGTAACATACCTGTGAGATTTTTTAATCCGGTAGAGAGTCCTTCTAAAAAGGCTTTTCTCGATGTTGTAATAGTTTCATCGACCGATACGTTAGAGGTAGTGTGCCCTGCGAAAACCCACGTTTCGTCCAGATAGTAAATTTTCCTGTTTTGTTCTCTAAATGACTTAATTTTAATTAGATACTCTCTTCTCCACAACACAATTTCTTCTCTATCTATTAACAAACTATTTCGTCCACGCTTTTTCCATTTAAAATTCATGTGCTTTAAAAGTTTATAAAAAGTTGATCGTTTGAAACTTGGCAAAACGGCATCGTCATTAACCTCTTTCAATACCTTGTCGATTGTGGGTGTTTCATTTAAAAAAAAATTGTGCATTTGTCTTCTGATCGCATGTTTATCTGCTTCGTCCAATGATTCATGATCACAATGGTCTTCCTATTTTTATTTGTGTTTGGTGCAGAAAAAGTGTGATTTCTTTTGTACTTTCTTATTACATTAAAAACTGAAGCACGACACACTCCTACTTTGCTTGAGACCTTTAAAACAACTTCGACTATAGTCGATATTTGGTTTTCCTCTATCTCGTTTTTATATACATTTAAAATCACCTGCTTCATCTCCACATTCAAATGTTTTTTAGACCTTCTCTTAGGAGGAGTTAAAAAAGTGTTAACTTCACTTGCAGTGTCTGTACTAGACATTTTTGCTAAACAAGAAACAAAAATGACTCTAAACAACAATCAGAAAAGCTTAACGGCAAACAAAAGACGCAGCATTAGATGATATTAATACAACACTGATAGCACAAATGAGTGCGCCCCTGGAAACTTGTAACCCCAATGTCTCGAGCCGCCTTCTCCGAGTGGACCAATAAGAATCGCTCCGTCCACCTGCGGTTATCACGAGCTGATCACACTTGGTTTTGTTTTGGTTTATTGGGGTTCTGAATCGACATTAGTATAGTTTATACGAAGTCAGTTGGGACAGCCAAAATACGAGGTTCGATCAACACTCCACATAAAGCATAGGAAAAAACAAGCAAATTTGTATGTGATTGTTCCCCGTAGTAATTTACGAGGAGTCAACGTGGACTTGACGAGTAGGTGTCACAAATAATTTTAGGCGTAAGCACCGTAAGACCGTTTAATTGGTCACCGGACAGTTCTTATTGGTCTGCGGCTTAAAATCTATTTTTAGTTTCTTCCTATGCTTTCTTACGACAATCCTATCTTCCGCACAGGTGGCAAAGGCAGTGCAGTCCGGTGTTTATAGTTTGCATTGGAGTAAGCGATTAATAAGCGTTTATGAGTCCCTCAATATTTTTTGTTTTCACGCCACCCATGCTCAACAAAGACGCCGACTATTTTGGTTTTTTCAGTTGTTTCAACTGACTTCGTATATTCTATAACAGTATCAACTGAATTGAATCAGTAATCTAAGCGTCGCTGACTACTAACAAATCGAGGGCTGCAAAACGGCTCTTTTGATCGTAATGCATAAATGAAGCTGTATCCGAAAAAAAGAGTGATTTCTTTATCTATCTTTGAAGGGAGTAAAGGCGAAAAAGGCTTAAAAATAAAGCAAATACGTTCATCTCACTTTTAACACTAACGCGCATTAAAAAGTTGTCTTTATCAGCCCTTATAAACGTGGAGAATTGGTAAGTTTAAAATCAGTCAGCATGTACCTTTTTTGTCTTCAAAACTAAACGGTTGAATAATTTCCAAGTATTGGAAAAAAGGGTGTTTCTCTGTGTTTTGGCTCTGCTTTGATTAAATCTTGTCTCAAAGCATCCAGCCCAAAAACCTTCCTTGGCCTGCTAATTCGAGTCTGCGGGACTTGGCGACAATGTTTCTACTGCGGACTGCCAAATATGGGAGAGCCAAAAGTCCATTCAACCTCCAATCGGAATCAAGTATCGTCAGCCAACTACTATTTAGTCGACAGTGGGTTCCTCTAACGGGAAATGCCTTGGGGTTCACTAACGTAATTGTGAAAAACAACCAAAAAGGGGTGCCCCAATGACCGGAAAAACTACGTGTTTGGTTGCGAGCTACGGGCCAGAGAATCACCGCTTTCAACAACGGCTCGACTCATACTCTTCGAAGTTCTCGATTCCTGCAGCACTCCCCCCCCCTCTCACATTCTCATTTTACATCAATGCTCGACTTGTCGCTTTTAAGCGAGCGAAAGACAAAGACAAGCGTGTCTGGCGATTAGTGGGTAAGAGATAAGAGGAAATTTAATCCGCGGAACGTGCTTTAAATATAATTTTATTTGTCACGAATAATTTCGTGCAACATCAACCTTTATGGAAACCATGATATTTTTTATTTCTTTCAAATTTTTTTGTTTTAAGTTATTTGCCTACAAAGAAACATATTTTTTTTATAATTCTGATGAAAGTAAAAACTGCTTGTCTTATTTTTTTTAGCCAGATTCTCTTTAACTGGATCTATATTTTTTTAAATCCAGAATCGTCCATAATTGAAAATGGTCTTCCATTTACTGTAACTAGTTCCACACATGCCTCAATTAAAAAATCTTTTTAATTGAAAGACATTTTTTGTAGTCTTAAAGTATTAATTTCATTTGCTTGTTGACTGTATGATGATTGTGAGGGTAACTGTTTATTTGAAGAATGTGCTTGCAAACCCATTATCTCTAAATTCGTGGCATCTGACCAAATGCTTTTTCAGATTAGTTCCGTGCTTCCCTAAAAAACAAATTGCTATTTATTTTACTTTTTATATATTATAGGGGAGGGTTAGCCACATGTCGCATGTAAACACATTTCAACATGTGCCTTAACTTAAATGATCTACTAGATAAACAATCCCTACCTACCTTTAAGCATGATAGCTTTAAGTAAGATCTTGACATTTGCCCGCCTTTGGGCGAGGCACTGGCACACACTTATATGTTGTAAACATAGTTCTGAAATAAAGATTATTATTATTATTATTACTTTAAATCTGCATTCAAGCCGGTTAATAATTTCACCTCTTGAAGGGCCTTAAGTAGCCGAACAGTCAATTTATATAAAACCATGGACAACGGCTGTATCCACCGGGGTTTTAATTGCATATTATGCACCCGAGCACCCACTGTGACGTCACGCAGCGTATCGCTTTGAGGAAACAAACTCGGCTGTCATTTCGGTTGTGTTGCCATTTACTATGTCAACTAAATACGTGACAATACGTGTTTCGGTTTCGGCGTCAGTGTTCACTGGAGTGTTTACAATGCCTGTCTCATTTTAACTCATTCTGATGAAAAAAGACGGCCTATGTTACTACAACTTAAAACTCAGAATTTAATAGAGAACAGACAACTGCATGACAAGTTCAACCGGAAAAACCAGGTGCAGTAGTACTAACCCCGTTTAGTGTACCCTATTAATTAGTATAAACGCATATATGAATTGTAAGTACTGAATTTATAGTTTATTACCCTTTGTTGTTGTTGTTAAGTGAGTAATTTACACATTAACCATGTACGATCCAAGGAGGGGCGGCCCCCCCTTTACATTATCTGAAATGGATATTTTAAAAAATATAGGAAGTAATGAAGAAATAACTCATGGGGAAATGCAAAACCCAGAAAGCCAATCTTTGCCTAGCAATAACAATGTTAACAACAAAAAAAGATATCAAAGGCTCTATAAAAACACAGATCCTAAACCATATATAGTAAATGTAGAATCCAACAATGTAAACATTGGCAAATATTCGGTCATGAAAATTGCAAAAGAAATATGTGATATGAGATTAAACTCAATTGTTAAAACCCAGGTAAAAGGCAGAAATAAAATAAGTATAGAAATTATAGATGCTGCAGCAGCCAATGAGTTCGTACTTGATAGAAGACTCTTAGACAAAGGACTTGTCACCACCATACCTTATAACAACACTTCTTGTAAAGGAGTGTTTAAAAAAGTAGATTTAGGTTTTGAAGAAGACACATTACAAGATTATATTTTCTCCCCAATCAATATAATCAATATTACTAGACTAAATAGAAGAGCTCTTAATAAAGACTACAAAGAGGATGATCCAAATAGTTCCAAATTTGTATATCTAAAAACCAGTTCTATTTTAGCAACATTTGACGGAACGTACCTGCCAAAAGAGATTAAATTTTTTGAATATACCTAGAGATGTTGTTACATACCGCCAGTCACCCTGACATGCTATTCATGCCTGCTTTATGGACACATAAAGAAATTATGCAAAGGTAAACCAAATTACTGACTCAGATCATCAAAGTGCCCCACGAGTGGCCAGCGCATGTATAAAGAAATGCTATCATTGCAAAAGTGGAGAACACTTATCTACATCAAAACAATGCCCTGAATATATAAGGCAAACCCAAATAAAAAAACTAATAGTATTTGAAAACATATCCTACCAAGAAGTCAACCATAAGTGCCCTAAACAATACACCAATAAAAGAGATTTCCATTATAACCCATCAGAACAGCGGCCAGGATCTAAAAGAAGATATGAGCAAGTAGTTAGGAACCAAGCTAAAAGACGAATCACCCAAGATGTACAGCCTTATAATAAAGATAAGCATAAGGAATCACTTCTATACCCCAATGGGCGAAGCCCACCATATGAAAACAGAAAAAAACCAAGAACTCAAGTAGAACCCATTTATGCAACAAGACAAACAACAAATACACCCCTAACCCAACAGACTCAGCCACCTAGTGCAGATCACCGACAACAAAACAGAATGTTCTCACAAAAGAGGACATATTGAAATATTTTAAGGAGATGCCCAACAACACAATTCAGCTTATTGTCAAAACATAATGCCAATAATGCCAATTATAAACAGCCAGGAAACCAACCAAATGGGATCAGATTGGGAGTTCTAACTAAATAGTTAACATTGTATAGTTGTTCTCAAATAAGAGAAAGTAAAAAATCACGAGCAAAAATAAAAAAATGGATGAATACAAAGACTTCAAAATTTTGCAATGGAATATTCGGATTGTGAAGCTTGTGAGCAATGCACTGCTTTCTCTCATTTGGGAACACAATCCACATACAGTGCCCGCGTGTGATGAGACGATGCCACAAAATTTGGAACGCTTAAATAAGATCAAATGTCCATCTTTTCACATAATAATGACGGCTTAAAATGTCAAAGTGACAGTTTTACGTCACTTTGGTTTATTTTTCCTAATGGAATGGGTGGTCGAATGACACCTTGTTTTACAGACCTTCAAAACAAGTTTTGTGCTCCAGTCAACCTCAATTTGTACGTCATTTGTTTCAGTGGGTTTCGAATAACCGAGCGCCAACTGAATATCTGGTGACTTTGTTGTTTTTTCTTTAGCGCTGTGCAAAATTGTGTTTGTATCTAAACCGACTCCACCCTAATTGTAATTATCACAAAGAGCAAAGCCTACCCAGATATTTAAAAACTTTATAAAATGACTCACTCAGAAAAACTGCATAATTTATAGGAATTCTACTTTATTAAATGTTCAAAAATTTCTTCGTTAGTGGCCTGGCAATGATAAAGTCGATTTGTGAATTAGCCTCTAACTTTTGCGAATGTGTCTCTCGGTATTCCAAGGCTAACGTTCCTTATTCTCTCTCTAAGGGTTTCAATTGAATCAGATTTTGTAATATAAACTTGGTTCTTGAGATACCCCCAGAGAAAAAAGTCCATTGGGGTAAGATCGGGCGACCGTGCCGGCCATTCGAGAGGCCCTTGCCGTCTAGTCCACCTATTAGGAAATACTGTATTTAGCCATTCCCTAACTGCTCTTGAATAATGAGGGGGTGCACCATTCTGTTGAAAAACTATGTCACTCTGAAATTCCCCCGGATTGTCTCTGACGATTCTTTGTATATCTGGATAAATCTGGTTTTGTAACATATTTAGATAAAGTTCACCGGTAAGATTCTGATCAATAAATATGGGACCGACTAAATGGTTTCCAAGTATGCCAGCCCAAACATTTATTTTATGTGGAAATTGTGTATGGGGTTCTCGAAATACGTGTGGGTTCACATCAGACCAATACCGAACATTCTGCCTATTCACAGTCCCGTTCAAAAAAAAAAGTTGATTCATCAGTAAAGCAAATGGGTCTGGCATAATCTGGCAATTGAACAATTTTTTCGCACATGAATTGGTGACCATACTGGCGACAATATCAATTTGTTTGGCTTCGGGAATAGATTTTCTTCCTGTACTTTTTTTATGGTCAACACTACCAGTATTCAAAAACTTTTGGAGCAATTTTCTGTAATGGTTTCTGCAGATGGGACTCTCAGGGAATCTGTCGTTGAGCATTCGTACCGTGTAAATTATTTTTATTAATTTTATTTATGTAAATTTGGACCGGCTTCTCCGTATATTACCACCGCTTCAGTTTTTTGTTCCAATGTGCCTCCATAACCCATTTTTACATTCAAATTAGTACTCCCAAGCTAGGTACTTAAAGGATACCTAATAAAAACTATGATCTAATAATTAGATAATAACGATGATCTAACTAAACTTTCAAAAACTCTCAGAATAGAGAAAAGTTACTACTCTAGAAAATCAAACATTAAAATAAGGAAAAATGTGGATATTTAAGCAGTAAATACAAAGGCAAATTAAAATGCACGTGACAGTGAAGTGAATTTTATACAGTGCTAAAAAAAAACAACAAACTCACCAGATATTTAGTTGGCGATCGGTTATTCGAAAACCACTGAAACAAATGACGTACAAATTGAAAGTTGACAGTAGTATGTACAGACCTTCCAAACAAGGTGTCATTTGACCTGACATTAGGGAAAATAAACAAAAGTGCCGTAAAACTGTCACTTTGATATTTTAAGCCGTCATTATTATGTGAAAAGATGCATAATAAATATTTTCTCGGAACAACTTGGTTGTCCATAATGACGGAACTCCTACTGGAATAACTCCACCTAACCAAAACGAAAGTAGCATAGACCTATCACTTTAAAAACAAAGAGACTTTTGATTGAAGCAAGAGCGACGGGAATTGAGATTTCTCTGGCTTGGATACCAAGCCATTCCAAAATAAACGGGAATGAAAGAGTGGATCAATTGGCAAATTTAGGGAGAGTCCTTAATGTTCCTAAGCAACTAGATCTGGACATGTCTTGTCTTGCACGAGACAGAAATTGATAGACAGGGAAAGTAATGAGATGCAAAATGGCTTTAAAACAAAAGAGATACATTATGTGGGAACGAAGGATGCCTTATTATTGCTTGCTGGTTACGATTTCTCTATGTGACCACTGTGTGCACCAATTACAGTAGTACACCCATCCATATCAGTACAGCATTCTTCGTCTCCCAAATTCATTTTTGCGTAAATGAAAAAATGGAAAATATTTCTGACAAGAGTTAGTCTATTATTTAACGTCACATCAACAATGCATAACCAGCAAACTTAACGATAAACGCCACCGTAATTGCTAGACCCTTCTCATTTTATTTATCAAAAATTAAGAACTTCTAAATAAATATCGTTTGAACAAAAAATTTTGTGTACACCTCGGCCGTGAAAAAATTTTTTCGTCCTCAAGATTGTTGTCCTCGGCCGTAAGACGGCCTCGGACGCCAAACTTTCTTTCGGCCGATAAAATACCCATTTCACGGCCTAGGTATACAAATAACTAATATAAACTCGCCATAGTATTTAGTCATCTAGCGTCCGTATAGAGCTACACGGATTCGCAGATGCCAGTCAACGAGCTTATGGAGCTTGCATTTACTTGCGCTCTATCAACGTAGATGGAAAAATTTCATCAAACTTGCTTTCTTCAAAATCTAAGGTTGCACCACTTAAGAGTGCGACTCTTCCACGTTTGGAACTTTGTGCTTGTTTATTACTAGCCAATCTTAGTGACAAAGTGAAAAACTCACTTAATCCCAATCAATGCCTGTTTCTTTTATTCTGATTCGACTATAGCTCTTTCATCGATTGTTTCCGAACCTCAAAGGTGGAAAATATTCGTTGCTAACAGAGTCGTTGAGATACAACGCTTAACACGGCCTAGTGAATGGCAACATGTACCATCCGCTGAAAATCCTGCCGATCTGGTGTCAAAAGGAGTCGAACCTCACATACTTCAAAAGTTTTCATTGTGGTGGTTCGGGCTTGATTGTGTTTGTAATCCTTTATCGGTAATTCCCTCTAGCGACGTAAACTTTAATAATGAGTTTGATCTTGCCTAACTGGAATAACAGTGTCACATTGGTAGCATCTTTAGAAGAATTCGACGTTTTCAATCGTTGTTCATCTTTTTTAAGATTAACTTGCTTTAGCGGAAAGCTCATCTTTGAACAAGAAACCTAATATTTTAGGTTTAAATCCCTTTATTGATTCCCAAGACGGTCTTCTAAGAGTAGGTGGTAGACTCACCAACACTAATTTTGAAAGAGATAAAATACATCCTGTCATTTGACCGAAATTCCACTCTGTATCGAAGGTCATAGCTTTTGATGAGCATATTAGGCTTGTGCATTGCGGTCCACAGCAGCTATTGTTCTCTTTGCGCGAAAGATACTGGACTTTGGTTGGTCGAAACCTTGCTAAACAAGTAGTACGTAGCTGTGTAACTGGGCTAGGGCTAATCCCAAACCTTGAGAGCATTTGATCGGTGCTTTACCCGCAGAACGTTTCAATAGTGCATGGCCATTTCATCAGGGCATTACAAGGATTTGCCCGTTATCAGTCGAAGCAGACGTTTCTAAGACGATGATGTTGAGAATGTTCACCATTAGTGTTGAAACCCTTTCGTGTTTCAAAGGGGGCGGTATGTGTAGTGTATGGTGTGTTGCGGCGTTCGTGGATCGCAAAACGTGTGCTAACTTATTAAAGTCAGACAGAGACAGCATGTGTTGTTCGCGGCAGTCGAGGTGCGAGGTCACGTTCTTTTGTCGAGTCAGTCGGCAACAATATTTCTTTTAATGTACATCTTTAATATACGCATGGTCTATTGTTTACGGTCATTTTACTAATTTTTAATGTCAGTTGGTATTAATAATCAAAAACCAAATTATACAAGAAGTGTATCTCATCCTAAACCATCACATGAGGCAATAGCTAAACTATGCACCGGAGTGTGACCCGACGCTGGGTTGCGAAATATGCGAAATATTTTCAAGTACCCAGAGTCGAAAGGTCGTCACGAGTTTTTTGATTGGTGGAACCAGTGTTTGGAATGCTATAAGAAGGAAGTTATACCCCAGAGAGGGGTTCATTCCAGTCAGTCCAGTTTTGCGGTGCACCACGTCGGAAGCCGAACCGCAAATGTCTATTACACATGTCTGTAGCTCTCAAGTAAAAATTTTTCGTAAACGCGCTCTAAGTGACAAGCCTCTCTCCAAGATCCTGTCTTCAATAGAAGTGTAAGTATGATTATTGTACTTTTATGTTGTTTATTGATTTACGTCTGTTTGATTATGATTTTATTGGAAGTTAGCAACGTTTTTGTTGGATTAAGAAACCGGTTATTTTATTAGTTAGTAAGTTGTGAGTTGTTTGGGTTAAGGAACTTATTTAATAGAACTTGATGGTAGAGTTAACTGATGTGTTTTATTTCACGCTGAAACGAGATCCCAGGCAAATAAGTTGAATTCAATTCAACACGTCACGCTAGTCGTGACAATATTATCTACCTTAATCAGGCTTAGTGTTTGTAACCTTTGGCCAGTTATTAAAGTAACCAATGTTGATAGCTTTTTGTTAAGCATCAAAAAGTTTAGCTCCTCAATAGGATAAAAGGCGGCTAAATAATCTAAAACCACTTAAGTGTCCCAAGTGACGTTGTATCTAAATGTTTTAGGACGACACTTCAGTAACCCTTTAAAAAATCGCCTAAGGCGAATGTCATTAGAAGTTGCCTGTGGCAGAATCAAAGCTAGGGAAGCTCGACATGAACTCAAAGTCCCAAACTTCCACCTTTTGTTGTTGTCCATGAGGTATTGGAAAAAAGCTATTACCTCAGGGAGTTTAGCTAAAAAATATGGAATATTCTTTAAGGCACAGTAATCCCACCAATATTTGAAGCAACTATTGTACTGCTTTATGGTAGACTCGGAAATTGATTTAATATGAGTGTTTATAGCCTCTTCAGGAATATCCTTTAATTTAAATGCCGCCCTGATAACACTGCCGCCACCAGGGTAAGATCTTGTGTAAGGGGTGATGAGATCTGAAAGGCGAAGATATTTTTAATTTATTGTATGGCTATTAGACACATTAAAAGAGAACTTTAAAAATGTAAAACATACTAGAATATAGAATTTCAATACAACATAGAACATAAAACAGTATAAAACGTGGAGATAGGTTCTATATGTTTGTTGAGACTAGTTACTCATTTTTTCTGTGTTTATTGGGTCTTCTGTCTCATACAAAAAAGGTTTGTTGGGAAAATGGAATTTCGCACTAAAAGTGTAAAAGTATAAAACGTATTTTCAAAGGTTACAAACGAACATCTAGTCTACTTACGTAGTCTATCGACTTTGGGGTCCCCATCAGGAAGTCTTCTGGTCTATCATTATATGATCGTATGGTACATTCTTCTGTGATATGTCTAATGGTTTGGATTTCTCCGCAATCACAGAGAGGAGATAGTTCGTTGCCCCATTTGTGTAAACAGTATGCACATCTGCCATGTTGAGTTCTGATTCTCTTAAGCGTGGACCACGTTTTACGTGGTAAATCGAAACCCGGTGGCTTGTGGGTGATGCACGGCATGTTATTGTTTTGTTGTGCAGTCCATTCTTGAGTCCATGCGTTTGTAAGGTTGAACTCATATTCCACAGCCATCTTTGCCGTTTTTGTTGATGGTCGTCTAGACCGAAATCGATTATGGTTGGCATCTTTGATGTCCTGATGGATGAGTAAATTTCTATTGTCCACGATCTTCTTATACCCGTTCGTAAGAGCATTTATTCGTCGCAGTTGAGAGGCTGGAATGTGGCTTAAGACTGGTAGCCATTGCGTGGGAGTTGGTTTGATGACACCAGCAACCATTCTCATGGTGTTATTTAGCTGTGCATCTATTTTATGTACAGGGTGGACATTTTGACCACCCCCTTAACATCCTTAATTTTAGGAAAAAACGTTAAATACAAAACTAGTAGATATTTAGGTCTACTTTGCTCTTAGATAAACAGTTATTATACAGGGTGTCCCGAATTTGAGTAACAAAACAACTTCCTTATTAGTAAGTAAAAAAACTTGTTGTATCAATTTAGATGTAGATATTTAGGTCTACTTTGCTCTTAGATAAACAGTTATTATACAGGGTGTCCCAAATTTGAGTAACAAAACAACTTCCTTATTAGTAAGTAAAAAAAAGTTAGTAAAAAAACTTGTTGTATAAATTTAGATGTAGATATTTAGGTCTACTTTATTCTTAGATAAGCAGTTATTATACAGGGTGTCCCAAATTTGAGAAACTAAATTAACCCTTAATCACATAGTCGAGGCAACATTGTTAAAGTAACAGACGGATGGAAGTAATTAGGGGGATTTGTGTTCCTACCTCTACTATGACTGGCTGTGTGGGAACTCGGGGAAAACTTTTCGTGAAACTTCTATGAGCTGGCCTGGTTGTTAGTCGAGACAAAACATAGATCAGCATTGTATTCACGTTTCCACGCTGCTGATTTAAATGTGAATCGGTCTTTAGCATCAAACACAAGGGTGAGGTGTTCATCTTCTGCCCATTTTACTATAGTGTTGCCATTTCGGTCGCATACTTCCATTGCTCGTGGTGGCTATTGTAATCCCCCACGTATAGCAAGATGGGGATGTGTTTGGATGACTTGGGTTGGCCAGGATACGGCTGGCGGTTTGTAGATGTTGGAGACGGTGATGGTTCCTATTTTTATGACAACGTTATGGATTTCGTCATCAGTGGACGTGGAGACAAGAGAAGCGTTTTCTATATTTTGTTTAACGTACGTTGCTACGCCATATGATGGATGGTGTTATTAGTAACTTTTCAATAATAGAACCTTTAGACTGTGGTTAAACATTAGATTTTATTAAAGTTAGGGTGAACAAAATATAAAAATAGCAAAAAACGTTCGCGCGGTCACAACCCTCATCTTAGGTTAAGTGTCTCTTTCCTCTCATCTTTCACACCCGTCACTGTCAAACGTCACTTTCACTTTTTCAGACCACGTTCCACATTTAGCACTAAACATGCCCCCGGCCTTGGGAAGACTGGGTTTTCCCAAATGTCATCTGATTTTCGTCCACTGGCAATCTGCAAAGCTTGGCAAAGGATCGACGAACCACCCCATTCACCGTTTTCACATCAGCTACTCGTGGTACTCCATCTGCTCCAAAATGGAGTTTTTGGATCCGACCCAAAGCCCACTTAAGTGGTGGAGATTTGTCATCTCGTAGCAGTACCAATGTTCCTACTTGTACTTTAGCGTTGTTAACTTTCCATTTCACCCGGCACTGTAATTCAGACAAGAATTCCCTGGTCTGCTGAACTTGTTGCATTAGTTGAAACCGGCCGAGCTTATTTATGGGTATGTCCAAAACATCGGGGTCTGGCAATGACGTAAGTGGTCGACAATAAGGAAATGGGAAGGAGTTAATGCGGAAAAATCGTTGAGATCTGAGGAAATCGGGGATAATGGACGGGAATTTAAAATCCCTTCTATTTGCACTAATACTGTGTAAAGCTCCTCAAACGTTAAATGTGCGTTTCCTAAAATCCTTTTCAAATGTTTCTTTGTTGCTTTAACCCCAGCTTCCCAAATTCCACCCATGTGTGGAGAAAATGCTGGTATGAATTTCCAGTTTATACCTGTATTTGTAATAGATGCTTGTATTTCTGTCTCATTTGACGATAAAAATTTAGCCAATTCAGAAAGCTCAGACTGAGCTCAAATAAAATTAGATCCGTTGTCTGAGAATACCTGGCTGGGCTTTCCTGTACGAGATGTAAACCGACGAAATGCTCCTTTAAAAGCGTCCTTACTCAGGTCTCCAACCAGTTCAAGATGGATACATTTTGTTGTAAAGCATATGAAAAGAGCTATGTAGGAGTTTATCAATTTCGCACCGCGCCCGGACTTGTTCTTTATCAAGATAGGTCCGGCATAATCCACACCTGTCACAAAAAAGGGAGGAGCTGGACAAACCCTATCCTTTGGAAGATCTCCCATAATAGGAAATTCTGTCACAGGGTTAACTCTAAAACACCGAACACATTTATGAACAGTATATCGAGCAATATTTCGACCATTTAGAGGCCAAAATCTCTGACGCACAGAGTACAGAAGCTGTTGAGAACCAACGTGAAACAGTCGTTCATGTTCATATCTAAAGATTAACTTGGTCAAATGATGATCTTTTGACAAAAGAGCAGGGTGTTTTGCTTCAAATGTCAAACACGAATGCTGAAGACGACCTCCGACCCGCAAAATACCGTTTTTATCTAAAAATGGATTCAATGAAAGTAGTCGTGACTTACTTACAGGTAACGGTAATTTTATTGAAAGCAAATAAATTTCATTGCCAAATGATTCACGTTGTGATATTTTGACCAAAGTGTTAGTAGCTAATTGAAGCTCGGAAGGTGTCAGGGTTTTTGAAAATCTTTCCCTAGTAAGATGTTTCGCAAAGCTTACTAATCTCAAACACCAAGCAGTAACTCTCTGCAAACGAATAAAATTTGAAAATTCAGATATTGGCAGAGGATCTAGAATCTGAACATTCACAAAAATAGTTCGCTGTTCTCTCAATTCTGGAATTTTACCCTCAAATACTATAGATGATTCCGGCCAATCCTGTTCACTGTTTGAAAGCCAAGAAGGACCACTCCACCATTTTTCTAATTTAGACAACTCAACTGGATTGACACCTCTATAAATATAATCGGCAGGATTGTTTTCTGTAGCCACGTGCCGCCAGTCATCTGATGACGTAAGTTCGTTAATTTGAGATACTCTGTTTTGAACAAAGGTGTTCAACTTGCTTGGAGATGTTTTTATCCAAGATAGGCAAATAGTGGAATCACTCCAAAGATAAACTCTTGAAGGCCTTATATTTATAGAAGACACTACCTTGGCGTACAATTGAGCAAGCAACAATGCTCCACACAATTCTAGTCTGGGAATCATCAGAGACTTCAAAGGAGCAACCCTGGACTTTGACATAACAAGGGCAACCCTTACAAGACCGCGACGATTTACACTTCGAAAATAGATACATGCTCCATATGCAAGCATTGAGGCGTCGCAGAATCCGTGTATATCGTCTTTATCTGGCAAAACGACTAATCTAGGAATAGAAACGTTATTTAGGAAGGAAAGTTGACTCTTAAACGTTCGCCACTGAGTATCAATGTCAGAAGGAAGAGCTTCATCCCACGAGAGCTTTAATGACCACAATTTCTGCATCATAATCTTACCTATAACTATACATGGACCCAGAAGACCCAATGGGTCATAGATCTGAGCAATGTCAGATAGCACAGTTCTTTTAGTCACTGAACTCAAGCAGTTAGCTGACACGCTATAGCAAAGGTTGTCATCAAAACACAACCAGTGAAGACCCAATGTTTTAGTCTTATTACCTTCTCCAATCTTTATTACAGCCTTAGGATTTTGCTGTTGAAGGTGGGCTAATATAACTTTACTATTGGAAACCCATTTCTGCAAATGAAAACATCCAGACTTTAAAATTAATACAATAGTGTCACAGAGTTCCTTCACTTCTTCCTCAGTGTCACCCCCAGTCAACAAATCATCCATAAAAAAATCATGCAAAATAATATTAGATTCTCTGGGAAATTTATCCATGTGATCTAGTGCCAATTGCTTGAGACACCGTACAGAAAGCCAAGGAGCAGATCTAGTTCCATAAGTAACTGTATTTAACTGAAACTCTTGAACCTCCTCGGATGTAGTTTGTCTCCAAAGAATGCACTGAAGATTTCTTTGTGAGGGATCAATTAGTATTTGTCTGAACATTTTGATAATGTCATCACAAATTACATAAACATGTAATCGAAATCGCAGTAAAATAGATAACAAGTCGTCTTGAATTACAGGACCAGTATACTGAAGATCATTTAGAGAAAGTCCTGAATTTGAAGGACAAGACCCATCAAAAACTGTTCGTAATTTTGTGGTTTGATTATTTTCATTAAAGACACAGTGATGGGGTAGAAAATTAGAAAATATAGATTCGTCATGTGTAAGTACTGGTGACATATGACCCATAGAAAGGTACTCAGACATGAAATCATAGTATAATTCAGACAGAATAGGGTTTTTTTCCAACTTGCGTTCAAGTGAATTAAGTCGTTTTAAGGCATTAACTCTAGAATCCCCTAGAAGACCAGGGTCAAATTTTAAAGGAATTTGAACAATAAATCTTCCTTCATTATCCCGTTTTGTAGTCTCACGGAATATTTTTTCACAGGCAATGTCATCAGGAGTATGATTGTTAACATTCACAATAGGTTCCTCAATTTCCCAGAATAGTTTCAATTGATCTGACAATTCAGTATTGGACATGGAATTATTTACGATTCGATGATAAAGTGAACAAGAAATTTGAGACTGGGAAGTTTGGGATATGGTTCCACCAATCACCCAACCCAAAACAGTTTTCTGAAGTGTAGGCATGTTTCTACCTAATGACAATTGTCCAATACTTAAAAGTGAGAAAAAAAATTCAGCACCCAAAAGCATATCTACCTTATCCGACTTGTTGAATTGAGGATCTGCTAACTTTAAATGAGGTGGAATCTTAATAGTTGACACATTAATATGTTGGCTAGGCATGTTTGCATTAATTACTGGTAGTATTGTCACGTTTTGGGGGTAGCGTAGGAAGAGAAACAAGATGTAGCTTAAGTATGTCGTCTTTATTAGGCTAGGCAGTGAACACTGTCCAAGAGGGGGTTGTGTGGGTGTGGGTGTATGGGCGTAAGGCCTTCTGATGTGCCGCCAAGCGGAACCCGCTCGATACGAGCAGGGTGCCCCTATGTCCGACATGCCCAAAGGACTTACTTAAGGCACTGCGCAAGGTAACAAGCCGCCCGGGCACTAGAAAGTTCGGACTGTAGCTCGTGACCTCCCTCTGGGGATGACCCCAGAGTTCGGTGCCTTAGCCGATAGACGCAACGAGGTAATTAAGTGGCCCCTAAAGTCAACAATCAATTAGCAAACAAGCCCGACTCCAATAACATAAACAGACATAACATGTATTTATAAACAAAACACCTGATACTTGCGCGATTTTGCTACCTCAGCAAAGTACCTAGGTCGGGAATGGCGTCGCTGGTCTAGAAAAAATTGTTATTTCATTAACTATACATACACTTATTTTACGAAACCTAGTCATCAAAAAATTTAGTTTTATCTTGATACGAGCAGGGTGCCCCTATGTCCGACACGCCCAAAGGATTTACTTAAGGCACTGCAACAGGGTAACGAGCCGTCCGGGCACTAGAAAGTTCGGACTGTCGCTCGTGACCTCCATCTGGGGATGACCCCAGAGTTCGGTGATTTAGCCGAGCTACGGTGCATCTTTTATACTAGTCAGCGACCTCATTACGCTAACCTTGCTGACTGTGCTGGTTACTGGGTGTGCACCGTAACTACTAACACGGGTGTGACATCTCCCCCTTCCAATAAGTGTTCGCCCCGAACACTAAAAGTCCATGTTTACAAAATCAACTCACTTATTTTCTAATCTTACTTTAAAAAGCAGGTGGGGATGTACTTTATTCAAACCAACAATTATTACTTCTTAAAACTAAAACATGTTACTTATTTGCTAAAAAAGGGGTGGGAAAAACTTTATTGAACAAATATCTTAACTACTTCTCGATTTTTAGACGTTGCCATGTTTGCATACTCAAAAAAACAATTATTCCTTTCATTGGGTCACCTTTCAACCTTGTTGTTGCGTCCATCTTCTTGCCTTCTCATTTAAGCGTAAATTGTTCCCTGCATCGGGCACCATCTTCTAGTACCTTCTCTCGGCACTACATTGTCTAAGCGGAAATCCATCGCTTAGCTTCGACATCTTTGGTCCACTCTCTTTTTAGCACACGTTGCTTTGGACTACTATACATCGTCATTTCTTAAGCCCATCTGGAGAACCTTTTTCAGCCCTTCATTTAAGGGACTCTGGGTGCACGCGGCTGTAGAACCGACGGTGCGGAACCCATCCGAAGATGCTGGTTTCTCCTAGGCTTGCTCCTCTTCTTCTCGCTTCTTTAATCAGGTCAATTTGTCGATGGACGCAACGAGGTAATTAGGTGGCCCCTAAAGTCAACAATCAATTAGCAAACAAGCCCGACTCCAATAACATAAACAGCCATAAAATGTATTTATAAACAAAACACCTTATACTTGCGCGATTTTGCTACCTCAGCAAAGTACCTAGGTCGGGAATGGCGTCACTGGTCTAGAAATCGATATATTGTTATTGCATTAACTATACATACACTTATTTTATGAAACCTAGTTATCAAAAGTTTAGTTTTATCTTACCCAATACACTACAAACTAAAATGTGCTCCTATACACTAAAATGTTTAGGGCAACCTACAGGCCGCTTTTGATATAGCCCTACTCAGTTCAAGCAACTGCGAATCTGCAGGCTGGTCCTTCAAAACTCGTCTTGATTCTTCTGGGGTGTGCTTGAACTTGTGGGGGTGGGCATGGTTGAGTCGTCTTCCTGATCTCTCTTTCTTTCTCTCTCTTCTTTCTTCTGGTCTTTGCCTCTCTTCTTTTTCCTCTGTTATTCCTTCATCTTTTCCCTGTGACTTAATTGGCTTCAATTTGCGAGGGTGTGTCTATCAATATGAAGATTAATAGACGGGGATTGAACGGGGCACCTCCACCATGTCACGTTTTGGGGGTAGCGTAGGAAGAGAAACAAGATGTAGCTTAAGTATGTCGTCTTTATTAGGCTAGGCAGTGAACACTGTCCAAGAGGGGGTTGTGTGGGTGTGGGTGTATAGGCGTAAGGCCTTCTGATGTGCCGCCAAGCGGAACCCGCTCGATACGAGCAGGGTGCCCCTATGTCCGACACGCCCAAAGGACTTACTTAAGGCACTGCGCAAGGTAACGAGCCGCCCGGGCACTAGAAAGTTCGGACTGTCGCTCGTGACCTCCCTCTGGGGATGACCCCAGAGTTCGGTGCCTTAGCCGAGCTACGGTGCATCTTTTATACTCGTCAGCTAACCTCATTACGTGAACCTTGCTGACTATGGTGGTTACTGGATGTGCACCGTAACTACTAACACGGGTGTGACAGTATTAAACAACTAATAGTCCTTTTAAATGCTGATGTTTTTGACTGAATGGTTACTGTACACATACCCTGTATTCTAGAATATACTTGATTTATACCAACCACAGATATATTTACCTTTGAAATAACCAATCCCAAACTTTCGCACAATTCTTGAGTAATAAAATTAGATTGAGACGCGGAATCTAGCAATACCCTGCAATTATGTGGTTGTAAGTTAGTATCAAATACCGTCACAATAGCAGTTGACAAAATTATGTAATCATTAACACCATTTGGTGGCTTACTATTCGCACAATTAACATTGTACTGAATACAGTCAATTCCAGCAATGTCATTACTATTAGGTGAATTAACAGACTCAAGTGATTGATCACAATCCTGAGGAGGTGCTTTATTAAAAAGAGAATTTAGAACAGCTTTAGTTTCTACATTAGAGTTGCATGATTGAGAAAGGTTATCAGATTTTTTGTCAAAATGCAAGAATGTACTATGCCTTCCATTACATTTTCTGCAATTTCCAGCATAACACCTTTTGTAAGAATGATCAGCTCTTAGACAATTGATGCACAGTCTTAATTGCTTTACTCTCTCAATCCTGTCCTCTATAGCTAAATCCAAAAATCTGATGCATTTCTGAATGTAGTGAACTACCTTTAGTCTTACAAAAATAGCATTGTGCATTCAGCGCTGCATTAGAAGAGTTTGAAGAAGAGTTACAAGACAAACCTTCACCTCTCTGACAAGAAAATGAATGAGCATTCCGACCTTTTGGAGTAGGATGTTTTTCAGCTTTATGATCTGTAGTTAATTTCAATGTCTCCAAGAAGTCAGCCTTGCCCTGTAAATATTGATAAAAATCACTTAAAGTTGGTAAAGAATGGGCAGAATCATTCACTCTTCGAGACAACTTTACCCTTTTCTGCTCCCATTCCCTAGCTGTAATCTTATCTAACTTTAGAGTTAAAATATAAATTAGTAGGGTATCCCATGATGTAACTGGCTGACCTAGTTTACCTAAACAACCCAGGTGTCGAGAAACAGTATCAAGTAAGCTGCGAAGACCACCAGCTGTCTCACTAGTCATAATAGGAATATCAAAAATAGCTCTCACATGGTTATATACCAAAACACTTTCATTATCGTAGCGATCAAGAAGACTTTTCCAAGCAGACTCATAAGCCGCAGCTGAAAATTCTAAAGTTTTTATAATATGAGCAGCAGAACCTTCCAAACATGAACGTAAGTAGTGATACCTCTGGATATCATCCAGTGATTGATTTTTGTTTATAAGGGTATCAAAAGTGTCCCAGAAATTCCAGCCAGGAATCATAGTCACCCTTAAATGTGGGTAATGTTATGTCTGGAAACTTAATATTGGGACCTACAGGAAGGGAATTTCCTACATTAGACCTAGATGCCCTGATATCTTCTTCAGGTTTAAAGGAATGTTGTTTATTAGATTCATAATAGCAATTAAGAATTTCCCTTGCCAGGCTAACTGATGCATAGTATTTATTTTCAAATTCAATCCTCACCCTTTCCGCATTGGCCAAACTTTCATCCTCCAACTCTAATTCAAGTTGGCATTGAATATCATCAAATTCTTGTAATAAACCTTCATGTCTTGATAACCGAGATTCTAGCTCTAATATAAGCTTACGCTCAATAGTCTTATAGTCAATAACACCATGTAAACTGGAAACTGAGGTTATAAGCTGATCAAGAAACCTTTGAAAAAGTGCTTGCTTTCTTTCAGTCACAGCCCGGTGTTTTTCAGTCACAACTGTATCAGTAGCAGACATTTTGTACAAATATACCAGGAAAATCACAAGTAGGATGAAAAACAAGAAAAGGATATGGTACTGACCTTAATTTAGCACATCAGCAGCTGATTGCAAAAAACTCTTTTTTGCTGGACACACTGTATGTCGATCTGTAGCTTAGTTTCACTTTCGGCTTCTTTTAGACTTATTTAAAGCATAAATTAGACTGGAACTTTCGCAATTGTTGATAGTCTGTGATTTTAAACAGATACATTCGACTCGAAGGACCAAAAATATGTTATTAGTAACTTTTCAATAATAGAACCTTTAGACTGTGGTTAAACATTAGATTTTATTAAAGTTAGGGTGAACAAAATATAAAAATAGCAAAAAACGTTCGCGCGGTCACAACCCTCATCTTAGGTTAAGTGTCTCTTTCCTCTCATCTTTCACACCCGTCACTGTCAAACGTCACTTTCACTTTTTCAGACCACGTTCCACATTTAGCACTAAACAGATGGTACGTGGCTTACAGCAGATCATAGCCCGGTATTTTTTCCCTTTTCCGTACTTGCTCCTCTGTTTTACAATGAGTTTCCTGTATGGCGACTAGGTCGATGTTGTCATGCTTTAGCCGTTTTAATAGATACTGGCTCTTTGAATAACTTCTATTTTCTATATTGTCACGTTTAAATTGTAAAGCCCTTTTGGCCCAACAAATTAAACGAGACGTGCGTTTATTACTTTAATAAACGCCTTTACCGAGATCTTGTTTCAGAGGTAGAATCAAACCACTTGGTAGAAAAATATAATTTAATAACTAAATAACAGTTAAAACTAATTGACAAAATGGTTGGTTTATCAACTTAGTGAATCGGAATAAAACCTTCAACATAATTCCCAAAAGTAGCACTTTAAATAATACCTTTTACATGCACGAAATATTACAACAACAAATACATACTTACATTTGTTAAACAATTATGATGGCAGCTTCTGGAGGGTTTGGCACTCGCGATTTATTACAGTTTAAGAGATGGTTTACTATTTAATTAATTTATGAACCCGGTGCGGGTTGCAGAATTCGGGACGACTACATTTTGTGGTACGAGCCGAGTCTTCCGGCTGGGATCTACCGTCTGAGGCAGAGTCTTCGACTGTCTCTGATCGTTTCCCTTTATCAACGCATGTCGAGCTCAATTTATACCCGATTGACTGGCTGACGTAGTTTGTTATTCCTCTTCGCCTGCATCGCAACAGTAGCGGGGATTTGTCATCGCTAAAAATAGCGATGATGCACTACGTGCATTCTGACTGAAAGTTTGCCTCGCGCATTTTATTATTTTGCCATCTCCAAAGATCTGCTTCAATTTTATGAATTTATACTTTTAAATAATAAGTCCATCTTTTAAAAGCTCAACCAAATCCTGTTTTAAAAATTTCGATTTTCCGAGTACTTTCGAAGATATCCGAAAAAAACTGAAAATTTGATTTTTTGTTTTTATTTATTTCTAACCTTATTTGAAGAGATATCCCAAAACTAAAAGCATCTTTTCATTGCCACTTTTTCATAGCTATTCGATGATGGATTCAAATTTGCCACACGACGTTTTGTTTTTTGTCAGTCATCATCAACTTTCTTTTTTCTTATGGGCGCCATATTGGATTTTTAGCCCACCAAATAGTACGTTTTATTCTGATTTTAGTAATGTATAATAACTTATGATTTGCTTCATAAATAACAAAATAATTCCATAAAAACTATTTTTACTTTAGTTATTGGCTTTGAATTAATGGGCCGTTAGATTAGGCCCCACAAGAAAATCTTACTTTGGACGAAAAAGTGATATATTTTGATTATTAAGCTCTTGTCTAAAGGTTGTGTGATTCAATTTTCTTTGATCCTTTTCTGTACATTGTTTACAATAAAACCTATATAACTCATTAACATTTTGCCACTGAGAGTCTAAATCTAATTTTGTTGTATCTTTGCGACAATAACGACTTTACATTTTAGGAAGTTCCGACAGGAACCTAATAAGAAATTCCTTATCTTTAGAGACTGGTTTAGTTTTACAAGATCTTGGATTTGTCATTATCTGTGCAGTTGTTTCGCTACTAGGTTGAGCCTTCTGCATGTCATTTTTCAACCAACTATGAACACTCCACTCCCCAATAGCAAGGGTTGAGAGAAACATTTTTTGCAAACCCGTTGTCGCAAATTTTCCTTTTTGAGGTGAAAAATAAAAGATTTGTTTCTCTGCTTATCATTTTCAACACCTGCAAAGCTTTAAATCAAAAAACTTTTTTACGTTAGTGAAAGCAAAACTCAGAGTCGATCTCCACAAATATATATTAATACAAAGTTGTTATCTGCCTAACATGTTTTGGGTGTATTCAGACACCCATCTTCAGAGGCTTAACTAGATCACTAGTCTGCTGGCTGTCATTCTACTAGGGGGGACAGCTGAACCGAGATGTACTAAGGTGTTTCTTTAATTCTACACGGGGGAAAAAAAACCTTGATCAAAAAACCCAGTTCTGGTTCTGAGGTGACAGGTTGCTTGGTTTTTTATTCTCGAAGGGGAAAAAAACTTAATCAAAACCCAGTGTTGATGTCAAAGAGAAGAAGTTAGTTGCTTGGTTTTTTATTCTTGAAGGGGGAGAAAACTTAATCAAAACCCAAGGAAGTTGAATGATGTAAAAGATGCATGTTTATCTGAAGGAGACCAAATAGACACGAAAGGGACGTCACACAACAAAAACCGCGGTGGACATTCACAAGTTGGACATTGAACAGATTCAAATAGGGGAGACTTTCCCTTTTTTTTTGTCACTGTGGTAGTGTGACCGTGCCGGGCTTCATGGCTTGGGTGCGGCCGGACATGGAGCCTATTTATATATTATTTATTTTTACGAAAGGAAGGAAATGACAAACAGTCTTCTCCACAATACTTTATTATGACCTTAGATGGTAAGGTCTGCTCAAATATTTTATTATTTATTTTTTTTATAAACGCAACGCAACGACATAGCAAACAGCAACTTTCAACAATTATTTTATTTTATTGATTTTATAAACCCACCTTTCATATTGTCTCTGATACATTTTGTCCTATTACTCAAACTAAAAAAAGCGCTCAATACTACCACAAAAAAGCTTTTACTGTTAGTGAGAATATACAGAAAACGTATAGTGTGTAGTGCGCACCTTTTTTATTATAAAAAAATACTTCAAGTTTTATTCAAGTAAATGTCTATAAAAAAGTACAGTTTTTTAATTTCACCCTGTAGTAAAAACCAAAAAAAAAATAAAAATTGCTGGTCACATCCGTAAATTACACGAAAATGTACTAAACTGTTGTTAAAACTGCAATAATGTATCTATAAAAATAAGAGATAGCAAACACAAAAATTACCTAATTTTTCGTGCAATGCCCTTGGACATTTTTAAGTCGGCAGACTCGCAGTGTACCAGAGCATACTCGGGGTGAAAAGAAAATAAATCCCTCTCGACCTCTGAAAGTACAGCCGCTAGACTTATTTCTCCTCTATTGAACGCAACCCAAAAATGTCGAAATTCGACTTAAAAAATTCAAATGCTTACAATTCGTTATTTTGTAAAAAAAATAACATCGCACTATAAGAACGATCTATCTTGAGTTTTGTGTAAAACCACATACCGGGTGTCCAGAAAAAGCAAGAGAGGTTAATATGGTTAATTTTATTCCTCTGTAAGGATGATTTAGTTGGAAAACTAAAAACTTTTAGTTTAAATTTCAATCTTGCAATTTTACCGTCGACAAGAAACAGACATCTTGATTGTTTTCAGTCTATTTAGCTTTTTAATAAATTTTCAAGAATGATAAAACTACAATTAGTTTGTAGAAAGTACATACAAAATCCAAAATTAATAAAAAATCAAAATTATGATCACAACCCTCCACATGACCAGTTCAGTTTAATAGTTTTATAGACGCTCTACGACTTCAATTTAAAAAGTTTTACAATAATTACCGATTACGATTTTCAATGTTAATCTGTTATGTCCCCGTGTTCTCCTGGACACCCGATATAAGTTACAAATTTGTGATATTTTCAACTTTCTTTATGCTAAACTGTAATTTATTACTACTCAAACATACTTACATTGCGAATAAGAAACAGTTTTTTTAGATGAACAATTTGGAAATAACTCCCTTGGGACACTTGGGAAACGAGTAAGCAATTCCCAGTTAGCACAACAACGTACAAGAAGCGAATGAACTGTGAAGTATTTAACCGTGCCAAAGTAACTGGCAAATTTTATAAAGTTGGTTGCAATAATAACGATTTTCCAAGCAAAGTAAAAGCTTTGTAAAATATCCAAGAAATTAGAATTACCAACACCAAGGCAAAAGAGAATTACATGACTGTAATTTTTCTGTTTGAAGAGATTATATTTACATGTTAAAACGACCGTTAAAAAATATAAAAATAGGCGAAGACAAAAGCTGACTGGCCTAATTTATTATCTTAATCCTACACTCCATAAAAAGAAGTGCGTCCGCCACCGGCACGCGGCGTTCCATAATCATTGTCGGCGCTCCTTTGATATAAAGAAGTCAAATTTTCTTGAAATACGAAATGTCTGCAGTGTTGTCATAGTTAACAAAATTAAATAAAGGATCTAGATACCCTTATAAGTGGTATTACAAATACAATAATGATTGATATGGCAAATGAGTCAACAACCATAACCTACAATTACTGAAAATGTCTGAATAAACTGCTAAGTCGATTTAGCGAAAAAACCTCCAGCAACGGTCGATTTTCAACCCAATTTAAATTGTAAAGTGTTTCTACTTTTTCCACCACCTCTCATTTAATTAACCCTCACTCCCTTAAAGTACCCGGTCTTTCTGAGTTTTTGACAGGATATTATTCCTATATCTACCCTTAGTCGATTTAGTGAAAAAAAACCCCAGCAACGGTCGATGTTCAACCCTTAAAAAATGTTTAAACAAAATACTTGGTTTATTTTTCTTACCATTTCCCATTTGATTAACCGTCACTCCCTCTCCCTTAAAGTACCCGGCCTTTCTGAGTTTTTGACAGGATATTTTTCCTATATCTACCCTTAGTCGATTTAGTGAAAAAAAACCCAGCAACGGTCGATGTTCAACCCTTAAAAACAATTTAAATTGTAAAATGTTTCTACTTTTTCCACCACCTCGCATTTAATTAACCCTCACCCCCTTAAAGTACCCGGCCTTTCTGAGTTTTTGACAGGATATTATTCCTATATCTACCCTTAGTCGATTTAGTGAAAAAAACTCGGAGTTTGACAGTAGCATCTATGATCAAAATTAACTATAGCATCCATGAACTGCATGCAACAGGTACCTGCATTACCAACCTATAGGTAAATATACACATACATATATGTAGGCTTTGTACTTATAACGATGTTTATTGTCTAGGGTTATTTACAGAGTTATGTACAGGGTGAGCAAATAAGCGAGGTAAGCGTCTGTACCTCCGAAACTAATGATCGTGGAGAGTTACGGTAAAACATTTTATAGGTTAAGTGGGCAAAGGAAAATGCTGGAAATTATGTTCAAGTTTCCAAGATGGCTGCCAGAGGGCGTTTGCGCCATCTTGTATTACATAAAGTTACGTTTCTTGTGATTTTTTCCAATGAATGTAACAAAAAAGTATTTGCGTTTCAATGTTAACACTTAAAGTCGAACATTTTTTGTAAAAACAGTTTTTCTCAATCTTTCGAAATAAAGTGGTGTTGGTATTTGAATGTTGTTTTAAATAAATGCCTGTAACTTCGAAACGGCTTTAATAGATTTGGATAAATTTGGTATCATTGAAAAGAGCATTTCTTGGGCTTTTAGGATTCTTGTGATAATGACAGTTGTGACCTACACGGCCGCCGATAGAGGGCGTTATTCGATCCAAAATATTGGATTTTCTCGAAAAATTTAAATGCGATGATATGACTTTTTTTAGACTAGAAAATAGACAAATGACAAATAATAAGCCTGCGCAAACCGCATCTTAATATATTTTTCCTAACTCAAATTATTTAAAAAAATACCAAACCAAGAAAATTTATATATGCCCATTTAAAAATCCATCGGTTGCTTTCGATAAGAGGGCAAGTAGTAAGTAGGCCATGAAAATAAAAGACAAACTCCTCACACGTTTTCGTATTTATAAGCGATTCTCCTTTTAAATAAAGTAAAAAAAACTTAAAAAAAAAAGAAAAGATTATTGCCTTTTGTGTTCAAATTGTCTTCCGTCATATTCGATACATTGTTCCAGTCTTCCTTGAGTCGACAGAACCGCAGCCTCGATTTCTTCCGTTGATTGAGTTTCGAATTCTGTTTTCCATATCTATTCGTGTTGTTGGTGAAGTTTGAAAAACAATATCTTTTAAGCGTCCCCAGAAGTAAAAATCAAGACATGTCAAGTCGGGAGATCTTGCCGGCCAAGGAAATAGGCTTTCCCTTCCTATCCAGCGTTCTCAAAAGGTCCCGTTAATATGGTTTCGGATATTAATTGAATAAAGTGCCGGACAACCATCTATATGCAGAAACATAGTTCTCCTAGTTTCGAGTGGCACATCTTCCAACAAAATTGGCAAGTCGTTGATCAAAAACTCTAACAAGCGGTTACCAGTTAAAGCTTGATCAAAAAAATGAGGTCCAATAATTCTGTCCCCAATGATACCGCACCACACATTTAGGCTCCAGCGTCCCTGGTGCTGCAATTCTCTTAACCAATGCGGGTTATCAGCGGACCATTAATGCATATTATGAAGGTTTACTCTACCATCACTATTAAACGTAGCCTCGTCGGTCCAGAGAAGATACTTGGAATATGATAAAATTATATACCTATAATCTTTCAAAATATTTCTAACAGTTGTTCGTGCTATTCCCAAGTCTAAAGACAATGTTCTAGTTCCTACATGTCTATCAAATTCTATGTAAGCCAATACATTGATAATGTTTTCTTCGGTCGTTCCATTGCGACGCCTTCGACGTTTAGGACAACGAAAACTTCCAGTATCGCGTAATCCCTGTACCAAGCGCGGAAACATTCTACTCCGGTAATGACGGCGATCTGGGTCCCGTACCGCGTACTGTCTTGCAGCTTAGCTGCATTTTGAGAACACTCGAAATAAATCGCAATCATGTCAACGGCTTCATTATTTGTTAGAGTTATTCTGATTAAAAATTACTCAAATTATACGCAATCAACATTATTGAGCTGCGTGTGACAAAAGTTTGACGTTACTTGTCAATATTTTAGATAGGAGTTTGTCTTTTATTTTCATGGCCTACTTACTACTGTTAATATTGTTACGATTTTCCCGTGGGTTCACACAAAGTCAGTTTAACTCAACAATTAATAAATTTATTACACTTCAAAACACTCCGTACAATAATTAACACAGCTACTAAAAACACTACTACAATTCCACAATTACTCCGCTATTTAAACTTTACCGCGTTCTTAAATTCACTACTACTCACACTCTTAACTACTCGTCGTCAACGCCGCTTCTTTTATATTCGCAAACCACGTTCTAGAATGACCGCGAAACGCTTCGCGATTTGCGTCGAATATTAACGATTGTTCCAGGTCCGGCGCTTCCTAACTGTGGCCTACTTTAATACGCGCCCGGCCAGATATTACGGCGCATCGGTTTCATCCTGACTCGAGTATAGTAGGCCCAAACCGTAACACTGCCCCCCTCTTAAAGCTGATCGTCCCGATCCGCTTCAACTAGTCCCTGGTATTTCTTGAGTCTGTCCAGATGGACAATTTTCATCTTGCCTTTGGGGCTGCGTTGGACTCTGTACGCGACGTCATTTAACCTTTTTACCACATGGTAAGGTCCCTCCCAGTGTCGTTGCCATCTTTGACTTAATCCTTTGCTCCTCCTGGGTTGAAACATCCACACGGCCATCACCTTCCTTATAATTGCCACCAGTTGGTCTGTGGTCCAGTGTCATCTTCATACGGTCGTTGTTTGGTTTCATCTTTTCTCTCTCAAGTTCCCGAGTTGTGATGGATCCCTTCTGTAACGAACACTGGTCGCACCGTTTACACCATTCCTCAACGTCCTTTCTGAAGTTAATCCAGTAAAATCGATCTCTTATTCTAGCCAAAGTCTGGTTTACTCCAAAGTGTCCTCCTCCGCGTCTGTCATGTAGTTCTCGCAGCACATTCTCTTTGCAGGAATTGGGCACTATTCTTTGGTAAACAAAGCGTTTTCCGTCTGGACTTTCCCATTTGCGAGCAATTAAGTCATCTCGCAGTCGAAGCGAATTCCACTGCAACCAGTAACCCCTTACTGTTGGTCCATATTGTTACGTACGAAATAGAGTTTTCGTCCGTTAACTCGTTTGATTTGTGTTTTTAATGTACATGGGCCTAGTTACACTAGTGGACCGATTCCGATAGCTTAAATCCTCCAATTGCACTTTGTGCACATTTTGTTGTAAATGTGGGTGCGTGACCTGATAAGTTATCAGGTGCCGTAGTCACGTGATTGGTTTCGATTTTTGTCGGGGGAGCGTCGGTTTGTGGTCGTGTTTCTTTGTGTCAGGTGCCATGTGCCTATTTAATCACGCCACTTTGTGATATCGGTCTCTTTACCACTACAGCACTCGAACTGCCGACATCTGACTTTTTTCTGAGCGGTGTGGCGCGTGTGTGAATTTGAATTTTTAATCCGTGAACATCTGGCCGAATTACAGGTAAATTGGTTTTATTGTTAGTTCTTTTGAATTATTTTGTATCGGCCCAATTTTCCAACACAGCATTGTGTTCGGCCCAACCGGATATTCAGAGATTTTTCCAACCGGATATTCAGAGACTTTTCCAACCGGAATTTCAAGGGCTTTCCGACCAAAGATCCAAGGGTTTTCCCGACCAAATAACATTTCAATCGGGGATTGAATCAACCTGACTGGGACTGCTTTGTCCAGAGTTTTCCGGACCAACCCACGTGTTGGAAAAGCCGACCACCGGCCACAGAGTCTCAAAAGGTCAGAATCGAACCACCACAATTCCTCACTTGATTCAGTTTGGTTTAATTTAATTTTTATTTTTTAGTTAATATTAGTTTGCTCTAAACAACTTCAACACTTGTCATCACCTCTGGTCACCTTTTTGGTTGCCGGAACAAGTGTTGAAGCTGTTTGTTCGTTTTCCCTGGTGTTCTGCTGTTTTCTGCCTTAGGTACCTGTCACCAGTCTCTGGACCCCATTTCCTACCTGGAAATCAGCGATGGCCACTACTGACTACTGGGAAGAGGATACTGGAGGTTCCAGGACCCAAACATCGTCTTAAGAACTGGTAAGGGCAGTTAGAGACAGTTTGGCACTGGGAAAACTTTTCCTGTTTTTTTTTTAAATTTAAAATTTAACTTTTCTCGTTTTTTTCCCATTTGTTTTAAATTTAACTTCAATTTTGTGTTCTTTTATTTTAATTTAAATTCCTTTGATAATTTGTTTCTCGGCAACTTTTGTAAATTTTGTAAATTTTTGTAAAGTTGTAAATATTGTAGTTTTGTTTTTTAATTTGTAATATACACGTGTACATATATAACAAGTGGTTCGTTTGATTTCCTGCAGTATATCCAAGTGTGTTCATCTATAGCTAGTTATGAGCTCATGCAATTAATCCACGACCTTGAGCTATCTAATTAAAAATGTGAAATCTCATTAACGTGAGGTTTCATCATAACATCTGGAAATCTGTTGCCAATCCGGTTTCAAATCCTTCTCCAACCATCTTCTGATTACTTTCAAATCTGAGTCTGAGCGCTGTCCTTTTATTATGTCTTCCTTAGAAACGCTGCTCTTCCTCTCCATAATCCTCCAACCATTATGAATTTGTCCTTTCCGGTACCTTAAGTCACTATCCAAAGCTTGACGATCCTCTACATATCGCGGTAAATGTCTTTCCGGATTCTTCATTTCCTGCTCCTGGTTACGCCAGTTCCGCGGGGTCGGTAAACGAGACTGCTGTCTGCAATTCCATTGGTAATGTCCTTTACGTCCACAAATATAACATGTAATATTTCTTTTAACAGAGGAGTTCCGGTGATTTGTTCTGATGTCCTGATTTCGTCGACACTGTGGGTTTGGAGAACAAGACCGCTGTCTGCAATTCCTTCTATAGTGTCTTTTGCGTCCACATCGATAACATTCCACTCTAGTGATCGGGCGTGACCGTTCTAACTATGTGGACTGGCCATATGCTGATGCTGCCATTTGTTGCACTAATTGGCCGACCATTGATTCAATTTTATTTATTGATGTAGCAACATGATCGGCTGGCGGTTCTCTCTCCTCTTGAATAGGCTCTGGCTTTAAATCATTGCACGCAGCTTCAATTTCCAGCGCTCGAACCAGTAATTCGCTGTTGTTGCTCCCTTTGAACATCTTCAGCCATTTCTTTACCTCCAGATCTCGAATCCCATCTACAAAATACTGTGCCACAAGTTCTTCTTGGATTTCATCCGGGACGGCTGGGTAAGCCAGATGCACAAGGCGACGAATTTCGGTTTCAAACTCTTCTAGATTTTCACCAGTTTTCTGCTGTCTTGCCATTAATTGCGTTCGATACAGTCCTTTCTTATGTTGATCCCCATAACGTCGTTCTAATGCAGCTACTAATGCGTCATAGTTGCTTCGTTGGGCGATAGGCAGAGTCTGTAACAGCTCCAATGCAGGTCCTCGTAATGCCACTATTAGTGCTACAGCCATTTCCTCGTTACTCCATCCATTTGCATTTGCAGCGGCCTCAAATTGGAGTTGGTACATTGCCCATGAAGTTTGACCGTCGTATGTGGGAGGCTTGATCTTGTTGAGCCCGTTTCCGGTGATCACTGTAGAGTTGACTCTTCTGCTGTCAATTTTCCGCTCTAAGTCGCGTAGCTTTATTTTGACATCATTCTGAATTTTATTAATGTCCTCCCGAACATCATTCTGAATTTTATTGAGACTATGGGTTACATACTCTTGGATTTCTGTCTTGGTCCCCGCTAGAACGTTCAATATTTCTACGTTACGCTTTTCATGCCGCTCTCTGTCTTGTTGTCGAATTCTTTCTTCTTGTTGTCGAATCCTTTCTTGTTCTTCCTTGTTTCGTTTTCGAATCTTTTCTTGTTTTTCTTTGTTTTGTTTTCGCATCTTTTCTTGTTCTTCTTTGGCTTGTTTAAGCATAGCTGCAAATTGGGCCTCCATGTTTGCACTTTGACGTCTTGTTATTGGCATAAAATAAATTTAACACACCACTGTTCCGAAAATCTCTAGTCCGGTCCTGAACACAAGTCTTTAACCCGAAGTTTAGTTCCAATTCACGTCGCACTAACGTCTGATCGCACTTCTGACACCAATTGTTACGATTTTCCCGTGGGTTCACACAAAGTCAATTTAACTCAACAATTAATAACTTTATTTACACTTCAAAACACTCCGTACAATAATTAACACAGCTACTAAAAACACTACTACAATTCCACAATTACTCCGCTATTTAAACTCTACCGCGTTCCCAAATTCACTACTACACTTATACTAACTAACTACGCCGTCGTCAACGCCGCTTCTTTTATATTCGCAAACCACGTTCTAGAATGACCGCGAAACGCTTCGCGATTTGCTTCGAATCTTCCAGGTGCGGCGCTTCCTAACTGTGGCCTACTTTAATACGCGCCCGGCCAGATATTGCGGCGCATCGGTTTCATCGAGTATCGAGCATAGTAGGCCCAAACCGTAACAATATTTACAATTTTACAAAATTTACAAGAAAAAATAATTGCCGAGAAACAAATTATTGAAGTAATTAACAAGAAAAAATAAAAGAAAACAAAATCGAAGTTGAACTTAAAACAAATGGAAAAAGAACAAGAAAAGTTTTCCCAGTGCCACACTGTCTTTAATTGCCCTTACCAGCTGTCAAAGACGATGTTTGGGTCCTGGAACCTCCAGTATCCTCTTCCCAGTCGTCAGTAGTGGCCACCGCTGATTTCCAGGTAGGAAATGGGGTCCAGAGACTGGTGACAGGTACCTAAGGCAGAAAACAGCAGAACACCAGGGAAAACGAACAAACAGCTTCAACACTTGTTCCGGCAACCAAAAAGGTGACCAGAGGTGATGACAAGTGTTGAAGTTGTTTAGAGCAAACTAATATAACTAAAAAAATAAAAATAAAATAAAATTGAATAAAACTAAATCAAGAGAGGAATTGTGGTGGTTCGACTCTGACCTTTTGAAACTTTGTGGCCGGTGATCGGCTTTTCCAACACGTGGGTTGGTCCGGAAAACTCTGGACAAAGCAGTCCCAGTCAGGCTGATTCAGTCCCCGATTGAAATGTTATTCGGTCGGGAAAACCCTTGAAATTCCGGTCGGAAAGGTCTTTGAATCTCCGGCTAGAAAAGTCTCTGAATCTCGGTTGGAAAAGTCCCTGAATGTCCGGTTGGAAAAATCTCTGAATCTCCGGTTGGGCGGAACACAATGCTGTGTTGGAAAATTGGGCCGATACAAAATAATTCAAAAGAACTCACAATAAAACCAATTTACCCGTAATTCGGCCAGATGTTTACGGATTAAAAATTCTAATTCACACACGCGCCACACCGATCAGAAAAAAGTCAGATGTCGGCAGTTCGGGTGCTGTAGTGGTAAAGAGACCGATATCACAAAGTGGGGTGATTAAATAGGCCACATGGCACCTGACACAAAGAAACACGACCACAAACCGACGCTTCCCCGACAAAAATCGAAACCAATCACGTGACTACGGCACCTGATAACTTATCAGGTCACGCACCCACATTTACAACAAAATGTGCACAAAGTGCAATTGGAGGATTTAAGCGATCGGAATCGGTCTACTAGTGTAACTAGGCCCATGTACATTAAAAACACAAATCAAACGAGTTAACGGACGAAAACTCTATTTCGTACGTAACAATATACCAAAACGCTTTCATTATCGTAGCGATCAAGAAGACTTTTCCAAGCAGACTCATAAGCCGCAGCTGAAAATTCTAAAGATTTTATAATATGACCCGCAGAACCTTCCAAACATGAACGTAAGTAGTGATACCTCTGGATATCATCCAATGATTGATTTTTATTTATAAGAGTATCAAAAGTGTCCCGAAATTCCAGTCAGGAATCATGGTCACCCTTAAATGTGGGTAATTTTATGTCTGGAAACTTAATATTGGGACCTACAGCAAGGGAATTTCCTACATTAGACCTAGATGCCCTGATATCTTCTTCAGGTTTAAAGGAATGTTGTTTATTAGATTCATAATAGCAATTAAGAATTTCCCTTGCCAGGCTAACTGATGCATAGTATTTATTTTCAAATTCAATCCTCACCCCTTCCGCATTGGCTAAACTTTCATCATCCAACTCTAATTCATGTTGGCATTGAATATCATCAAATTCTTGTAATAAACCTTCATCATCAGAACCGAGATTCTAGCTCTAATATAAGCTTACGCTCAATAGTCTTATAGTCAATAACACCATGTAAACTGGAAACTGAGGTTAAAAGCTGATCAAGAAACCTTTGAAAAAACCTTTGCTTGCTTTCTTTCAGTCACAGCCCGGTGTTTTTCAGTCACAACTGTATCAGTAGCAGACATTTTGAACCAATATACAAGGGAAATCACAAGTAGGATGAAGAATAAGAAAAGGATATGGTACTGACCTTAATCTAGCACATCAGCAGCTGATTGCAAAAAACTCTTGTTTGCTGGACACACTGTATGTCGATCTGGACTAATCTGGAGATTAGTTTCACTTTCGGCTTCTTTTAGACTTGTTAAAAGCATCAATTAGACTGGAACTTTCGCAATTGTTGATAGTCTGTGATTTTAAACAGATACATTCGACTCGAAGGACCAAAAATATGTTATTAGTAACTTTTCAATAATAGAACCTTTAGACTGTGGTTAAACATTAGATTTTATTAAAGTTAGGGTGAACAAACATAAATATAGCAAAAAACGTTCGCGCGGAAAACCAAACTCATCTTAGGTTAAGTGTCTCTCTTCTCTCATCTTTCACACCCGTCACTGTCAAACGTCACTTTAATTTTTTCAGACCACGTTCCACATTTAGCGCTAAACACCCAGTATACGAATTTTGTGGATTACAATACTAAAAGCAAAATGTGTGCTTTTAGCATTTCTGTTTAGTAGTGTTTGTGTAAAAGTTAAGCGAAAAAATCAAATATTTTGAAGAAAAAAAAAAATTTACATACTGCCGACATGCTACTAAACTAATTTTTATAAGTCTAACTAACTAACTTAACGTGGAACACTAAAATAATGCGGTCAACTAAAATAACGTGGAACACCACAACAATGCGGAAAACTAAAATAACGTGGAGCACCACAACAATGCGGAGAACTAAAATAATGCGGTGGCCTAAGCTCTAGACAACGGTAAAAAAAAACTTATCTACAGAACGTACAGCGGCATGCTAACGCTGAATTCCCGCCAGCGTCGGCATTCCGTATCCGGACCAGGTAAGGCTCAGCCGCCCTGTACTGAGCCGGGGTCAGCAGTCGGGTCGGAGGCGGAGGCGGAGAGCAAGTGCAGTTACGGGAGAGGACTCCCAGTCTCCCACAACCTGGGCAAAACAAGATGGCGGGGTTTTGCGTTGGGCATCCCTGCCGGCTGTGCCCATGTTCCCCGCATCGCCAACAGGTGTCCGGCCCCACCGGGATGAACAGGGCAGCCCGACTCAGCCTCGTCCACTCATGCCGGAGCAAAGTAAAAGGTACTGGGCCAATAGGTTGGTCCGGTATCGTCTTTAACGGATCTTCCCCCTCTATAGCCGGTTTTAGATCCCTGGGCAGGGCGACAGCCAGGACCTCGGCCAACTCCTGGGCTAATTGCTCGGCGGTGCTAGTCATGACGGTTATTCAGCTTGTTTTCACAAAAGCGAGGCAAAACGGTACTAAAATAAACTTTATTCATCGGAATCGGACGTAAATCAACAACTCAACGGTATTTTCTAACAAAACAACAAAAAAGAAACAAAAGGACAAGGGGAAGGGTAACTAGGGTTTTGGGAGGGTCACACGGACCCAACCGCCGCCGGACACGGGAAGCTTGCGGCGCACTCGGCCTTCCACGCCCTGTGGCCTCAACGCCCGTAGGGCCTCGACCACCCACGGCTTCCAACTATCAGGGTTTGGGTGGCCCTGGACAAAATCCCCCAATGTCGTCGGGGCGGATGCTGAATCGTCCCTTTCCGGGACCTCGTCCGGGACCGGTTGGCGTGGTGGGGTGTCCGGGATCGGCGACAGCATCCGGGGTATGGGCGATGGCCACCGGATAGGAGACCCTTCCGGAGAGGGCCTCTTAGGGGCCTGTTTCCTGGCCGGCGCCGGTCGGGTCGGCACCCGCTGGTAAGCGGCAGTAAGTAACTTGGCCTCCCGGACCAAGATTTTTACGGCCCTGGTACGCCTAGCGTTCTGCTCGCGCTTATGGTGCCGGTCCAATACCGGGCGAGCCAGCGGGCCAGTTGACGCCTGTCTGGGCGGAATGGTAAAGTCCTTTGGCATCTATAATGCGTCATACTTAACTTGTAAATTACGGTACAGGTAAACAAAGTCGTAAATCCCAGAACCACTAAACAGAGAGAAAAAAAAAACGAAAAAGAAAACATAACATCGTATTCCTCAAATAACTTAATTTTAACGGATCGGCGGCGGTCCGGTTTGCCCAAAAAAAAAAACAAAGCGTCAGTTAGTATCATGCGAAGCTGGTATGGTATCCGAGGCAACAACAACAAACAGAACCACTTTCTGGGCTGCCATCCCTTTTGCAACGGAGTTGGAACTCGGGTATACGGTCCATGGACAGCCAGTCAGTTCGGTTCAACGGGTGCCCCTGAAAAACGTTTAGAAAACCTCGCCTGACTCTTCAAGATGTCCCGGATATCCTCCAGGAGTCACAGACAAGGTCCTCCAAGGTACTCCCATGTACCCACCAGGAGGTTTACGGTCCGTCGGCTCTCCAAGATATCCCATCCATCTTTACAGGCACAGTCAGACCTGACCTACCAAGATGCCACGGCGCATCCTCCAGGCACGGTCAGTGGTTTACTTCCGGACCTCACGGAGCTCTAAAAAACAACAAACTAACGCCAGTCTCGGATACCTTTTACAACAGGAAAGAAACCTCTGCCATGTTGGTGGAGTCACTTACGGCGGACGGGCGGTAGGTTCCTGCAAACAACTGATTAAACCGCAAAAGATTACGAACTACGAACCGGCTATAATTTGGGCAATGACTAACTACGGACTTTCTAATCCCTCAAACCTTTCGGAGCTCAAGAACTTACTTCGTATGGTCCCCTCTACTAAAAAAAAGAAAAAGGTCCCTGCTCGGGCGCCAAATTTGTGACGCGTTTTTAAAATGACTCTAGTCACCGGCTCTAAACTCGGGCGCCACCTACTGAGTCGTTACGTGCCAGTAGGAACACGATTGCCTTCGGGCGGCTTTTAAACAGTGGAGAACGAAGTTTCTGGGTTTGTCAGAACCCGCAAGGATGAGTAAAACAAACTGTTAACAAAACAACTCTCTTTATTCGGGAAAGTATACGGTGAAACTTAAAACAAACTTAAAAACTCCGCACGGTGCAAGAAACTTAAAAAGTACCCCTTAACCATAAACTTCCGGTCTTAACCTAGCGAACGCGTGCTTAACCTACGGTGCCTAAAGCTAACGCGGCAATGTTCGGCGGCCGTCTCGCTTTGGTGAGAACTACCTTAAGAAAGAGCAGGAGACGGATTCCGACACTACGCCAGGACCCAAAGGACGAACGTCCGTACGACACTACGCCATACTCGGTTCGGGACAGGACCACGTTCGACCATACGCCAAAACGTGGTAGGGGAATGTCATGCAAACTACGCCAACACGACCAGGTAACCCTGCGACTCTACGCCAACAGGGGGTACAGGAGGGGAACGGATGTGTTCTGACCATGCGCCAGAACACAGGGTAAAGGAGCATCGTGCGACATGCGCCTACACGACCAGGTATCCCTGCGACTCTACGCCAACAGGGGGGAAAGAAGGGTGAAGGACGTGCTCCGACCATACGCCAGAACACAGGGAAAAGGGGCATCATGCGACATGCGCCTACATGATGAGCAAGCCCGGCGACACTACGCCACCAACGGTTACGGACGGACGGAACGGTTCGGATCGGTAAACCAGAGAGAGAGTTTTGCGAAGGCGGTGCGAGACTGCCGGCTAAATGCTACGGAGCTACATTTATACTAATCGCAGGGCCCCCACTATAATGACGCGTCGGTGGTGGGAGGCCACCGCCGCTCAACACAGGAGCGCCACAGTTCCGATCGGTACGTTGCTCGAGGCTTACCCCCTCCCCAATTTCGTCAAACCGTACACAGAAGCGTATTTACAATAATCTACGGTGCACAGTTTCACCCGTTCGGTGGAATATTAGTAACGAATTAAAACGCTTCGTTACAAGGTGTTGTCTGTTTATAGCAATAATTTTTGAACTCCACATAATCATAAGGCGGAAATGTAATTTGACTAAAATTTTTTTGCTCACATAATAGTATATTCTATATTAAGAGCGGAAAGTATATATTTGCCGCTTGCACATGAAATTTGCAGCTTGAGGCGAAGCCGAACGCTGCAATCATGTAAAAGCGGCAAAAGTACTTTTGGCTCGAAATATAGACGATATTTTTTCGACGACTGCTGTGGGGTGGATTAGAAGGACAACTCACATCATTTTCGTCGCTCGAACTCATTGTCACCGATAAATCACTTTGACGGAATGTGGTTATTTCAAACAGGTATGTCAAGCGTTGTTATGGAAACGCCGAAAAAAGTTGGTGACTAGATTGTTAGTAGAAAGCGAAAACGCTCTAGAGCAGAAAATCTCTCTTTCTGCTCGCGCGCGGCAAATAACCCCTTTCTGCTTCTAAATGGAAGCGTACATGAGGTACTTTCAAAGTAAGTCGTCGAAAAAGTGTTTTTTTAATTTATCATTACTATTAAAATAATTTAAACATCTATCACAAACAAATTTTTTACATCTATATTTATTTATCTGTTTAAATAAAAGCCTAAACAAGTCTTTGATCCATCAATAATGGTATTTCAGCTCCGTCTCATCTTCTTGTATAGCATAATCACATTTAATGGTATATTTGTTTTGAATTAAAAGTAAATTGACATGTTTTTCTAATTTTTGACTAGTGAGCCTGGCTGGAACGGTAACATAACCCTGCTTTTCCAACTCAAGCATGTACACGTTAATTGAAATTTTATTGAGTTTTTCAAATTTTGGAATATTAGACAGAGACATTGCTTCGATACCATTAGTTTTTAACACTCTTTTATAATTTGGATAAGAAGAAACCCTGTCCGAATTTTTATGTGTTGGGAAAAGGGCTGCCATTACACTCCAGAAAAAACATGCATTGTCATTATTTTTAATATTAATGCAAGCTTGTTTATTCGCAATTTCCTGTGGAAGTGGTATGTATGACGAACCGCCATGTCCAACTTCATATTTATTAATGTTTATTTCTAAACTGACAATTTTTGATAACGCCCATCCACTATCCTTTTCTTGAAATTCCTCCATTTTAGTTAAAATTAAATTTGTGATATTATCACGAAACCACTGGGTCAAATTTGTACTGCCATCAATAATAAAATTTGAGGTATTAAAATATTTGAATTCAATTTTTAACTTATCCTGCCGTTTAATAATGTATTCACCGCAAAATGTGCTATTTACTTTAATCATATTATATTTTTTTAAAATGTTTGAAATTCGACGCTTAAATAAACCTTCTGCATCAACAAAAAAATCTCCAATCTGCTTATGTACTAAATTAATTTTTAAACCTGATCTTATCCTACTGTTAAACGCTAAAGATACATCTAACCATTTAACTCTATCAGATATTTTTTTTCTGTTTAAACCACCACCTACGTGATTGTTTAAATTTTTAAAAAGTATCTTAAGCCTTTTGAAATGTCCTAAATTAGTTAAAAGTTTTTTGCACACACCCACATTGTTGTCCGACCGCCGCCGCCGCAGTACAGTTTGCACTTGTCTAATTGAAATTGAAATTTTTTTCAACCATTCTGCTACTTCTTCAGGTACTGGCTGAAGTACCAATATGGCGTAGGCTTTTCGGAATAACTCAAGGGTGTGTACGCTGATTTCCGCTGCAGCTCGAGTACAATCTGACATCTTCGATCTTTCTGAAATGATTAAAGCATGATTAGTATTACACCTAAATATATTTTAATTATACTTAAAAATTTCCGTTATTTCCACAATTGGTGTGGGTGATAAACCACTAACCACTTTCATACCTAAAAATTTTAGGCCATATTTCAGCGGTATAAACTCCGCCAAACTGTCTTTAATGGGTGCCGTCATCCGACTAGGCAAAAACACCACGCTGTCAGACAACTCGGCCCGAACCACATCACCAAATTTTGAATTGACCACTTTTAGGTTGTGCAAGGGATACAATTGGTTTAATTCAAGTTGTTGAAACTTTAGTAGAGGTTTTTCAACCAAACTGCCGGATTCGTTAATTTTGGTTAGGTTCATGATTGTTTTGTTTCAGGTAGATAGGTACGTTTGTGCGTAGACTAATGTTTTCAACTCTTGTTGACTGGTTTTATATGCATTTGGGGGAGGGGGGAGGTCTACCACATTTCCGCCTCGCTTACCACATTTCCAATGGATGTGATAAAGGAATAAAATATATGAAGTCATTCCTATGCAAATGTTTATATTATTAATTTACTTGACTCGTGAAAGCCAAGCTTTTACATATGAACTGCATTACCCACGCATGAACTGCATCACCCACGCAAGTGATTATGCATTTGTGATGAGGTTACAGTAAAAATTCTATTTTAGTTTAGACAGAGAAAAAAAAAATGACGGTGTTTGAAATGGATCAGGTGTCGAGTAAAACCGTTTTGGATGCAGAAAATTGCTGTTGTTTTAAAGAATTGTTATTGCCAATACCACCCCTTCCGTTTGAAGAGCTGTTACTCGCGCCACACGAAAACGAGGAGGCGAAGGGGCAGGTGGACTTTCTCAATTCCCTACGATGTTCTGAAATAATGGATTTTTATTTTTGTCAGCATTGTAATCATGTAGTTAGATTACATGAAATAGGCGTGCTTTGTGGGGGCTGTAATAAACCTGCTAATTATGTACTTTATACATGTTTTTTTTATTTATTTACAACCTTTGTTATATGAGTAAGTAGTATTTTAAGTTGTTCATACAAAGACAAATTTGGACAGGGAATGTCAAAGATGCTTAAACTTAATTGATCAGATTTTTTTAAAGCATTTGAAAATTCATCATATTCAAAATAGCGCTGATTTTGGAAAAAATACAACAACCCATTGGTATAACGGAAAGCTCCATTTATAGCTGGAGGAATTCCGTTAAAGTCTTTCGAAATATACCCATAGTTTTCTACAGTGAAGGAACATTCATTGATTATACAATAATAATTATCGCTAAAAAAATATATGGTTTTCCCGCTATAGGTGTTGATTGCCCCAATCAAATCGTTTTCAATAGGGAATCTGTAGATCTGATTAATAAAGTTTTCTACTTAGCTTAAAATTTTTATCGTTTATAACATAGATTTCCTTATTTACAATTAAAACTAATTCATTATTAGGTCTTTGATAGGCGGCCGTAATTTTTTCTATTTTAGGCAAAAAAGGAAATACAGAGTAGATAGAAATACTCTTTCTAGACATTTTCTTAATCTGTAAATCCATAATCCATATTTGATCTGAATGTAGGATGTATAAGTTGTAATGCATTATTAAGAAAAACAAATCACTTGGATTTACATCACATATTCGAAGTTGCGGCTTAATTTCAGGCTTGTACGGTAAGGGCGGCTGTGTATAGGGTGTGTGCACGGTAGTAGTCAGAGTAGGTTTATAGACGGTGCGAGATGGCACAGTAGTAGTAGTAGTAGTATTTGGAGGAGTTTTAAATCCATATAAACTTTGAATAGCCAAAATATCGTGCGAGTGTAAGCGTGAATTACCGTTGTAGTATGCATACATGATGGCTTTGAGAACAGCTGAATGCCCAAGCAACACAAATTTGTCTATTATACGTTTAATTTTTGTATACTCTAGTAGTACATGAATGATTTAGAGAAAACGTCTGATGTACGTTAAAATGTCCGCCTAAAATAGGTTGATTTATAGTATATTTATAAATGAAATATAATCGTTTATATATACGTTTGAAACACGTTATATGTCACGTTTGTAAAAAGTTCATAATTAACGTAGATATATAGCAATATGATATACCATATAATAACGACTATAAGCCCCAAAATAGTTTGGTAGATATAATACGTCTATGAGGGTAAACAAATTTACGTCTAAAAATATCATAATTAATATTAAATATTTGACTTTTTAAAGGTGCTCGCCCACTTAGACGAAGCGTCGCGAACGGAAGCCGCGCGAAGAAAAATGTTTATTTGTCGCCGGAGAAATTTATATGTAACATAGATAAACCGGACAAAGCAACATAACCTAAACTTTATACAATATGTGTGCATGTTTGATTATATGTATTATTAAAATTTAACAAAAAAAAATAGTAAGTATTTAAATGAACTATTTTTTAGAGAGTACGAGAAATGAACGAAGAGGAACTTATTATACACGTTCAAAGTTATCCTTTTTTATATGACTTGGAAAATGCAAGGTACAGCAACCAGCTTATCAGGGAAAATGCGTGGGAAGAAATAGGAATTAAAATGAAATGCAAGGGTAAGATAATTTGTGCTATACAAAATGTCCCATTACATAGCAATATTTGTATTACTTCAACTGATAATGTTTCAATAATAATATTGGGGTTAACTTTGTTTACCATTTAATTATCTCTATTTTGACTTGTCAACCCCTGGCGAATAATTGCTAGCTGCCAGTCTACTGAACCAAACTGACTGTTGAAATAATTTTTAAATCTTTCTCTCACTAACAATGCGGTCCCTGAAAATGAACCACCTACATGAGTTATGTCGGTTATGGCACTGTTTCCTGAAAGTTCCTCTTCACACGTTTCTGCAAACAAAATTTCCGAATCGCTTCTTAAAAAATTATGAAGGCAATAATTTGCCAAGACTACTGTATCAAGATGTTCAGGTGTTATCTCTAATCTTCTTTGGTAAATTCGAAATTTTTTAGAGAGAATGTCAAAACCATTTTCGCTAACGTTTCTGGCCCTGCTTAGTCTATAATTATAGACCTTTTTGTCTTCATTGCCACGTAGTTGTTCACCAGGATACGGTCTCATTAAATGTTTGTTTAGACGAAAAGCCTCGTCTCCGACTAGGACGTGTGGCATGAGTATTGCAGTTCCCGGCAACGGTTTGTCAGGAGGAAAACCGAGATCATCTTTAAAAATTTTTTTTCCAAATGAACAGCGCGACAAAATACCACCATCGCTGTTTTTTCAATAGGCGCCGACATCAATAAGCGTAAATTTATAGTTAGCATCAAATACGGCAAGAAGAACAATACTGCATGTTTTTTTATAATTAAAAAACAGCGATCCGCTTCTTTTTGGTTTTTGAAAGACCACATGCTTTCCGTCGATTGCGCCAATACAATTTGGAAAATTCCATTTCTGGCTAAATTCTTCTTGTTTTTGCTCCCACATCTTTGTATTTGGCTCTGGCATTACGATTGGCTGAAGAACGTTCCAAATTGCCTCACATGTTTCGTAGACAATTCTTCGCACAGTGGTTTCTCCAAGACGATAACTGAAAGCTATAGTTCCAAAATTGTCACCCGTCGCTAAAAATCTGAAAAAAAAAAGAAATTAATAGTAATAATTTCTTTCAGGTAGTGACTGCAAGAATAAGTGGAAATCACTTCGTGATTGCTATAGAAAAGCGTTAAAAGTGAGACTTACAAAGTCTGGGCAGTCAGCAATGAATAAAAAACCCTGGAAATTCGAAAAACAAATGGAGTTCTTAAAACCGTATGTGGAATATGGGAGAGACGGCAGAAGCAATGTTCGTTCACCACAATCCCCTGGCAGTGTTGTCAGTGACGATGAAGGAAACAATACTGAGATACCGCAAGCCTCTTCCAGGGAGTCAACCCCAGTTGAGACACCACTAGCTTCCCCTAAAACACCAACAGCTACCGAATCCTCGACAGGAACCAAAAAAAGAAAAGCCTCAACCGCTCAACGACCCGCTTTGGTAGCATTTGAGGAGTATATGAACTATAAGAAATCCAAAGGCAACAAGACATCTGATCACTTAACTAAATATTTCGCAAGCGTTGAGGAAACTGTGCAAACTTTCCCAATAGACCTGCAAATTAAAATAAAATCTGAATTTTCGTCAATTTTACACAAAGCCGAATATGAAGCTATATCATATTCTAATAAATTAAAAGACTCGCAACCGTTTACTTCGAATACTTCGATTCACCACAGTACAAACTTCAATAATCAAATGGCAGTAGCAGGTAACAGAGTTCAACAATCTCCTAACCTGTGTTCATCCGAAGCGTGTGAATCGACTTTGCAGACATTGGGACATGGAAGTCCTGGGACATGGAATTCACAACAAAGTCTTTTGGAAACATCGAGAGATGGAACACATAATATACCTGTGCAACAATTATCATATCATACTCTGGAAGAGGGAGTTCAGTACAATTACTCACTTCATTCACAATTACGCAGACAGGAAATGCTACAAAACATGTCCGAATGTTCTGAAGAAGACGGGTCTCTGTCAACTACGTGAACGATTTTGGAATGGAATATGTATGAATGTATGTTTGAATTACTTATAACATAAACATAAAAATAACTAACTAGGAACAACAATCTGTTTGTTTTATTAACCCTTTCCTAAGTACTTATACAGTGCGGCTCCTTAATGAGGCCCCCCCTTTATTTCTTGAACCGCTCAAAATATATAAATTTAAAAATTTTTATACTTCAATGACAATATAAATACTACTTGTTGACCTAAGTTGCATACTACTTACATTAAAGATGGCGGCTGGACGTCATTTTGAAAAAAAAAAAACAAATAACAAAGGCAGCTGTGTGATACATCATTTGAAAGCTCTTATTGAATAGAGTATTGTCTGAAAATTTCAGATCATTTGTGGTAACAATAAAAAAATGGCGGCGTGTCAAAGTTGCAATATTTGAAAATTTGTTAAAAGTGTAAAAACCAACATTTCTTACCTTTTTATATATATAAGAAATAAAGGGGGGGCCTCATTAAAGAGCCGCATTATATAGAGAGATAGAGCGTACTTAGTATCTGCACTAATAATGTAGGTATAGGTTATTTATATTATTTAAATTACTTATTTATCATTGCGTTTTTGTCAAAAACTGATAACTAAAAAGATACACATATGCTCATCTAAATATAAACGTGCAAAAATATTCTAAAGTATCTTACCTTAAACAAACAGCAAGTCTCTCTTCAATAGACACCGCTTTTCGAAATCTAGTATTGTTATGTTCTATTGAACTCTTTAATAAACTAAGAAGCTCAAAGAACTTTTCCTCAGACATACGAAAATATTTAAAAAATCTCTTTTTATCTTGTCTCAGGTCCGAAAACAAATGATGAAATTCACCATAAGTCAGTCTTTTTTGATTAATATTATTAACCCAGCATTTTTTTTGGGTTAATTCTTCTTGTTCCATACTGGCAATCAAGCTCAGTACCGCAAGGTCTTCTTCTGACGATGAACTGCTCATGTTTTCAAGTCTACACTGAACAATGTACTACGTTAAAATGCGTACGCCGTTTCGTTCGATTTCGAGACGCGACGCGACGCGCCGCTTCGCCCAAGTGGGCGAACACCGGCTAAATGACTCTTCGCTTCGCGACGCTTCCGTTCGCGACGCTTCGTCTAAGTGGGCGAGCACCTTAAAATATGTTTATATGATGTTTTCTAACAACTCCACTTGCTATACAGGGTGTCCCAACTGTATTTAGACACTAAATATCTCCCCTCCTGTACATTACAAGTTTGAGATAAAAAGTTTATGGTTTGAAAAGGTGCAATATACAGGGTAATTCAAATTCGACCCTCACCATTGGGATCTCGGAAACTATAGGAGATACGAGAAAGTTTAAATTGGGGCAAAGTTGCGCAATGTAAAGCTCAACCAAATGCAGTTTTAAAAATTTCGATTTTCCGAGTACTTCCGAAGATATCCGAAAAAAACTGAAAATTTGATTTTTTGTTTTTATTTATTTCTAATCTTATTTGAAGAGATATTCCAAAACTAAAAGCACCTTTTCGTTGCTACTTTTTCTCAGCTATTCGATGATGGATTCAAATTTGCCACCCGACGTTTTGTTTTTTGGCAGCCATCATCAACTTTCTTTTTTCTTATGGGCGCCATATTGGATTTTTAGCCCATCAAATAGTACGTTTTATTCTGATTTTAGTGATGTATAATAACTTATGATTTGCTTCATAAATAACAAAATAATTCAATAAAAACTATTTTTACTTTAGTTATTGGCTTTGAGTTAACGGGCCGTTTCATAAAATGTCATTATTTGACAGTACTTGTCAAACACGATAATTCGGACGATCATTAGAGCTTTTAGAGATTTTACCTTAGTTAGCTTTGAGTTAATGAGACGTTTTATGAAGATTACTTGGTAGTACTTGTCACACGCAATTGGCCTGAACATACTTAGTCACAAAGGTGTACACGTGACTTAAACCGGTTTATTCACTCGAAGAGCTTAGGCCACTCGCTACGCTTGTGGACCTAGTTGTTCTTTTCGTGAATAAAAAATGGTTTAAGTCACTTGCTGCAAAGTAACTATTAATCACTCTGAATGACATTCGCCTATTTACAGATGTAAACAAACAAACATCAATGTTACATCTACGGGGCGCGGTGCAAATTTAATAGAACTGTAATTTTAGTTTTTTTTTATTAAGTCGAAATTTAATAAAATACTGTATAAGACACGTGACTTAAACCGGTTTATTCACTCGAATAAATATGAATGAATAAAAAATGGTTTGTCACTTACTGTATAAATAACTATAAACTTGCACTAAACATTATACAAAATTGAAATTTGGCAAAAAATGAAGTTCTTAAAATGATGATCTTTCTCTTGGAAACATAAATAAGCCTTTTAAGTTAGAGATAATGCTAACAAATCTCTTTTTCTGATTAACCTAAATAGTTCAGCAATGCTTGTATAATAATAACATTTTCTGCGGGGGTTTCTTTTCTAGATACATTTTTAACTATGATTGACGCTCTAATGATCATCCGAATTATCGTGTTTGACAAGTACTACTCTGTATACTGTCAAATAATGACATTTTTTAAAACGGCTCATTAACTCAAAGCCAATAACTAAAGTAAAAATAGTTTTTATTGAATTATTTTGTTATTTATGAAGCAAATCATAAGTTATTATACATCACTAAAATCAGAATAAAACGTACTATTTGGTGGGCTAAAAATCCAATATGGCGCCCATAAGAAAAAAGAAAGTTGATGATGACTGACAGAAAACGAAACGTCGTGTGGCAAATTTGAATCCATCATCGAATAGCTAGGAAAAAGTGGCAATGAAAAGATGCTTTTAGTTTTGGGATATCTCTTCAAATAAGGTTAGAAATAAATAAAAACAAAAAATCAAATTTTCAGTTTTTTTCGGATATCTTCGGAAGTACTCGGAAAATCAAAATTTTTAAAACAGCATTTGGTTGAGCTTTATATTGCGCAACTTTGCCCCAATTTAAACTTTCTCGTACATCTTATGGTTTCAGAGATCCCAATGGTGAGGGTCGAATTTGAATTACCCTGTATACAGTATTTTGTGAAGAAAAAAACGAATTTTTGAATGTATCATTAAATCCCCGCGTAAGTGTCTTAATTAGAGTTGGGACACCCTGTATATGACCGTGTTTCCAAAATCGATGGTTTAGGAAGATTGGGGAGATAATTTACATACCTATAACAAATCTATATGGTAAAATATTTAAAGCCACTCTAGACTACATTTTTATTTGATTCTGACAAGTCAAGTGTAAAAAAAATCTCATACGTCCCGAGTTGCCTGATCTATTTTGGAAACACCCTGTATAAGTCACATTTGTACCGTTGCAATCTGAATCAAATTCTAAAGCAGACATAGCTCATTAAATAAATATCTGAATTTGTTTTGTTGAACGCTTTTGAGGTTTCTAAAATTAAAATACATACATCATAAAATAATTTTTTTATTCTTTTATGATTTACATATTGGCAGTTATTATCCAAATTATTATAAAAAATATTCTGGGAATTTTTTTCATGATTTATTTATTTATTTGTTTTCTTGAGTTTTCATATCTCTGCTTCGACAATTTCAACCAGTCCTGGCATGCCAAACCAATGACTTTATCGGTTGATTCTATTCCCAAGCCCTTACTTTGGAAAGTAATTTTGGCAGCCTCTGTAAATAGATCATAAATTGAATTTTTAAATTGGTACTTATTGTATCAATATTGTGTGTTCAACGTTCTACCACAAAGAGTAGGGTCCAAAATAAGACTATTTATTCCTACTTAACTTACCTCAAATCTTACATTAATCCAAACGTTAATAATAACGCCAGCAGGTTCAAAATGAAAAAAAAAATCCGTTTTTTGTATTTTTGCTAAGTTCTTTCATGAAATGAGAGGTGTTTCATAATTAAAATTTTTAGGCTTCCAGGTTTGTAGAGCCTCCTTTAAGTACCGTGTTGAAACGGGTATCAATAATTATCATTTTTTGGTCACACAAAAATCCCGATCGTTAATTTCATTCAGTCGTTGCTTTTGTTAAGTTGTGCAAATAGTTTCTTAAGTATTTCAAAATAATGATTTTAATTTTTCGACTTTGACTACCTATAGTGCCGTTATTATCGTCGTTGTAAATAAGGTTAAAAACTCTTCTTTTGAAATCAGCTTTCTGTGGTACCAAAAACCAGAACGTTTTACTCGCAATATTAAGCCACCCCGTATACAAACTAGACAGTGAACTTACCATTAAGTGCTTTGTACATCTTTGTGTCTTTAAAAGCATGCTTTCTTGGTTGGTTTGCTAATTTCGGAGCACTCCCAGCCCAATTGAATCCCATTCCTACTTTATTTGATAAAACATATTTTAACATATTCATAACGGCATTGCGGACCGTGTTACCTCCAATTGAGGATAAACGTGTTCTCTAAAAAATTTCGTAGTTAGAAATAACGATATATCACAAGTAGAGGAGAATAATGAGATATCTTTGAACCTGGGGCAACATTTTTTGATTTGTGTGTTTTCTATAAGTGCATTTTATTAGGAAAGGGAAACAAATATCCTTAATTATACTACCAAAGTTTCTCATTCTTATCCTCTAGGTATTTATTGTATTACCATATAACAGAAATTCTGTTCGTTTTCAAGCCAATTTTCTAGGTTGCCGAAATCTCTTTTTCGTTCAATTGGAAAGTTTGGTACATCAGATGGTCGCTCTAAAGCTTTGATGTTCTGCACTTGTAAAGTTTGCCAGATTTGAGCCAATAAAGACGAATTTTGATCTTGGACTTCTTTAATTCTTGCCAAATCTCTGGTGACCATCCGGCCCCATTCACTATTTTCCATATAGGAAAGTGAAGCTGACACTCCTAGGAGTATTCAGTAAACTATTTCTAGAATCTCTAAAAAATATAATAATAACAAAAAATATAGTAATTCCAAAAATACTTGAGCATGACAAATGCAGTGTCATAGAAACGTGGAATTTTTATCAAAACAGGACAGTTTAAAAAAAAAGACAAAAGAAAAAAGTGTTATACTGACGCGTGTTTATCGCGATAAAAATCAGAATTTTTATCAGTGTTGTTTTCGAAATATGGCAAGTTTGATTATAAGCAGTGTCCACTATCACCCTGTGACACAATGACTATTCACGCATTTGTCCAGCTGTTATATTCGGCCTCATATTTTATCGGATAAATTTTGTCTCTAATTAGCGCCGCTGAGCGGCCCAGTAAGAAAACGGCATTACTCCTAAAAAGCATTACTCCTAAAAGTGCTCAACTTCACCACAAAAAAACATCTTGCGCTAAAACTCTCGGTTTTTCTAGGCAACATTGATTTCGTACCTACAGATAAAATTCGTCCGATAAAATTTGAGTCTTGTTATATTGTATATGAAAAAAAATCAATCAAAAAATGGGATGATGCAACAATGAAATATCTGCTGTATATGTTCTGTATTATGCCAAATGTGACAAGACGCAAACGCCACATTCTGAACAATTGCAGCAAGTATATCATTGTTACGACATCCTATTTTTTTTGATTGTCATCATATAATGCAAAATACATACCCATTTTGGTTAGCAGTTAAATGTCTCCGCATATTTGGATTTGCATAACTTGGGCTCAAGTTGTTAGATTGTGTAAAAGAGGGAGTACTGAAACAAATTCAATTTAAATTCCTTCATCATAAATCAGTTAAATAACTTGGTTACCTTATTACTGCTTGTGAGTGATTATGTTTATGTTTAAGTGTACCATAAGATATCTTCTTTCTATTCGTTCGAAAGGTTTCCAATTCTTCATTTTCAGAGTCGCTGCTAAAATTGACCACTGCCTGCTTTCTTTTGCTAATTGGTTTCTCATGTGTTGTTTCATGTTTATTTTCCAAATCTGGCAAATCACTGATTAACCCATCAATTTCAGTTATTTTCTGGAGCGACCTTGGAATGTTTTTTTTATCTCTTTGCTCGAGACTATTAGAAATAATTTCGCCATCAGAACTTCATAAATCACTTCCATTGATGAGTATTTGTACATTTTTTTCTATTACTTGATCCCGTAATGTTATTATTCGTTGGTCTGTACTGTGGTCGGTAGTTGGGCTAGAACTGCTTTTCGCTAATACTATTTGCAAAGTCGTCTCGGCATCAGAGTATGTCTCTGAAATAAAACGTAGTTTACTTATATTTATTACTTTTAATAATCGCATAGTCAAAACAGAACCCTATTATTTATGTAGTAGGATATCAATGCGCCGCCCTATTTTTGCTTTACTCTGTTAGTATCCAGAAACATAAAAAATTTATTTTTATTTTAAATTGTATAAAATAACTTTCACAGTTATTTTAGTTGTGTTCAAAAATTATGTGCCTAAGGTACAAAAATTTAATGATTTTAAATCACACTAGTGCAAATAACTTGATTAATGACCAAAGTTATATATGCGAAAAACTTATGGATTTACTTAAAGACTTTGAAACACATCATGTATTTATATGTAGTAATTTGAAATTTAGAAAACTTGAATCATAGACATGACTCATGACATAAATGTCATGAGTAAAATTTTATGATGATAATATTTTATTGTTTATAAGTAAATCGAGAAGTAAATATAAATGAAAAAAAAAAAGAAAAACATACCTGCAGTTCTGTGAATCGGTCTGATTGAGTATTTGGTCCAAGTCTCTTTAGCCGGAGACAACGATTCAAAAAATAATAATAATGATTTATTTAGCATAATGCTATATACAAAAACAATTACAAAGGGTATAAAAAACTTAAAATAAATTTAAAAAATACATAGGCATCACAATATAAAAACTACAAAAAGTGTTCTCTAATTATTTTTTTAAAATTCACGAGGTTGCTACAATCTTTAATATGATTCGGCAACATATTAAATTCCTGCAGTCCTTTATATAACATAGAATTATACAATTGACCAGTTTTACACGAATCAGACAATATAAAATCCGCAGAACCTCTAGTATCATACCGGTGAACATCTTTAAAAAACTTAAATCTTTCACAAATATACGACGGTAACATCTTATTTTTAATCTTAAACATAAAAACATGCACATCATATAAAATTTTTTGTCTCACCGGTAAAATATTCAAAACGCCGAGCATCGTGGAAATGGGTGTTGCACTTTAATATTGTCCTCATTGCACGATTTTGAACAATCTGGATCGCACTAATCTTAAAAGCAGGTAAACCATACAACAGGGTGGAACAAAACTGCAGGTGTGGTGCCGCCAGGCTATTATACAAAAGAAGCTTAGTTTCGAGTGAGAACTGTCTGCCCATCCTTGAAATAAAACCAACTTTTCTTGAAAATTTTCGTGTTACGTAATCTGCATGGTCGTGAAATTTCAGGCCGGAATCGAGAATCACTCCCAGATATTTAACCTGCTGCTCGTGCTTGATGGCGGTATTATTGATGACTATGTTTATACTATTCACATTCACATGTCTTAAGTTATACTTGCTGCCAAACAAACAGAACTTTGACTTTGATGTGTTCACACACAACTTGTTAACACAAAGCCACTGAAACAGGTTCTGTAAGTCATCATTCATCCTTTGTTGCATAAATGCTAAATCTTTACCAGTCACATACAGCATGGTATCATCTGCGAACAGTTCCACCCTACAAACACGAACAACCTCGACAATGTCATTCACGTATAAGAGAAACAACAGTGGACCCAAAACGGTTCCCTGTGGCACCCCATACCCTACATTTATTTCATCAGACAAACAATTTCGAAATTTGACTCTTTGTCTCCTGTTCTGCAAATACGAAGTAAACCATCCCAAAACTGCACCATCAAAGCCCATGCTACTCAGTTTACGCAACAACAATCCTCTGTCCACGGTCTCAAACGCTCTCTTAAAATCCAAGAACACTGCCAAAACGAAATTACCCTTATCCAACTCTCTTTTAAAGATGTCACACATATTGACAACAACAGTTTCACATGAGTGGCGTTCTCGAAAGCCCGACTGATTTTTTGTTATAATATTATTTCTATCACAGTGCTCTTGTATTTGCTTTTTAACAGCCAACTCCAAAACCTTTTCATAAATTTCGACAGTATTTATAGGCCTGAACTCACCGCAGAGAACAGTTCCCGCAACCTTGGGAACGGGAAAAACCGTTGACACCTTCCACTCATCGGGAAAAACATCATTTATCAGAGATGTATTCACAACATCCAAAAGCCTATCAGCAGCCACACAACAAACATCACACAAAATACGTTTGGAGATTCCACTCGTCCCCCCCCAACGTCCTTCAAATCATTCAAGATACGTTTCAGATCTGTCATGGACAAAGATTTAAACCGATCAAATTTCTCAGCTACACAAGGAGCTGCCACCGGAAGCTCCCCCATCAAAGCAGAGTCAGGAATGTTACTAATGATAACATCAATGCTCTCAAGAAAGTAATTGTTAAAGCTTTGGGCAATTGACAAATGGTCAGATATAATTTGTCCCTCAAAATTAATTGTTTCAGGTGCTGAAGTTTGTTTCCCAGGCAACAATAACTTTAGTTTTTTCCACATTTCCCGTGGATTATTTTTATTGTTATCAATAACTTGCTTATATTATTGTTCTTTTTCCAGTTTAATCTGTACTACCACATAATTTCTCATCTGCTTATATTCTCGCCATACCCCATCATTACCTTCATTAACAGCACGCACATATAAATTATCCCTAATTTCCATACATTCCCTAATATCATCTGTTATTCAGACCTTATTAACATATTTTTGCTTAAATACATTCACTTTTACAGGACACATAACATTTAAAATATTCTGAACATCATCCACAAACCTATTTGCCAATACATTAACATTACTGATATCGCTATCCCAAACAGATTCCAACAATTTATTATGCAGTTCATCCCTATTATAAGCCTTCAACGACCTTGATTGAACTACTAGTTCAGAGACTTCATTTGATTTACGAGAAAGACACACAGATATAACACAATGATGACTAACTTTTGGCGTTAAGTGTACATCAAATGCCAAGCTCTTGTCATTTGTAATGATATAATCAATTATAGTTTCACTTGTATTAGTTATTCTCGTAGGGGTGTCAACAATTTGGGAAAATCCATTAATGTAAACCTCAGATAATATTTTCTCCCCATAAAAAGATTGCTTTGACAAATCAAAATTAAAGTCACCCATTATGATATTAGTTCCGCCAAAATCACTAACATCATCAAGAAACTCGGCAAAGAAATCAACAAACTGTGCATTTCTACACTGAGGTGGGTGATATAAAACTGTACAAAGATACTTTGCTCCAGACATTACAAATTCCACAGACAACAACCAGACATAATTCTCGACACATTGGACTCTTTTAACCTTATATTTAATATCAGTTCTAATTAAGACCAGTACTCCCCCAGTTCTCCTGTTGTCAGTAACACACTGCTCCAGACAGTACCCATCCACACCCAATTCAACGTGCTCAACGTCTTCTGACACGTGAGTCTCAGATAAAAATACTAACTGTGGCTTCCAGTCATTTAACAATACCACTATACCATCCTTATTATTTAGATACCCTTGACAATTGAAATATATAATACTTTCATTTTTAACCAAATTAGAATTTAATTGCTACTGCAGAAATTTATTTTTTCTGATTTTTTCTATGCGTTTGTATGTTTTGCAATTAACATTATCCCAAACAGTGTGGTTCACATTTAAATTCATTTTGTATTTTTCATTTGACAATACACAATTTATACATTTAACACAGTTTGATACACACTCCTGCGCATTATGGTTTCCAGTACATTTGCCACATATTATTTTGTCTTGACAATCTTTTTGAAAATGACCATATTTATTGCATTTATAGCACCTAATAATACCGTAGTCATTATATACAAAACATCTATTCCGACCTAAATTCAATTTTTGCTTATTTATAATAAAGTTATAAGTACTAGAGTCAGCTTCAAGAATTAAATAAAATTTTTTATTGATCACCTGGGTTTTCCTTAATATTTTTAACTTGAAATTTTTACCACTGCTTTCTAAATCATTCGGTTTAATTATTTTATCAATAATAATTTCATCGCTATCACCATACTCACATTCATTTATACCCACTGCCTTAATCCTATGATCGTGTATCTTTGGTCTATCAACCTCGTAATTCTCTCCTAGCTTACTCTCTATTTCAGACTGTACGGTTGAAATCTCCCTTTCATTCCCACAACTAAGGATAAGTCCTCCATCTCTAGTAGCTCGCCCCATTGAAACACGAACTCCCAGCTCTCCCGGGTTTACCTTATTTTGCAAATCTTGCTTACTCTGTTTGACATCCTTCTGTTGTCCCTTCTGCTTTACCAGTAGTACTTTGTTGTTATTTGGCTGTCCTGCCGCAATTGATGCATATGATGTATTCGGACACGTTGTTGTGTTATTTACTGATTGTGATTCCTTCAATTTTGCAATTTCTAACTTCAGTAATTTGTTTTCATCTAATAGCTGATCCATTTTTTGATTCAATGCATTTGTTGTTCTAAACAGCATTCCCAAAGTAATGCTCATACCTTCAATAAGACTCTGGTCGTCACAATCATCAATTCTACTTCTTTTTCTGGGTCTTGCTGTTTGTGCCTCATTCTGCCCATCACCATGTACATCCGAGCATTGTTTACATCTCCATGTCGCCCTTCTCAAGTGAAAACCCCGAAAATCGACGTTTTCACATTTACCGTGATAGTAATATTTACACATCGTACACTGGACTGTGCCCTTTGCATCATCAAAAACTGCCTTACATTTAAAACAATTGTTTTCTGTTCCACCGGAATCCTCTCCCGATACTTCCATCTCTCCGACCTTGTTGGTATCACCAGCCAGCAACTATTTATTTATTATTTTTTCTTAAATAGTTTGTTTCAAATCTATTGTTCACGCTACAATTTTGATTTTTCACTAAGTTTGGCAATGAAAATAAATATGAGGTAGACAGGACGACTAAGAACAATTTACACCACTATCACTGAAAAAACCAGAATTTTCCAATTAATTGTTCACGCACAATTTGAATATTTAAGAGAGCTCGCTTTCATCGAACCACCACGGTCGTTCAGGTTTCGGATACAAAATAATAGACTCTTTTTGCTGTTTACGCGCATAAGATTCACAAACTTGACAAGCTTTTACAAATAATTCAACATTAGTACTAAGACCAGACCAATAAAATATTTGAAGAGCACGCGACTTCATTTTTTCAATCCCCAGATGTCCTTCATGGAGTAATTTAAGCATTTCAAGTCTTAGTGCAGTTGGAACAACAAGCTTATTTGAAAAAAATAATAGACCATCAGAATAAATTAGATTATCTTTAAGTTTGAAATAATGACGAGAGCCTTCAGGAACATTGTTTTTGTTTCCAGGCCAGCCCTTATTGCAATACGCCAATACAATTCTTAGTCCTTGGTCTTTTTCCAGCTCTGTTCGAAACTGATTTCTACGCTCAACTGAAATAGGCATATTTTTAATCAGCGAATGCACTGCAAAGTTGAACTCTTGATCACTTTTTAGCTCCGTTTCTGATAAAAATGCCCTAGACAGGGTGTCTGCGATGTATAAATATTTTCCTGGCTTGTAAATAATATGACAGTCATAGTTTAATAATCGTAGACGCATGCGCTGTAAGCGACATGATATAGACGCCAAATCCTTTTTGAAAATTGCTTCTAGCGGTTTATGGTCAGAAAATACAGTGACTTTTAAACCATAAACAAAAAAGTGAAATTTTTGAAAAGCAAAAACAATTGCCAGCATTTATTTTTCTATCTGTGCATATTTCTGCTCGGTAGGAGTTAAACTCCGAGAAGCAAAGGCAATAGGATGATTGTTTTGCAATAAACATGCCCCTAAGCCATCTTTGGAGGCATCTGTCTCAATTGTTATATCATACTTTGAATTAAAAAACTTGAGTACTGGAGCGGTTGTCAATAAATGTTTCAATTGAGACAAAGACCTCTCATGGTCATTGTTCCATTCCCAGAGACTATCTAATCGGGTCAGATTCCGAAGGGGTGCGGTCACCTTAGACATGTTTGGAACAAATTTGCCTAAATATTTAGTCATTCCAAGAATTCTTAATAAATCATTTTTATTTTCAGGATTTGGGAGTTCAATTATAGCTTTGACATAAGTTTGATTTGGCTCAACACCATTTTTAGAATAAATCTGACCATGAATTTAACAAATCTAGATTTAAATTGAATTTTTGAGCTGTTAAATTTTATATTATATTTTAAAGCCCTTTCTAAGACAGTTTGCAAGTTTTGGTCATGTTCCAACTCATTTTTTCCAGTTACAATAAGATCATCGAAATATACACCAACACCTTCCAAATCACCAAATATTTCATAGTTCTTTTTTTGGAAAACCTCAGGGGCAGTCGAAATTCCAAACGGAAGTCTTAAGAATCTGTATCTGCCAAAAGGAGTGCCAAATGCTGTGTAATCTGCACTCACATCATCAATTTTAACTTGGAAATAGCCATCTTTCATATCTAAGACAGTGAAGAATTCTTTATCACAAAGTTTGGTTGTAATTTCCTCAGCCGTTGGGATTAAAAAATGCTCCCTTTGAATAGCTTGGTTCAAGTACTTTGGATCTAGACATATACGTAAGTCACCATTTTTTTTCTCGACAATTACCAGAGGATTCAGCCACTCAGTTGGTTTGTCTACTTTTTCTATAACACCAAGAGCTTCAAGTTGCTCTAATTTTAGTTTTAGCTTATCACGTATCATTTTTGGGACCCTTCTGGGTGGCTGAATGTGTGGAATCGCATTAGGTTTCAATGTGATTTTATGTATGGTTGGAAATTCACCTAATCCATCAAAAACTGTCTTATACAAAAAAGTCACATCACTCAAATCAGTAAATTTTACATCCCTACTCTTGTCAACACTAGCCAGACGCTCTATTAATCCTAATGCTAGACAACTCTGTAACCCAAGGAGAGGTAGAGCTCGAATCAGCTAAGAAAAGGCCACAGGCGTCATCAAACGATGATGTCACGATCTCTGTACGTCTCGCTTTAAATATTGCTGCTCTCGTTACTTTCCAAGTTGTTGCAGCCAGTCAGTGGCGTGCTATTATTTTATCAGTAAAATGAAACATTTTCGTCGTTTTTAATAAAGAAAATAAAAGACAACAAGTTTTTCAAAGGAATGGAAACTCCTTCTGCTTCTTTCTTCATAAATTGTAAGACGTTACTGACGATTTCACGGCCTTGGCTGTATATGATAACACCTTTCTTTCCAACCTTTTTGAAAGACATTTTGACAAAATAACGTTTTTTATTCATAACACTATGTGAACTTCAACTGCGACCATCAACAATACAACCAAAACACCAGACTAAAACGGAACCTAACCTAACCTAACCCCCTAAGTCTCCCTGTCCGCCACTACATTTTTTTAAACTTGGCAACACCGTTTAGAGTGCCTGCTAGTAAAAGCATATAAAAAGGTCCAAATGTCCCTGGCCGCTGCCGCATCTGTTTTAATTGTGTCCAAGTAAAAACCGTACTACGTTGCCAAGTGGCTTTTTGACCGCTTAACAATATATTTTCGGGAATATTTTAATAGGACGCCTCTGATTATATCTAATGCGACGGCAACTGTAGAAGGAGAAAGAAATAGTTTTAAAAACTGCGTCATTGATGATGCGGTGGCCTTTTCTCATCTGATTCGAGCTCTAGCTGATTATCTACATCAATTACAACAAATGTAATTCGTGATTCATGTTGGTTCACTTTACACAGCAAATCTACCTCTCCAATAGGCTTAATTTTAAACTGATCACTACCATAAGATAATAATGTAGTTGTAGATCTTTTTAAACAATTAGAGGTACAACAAGATTTAAAAATATGAAAGGGTAATACACTTACTTCAGCACCAGTCAATCTCCTGAGCTCCACTAACCAGAACTTTTTGCAACCACACACGTTCTGTTTGCTTCTGTCCTCCTTCTTTGTTGTGTACAGCGCCCAGCAGGTGCACTGAGTCTATAAAAAATTCTTCATCGCTGCTCCCATTACCATTTTCTTTCACCTCAACCTGGTGGACTTGTTTTCCCCCACTGTATGCTTTGTTTGGTCTTGAGTTCTCCTCAGAGTACTTGTACTTGATATTGCTTGCAGCTTTACTCTTGCAAACTGCAGCAAAATGGTTTCGGCCCTGGCAATGGGCACAAGTTTTCCCAAATGCTGGACATTTTGCAGTTTTGTTGTGCTCATATCCACAGTAGGAACACATTGGTTGATTTCTGCGTAGGTTCTTATTTTGGAATTTATTTTTAACATAACTTTTACTTCTCATTGAACTACCCTGAATAGCACTGACAGCTGCTTCACTCTGTGTCTGTAATGCCTTGGACTGGGTCTTGCTCACTTCTGTTGCCCTACAAAATTCGACAGCTTTATTGAGTGTTAATTTTGTCTCTCTGAGCAGCCTTTCTTGGGTGGTTTTATCAAAAATGCCCATCACTATCCTATCTCTCAACACTTCATCAGGGTCTTTGTAGCCTGTGGTCTTCACAGCTTTTCTTATGTCCGTTAGAAAGCTATCAAAAGGTTGCCCTTCTCTTTGAACTAAGCTATTAAATTTAAAACGTTCAAAAATCACATTTGCTGTTGCAGCACAATAACCTTCAAATTTCTTTTTTACTGCCTCTAGCGACTGCCCTTCTTCCTCGGTAAATGTGAAGCTGTTATAAAGTTCCAACCCATCATCCCCAATCAAATTCAGAAAAACAGCTATTTTCTTCTGTTCTGGTTTGGATTGCAAATCAGTGGCGGTCAAAAATACGTCAAATTTTTGTTCAAATCTCCTCCAGTTTTCGGCAATATTACCATCCAGCACTAAGGGTTCTGGGGGGCGGAATAAGTTTTCCATCTTTGGCACAACAACAAACAAGTAGACAATTCCAGCAAATCAAATGTTCTAGCGCTAACCAGCAGCTGTGTACCTGACACCATGTATTATTCAGGGTATCCAGGACATAAATAACTCTACAAGTGTGTTAACTTAACTAGGTTTATTAATAATGAGTGTAAACACCAAGATGCAAGATACACCCAGCAGTTGCTCACGCCGCGCCATTGACCAGACAAGGGGTTAGGTTGGCACTTGACAGTTGTGACAATGTCCTTGTTGTGTGGCACTAGCACTACACTCTTATACTATAAACTAGTAATAACTTATACCTAACTATATATTACAAAATGTACTTTGTTTTTTCACTTTCACTATTGAGAATGTCTTGTATTTGTTGCACTTTGTTAAAATTTAGAGCACTTAACTTTGTTTCACTGAACTTCAGAGGTTTGTACTCGTAATTTCCAATTGTGGTGTTTAACACAGGAAGCTCAATTCTCTTGCAATCGATTTTAGAGTTCTTATAGGTTTTCAAGTAAAAGTTGTTAACAATAACTTCACAATCGTTGCTTACTTCTACAAGGTAAGATCCTTTTAGGGGGACGTTTTCTTTTGTTGATCCACAGAGTTGGTGTGCCGCTACTTGATTTGGGATAATAAGCATCCTATTATAGTATCCTATATAGAATTCTACTTCAACAGGCGTCTGTTGGCATCTTGAAGAGTTTTTATTGAATTTCAGCATCTGTACTTCACAAGGGCTCTGGTCATCATTTGGTACGGAGTTGATTTCATGACAGAGGTATTCTTGTTCCTTCACGTTCTCGCAAGAGTTGTCGAAAGTAGCATGTTTTTCTTCATTGAGGATTAGGAGTTTTGACTGGGTGTTGGTAGAGGATACAGTCGATAAAGGATGTAATTATCTTTTTCAACAATTGGAACTTCAATTATAAAGACAATTTGATCTTGTTTTGAATAGCTTTTAATTTCTAAAATTCTTTCAAATAAAAGAACATTTTCTTTATTAGGTAGAAATGGCAGTTTTCCAATATTTCCAATTTCCTCTGACATTGTTTGAATTTCCTCTAATAGATCTTCGGGATGTAAGATCGAATTATGAAATGTATTTAATTTTGAGAATGATATTGCAACTTGAAGTTTTTCGAATATGTCATATATTTCTTGATATGACGTGATTATTTGTGTTACCAACATCTGAATTAAAAAGTAGTGTCTATCTTCCAAACCTTTTGCATCTACACGTTTTACAGCACTTTCAACTTGAAGAAGCCGTGATTCTAAAATTAGTTGGTTATGAGTTAAATTTTCGGCTACTTCTTTTATTAAGTTATTAGAGCTTTGCATAATAGTTATCTGTTCTTGTACTATTGTTTTTAGATTGTTTTCATTCTCTAATACTTGATTTATTTGTTTATCATACCTCTCAGCATCTTGTTGGTCAAGGTTACCTGTAAGAGCTTTAACAATTGAGCCTAGTCCATTAATTAGTCCTCGTTTTTGTCTTTTGATCCTTAAGGGATTTATTTGTGAAAGTTGATAATTGATTTTCTTTTCTAATACAGAAGCTAAATTGTATGAATTAAAAAAATTCAATTTTGTAAATTGATGATTTGTTTAATGTTTTTAATATATTTGCTAAGTTGTCTTGCAAAGAATAAAATTCAGTAATGATTAGAGTGATATCGTTAATTTGGATGAATGACCATGTATCTATTATATTTTGTGCGTTTCCAAGTTTTTGTGGAAGGATTCCAGGGTTGGAGTTAAGGTTATGGTAAATTACTTCTGTCCTAGTCTGGACGATGATCCTACAACAATAGGAGTTTTTAATTCCTTAACATGTACTATTTCTTCACTATTCTTATTTTTATTTTTTAATCTGACCTTATTATTATCTAGAAGTTCAATTATTTCAAAGGGTCCTGTATATTTCTTATGTTTTTTATTACGTTGGGAATTAGATTTATATACAGTTTGACCTGATTTGAAATTATGTTCAGGTCCTAGAGTATTGCGTTTTTCAATAACTCTTTGTTTCTGGCTTTCTAACTTGTCTTTAATTTCATCATAAAGATGTTTAACTTTATTATGATGAGTGTATACATAATCAGTATAAAAACCTGTGTTGATTAGTTCACAAGGGTCTCTTGAGCTTGTGTGTCCAAAGGTTAATTCATATGGAGCAAAATGGGTAGAGGAATGAATAGAACTATTATATGCTATTAAAGCATAACTCATTAAAGTGTTAACGTCCTCATCTTTAAAACGATCACTTAAAATTCTAAGGTGAAATCGTTCCACTGGTGAATTCGATTCGTGATGGAAAGGGGTGGTAAAATGAACGTTAATTTTATGACTTTTAAGAAGTTCTTGTACAGTTGTATTTTTGAATTCCGTGCCATTGTCCATTATAACTTTTTCGGGTACTCCATAGAACGAGAAGTAATGTATTACAGCTTTACATATTTCTATGGCTGTTTTACCTTGAACTGGCAATGCTTGACCTAGCTTCGAAAATGTGTCAATTATAGTAAGAAAATTTTGATTATCAAACTTGAAAATATCAATATGAAGTATTTGGAATGGTTTACTCGTTGTTTCGGTAAGAACTAGAGGAGCATATGGCGGTTTTCTGCCATATTTGTTAGTTTGACAAATAGTACATTCAGAGATGTATTTTGTTACGTCTGTTTTCATGGATGGCCAATAATAATTTAGTTTTAATTTTTCCATGGTTTCATTAAACCACGGTGATTGCATTTACCTTCATGTTGGTGTTTGATTAATAGGAGTCTTTCTTCTTTGTTCCTTACAGAATTTATTAGTTTTGTACATTTAACTAACTTTAGTCCGCTTTTGTAGAAATGGTGCATGTAAACCTTGTTGAAATCTAAATACATACTATCATCATGAAAATATAGGTAAAATGTTTTATTATCTGTTGTATAAGTTTTAAGAAATTCCAATATAAGGTTATAATTTGATTTAGGTATTTTTAAGTGCCAAATTTGAAGTTTTTCGAAACTCCCATGTTACGTCAATTTTGTCGTAGGGATTTTTTGATATTATTATTTGGTAAGGTTTATTATTTATGATATCATCGAGAATTGTAATACCATCATTAGTTGAATTGCCATTACTACAAGAATGAGAAGTTTGTAAGGTCTGTTCTTGATTTTGATCTAATGAAGATTTAATTTTTATGTCCTGGAGAATATTAACTCTATTTGGAGTTGATTTAGGTTCTAGTAAATTTTCATCAAATAAAGAGATTGCGTCCTGCATTTCTCTAGTATTTAAATTATTGGGGTTATTGTTTTCGTTAATAAATCGATTTAGAAATTGGTCAATATCAACGTCAATATCGCCAGGATTATTGAAAATACTTTCACTCTCTAGAGCATTTGTCTGTATACGGGATAAAGCATCTGCATTTTGATTTTGTTTACCCTTTTTGTATACGATCTCATAGTCATATTCTTCGAGTTTAAGTCTCCATCTTACTAACTTGCTGTTTGGTTCTTTTAAATTGAAAAGCCAAATTAGAGGTCGATGATCGGTATATATCTGAAATTTTCGTCCAAACAAATAAGGTCGAAAATATTTGCATGCCCAGACTATGGCAAGTAATTCCTTTTCAATAGTGGAGTATTTAGTTTCACTATCGTTTAATGTCCTAGAAGCATATGCCACTGGTTTATCATGAGGTACATTTCCATGTGACAATACGGCTCCGATAGCAAAGTTGCTTGCATCTGTCATTAAAATAAACATAATCATGTTTTTCAAAATCTGGGTACTGCAGTATGGGTGCATTGACGAGAAGTTGTTTGCAATGTTCAAATGAATTAATAAAATCTGAGTTGTGAGTAATTTTCGAATCTTTCTTTAAGCATTGTGTTAGTGATTTTGTAATCTTAGCAAAGTCTTTAATAAATCGTCGATAGTATCCTAGTAAACCGAGAAACGATTTAATTTCCTTTTGGGTCTTAGGTCTGATACTTTATCTGGGTTAGGCTTGACACCTTCTGTTGTTACTACATGTCCCAAATATTGGACTTCTTTCTTTAAAAATTCAGACTTGTCCATTTGAATTTTGAAATTAGATTCGCGAAGCCTAGTAAAAACTTGTTAAGACTAAGGTCTAGTAATATGTTCTTGTAGTGATGTACTGAAAATCACAATATCATCTAAGTATACGAGGCATATTTCGTTCTGTAATCCTCTTAAGATGTTGTCCATTACTCTCTGAAATGTTAATGGTGCATTTTCAGTAGAGAAGGCCGTTTTTTGTACATCTTCTGGTTCCATTTCGATTTGATGGAAGCCACTGGCAAAATCAAGTGTAGAGAAGTAATTACTTCTTCCAAGCTTATCTAATACGTCTGCTATATTAGGTAGCGGATATTTATCGTCAATTGTCTTTTCATTTAATTTTCTGTAATCCATGACCATTCGCCATTTACGTTTACCGGATGCATCGAGTTTTTTAGGGACAATCCAGATGGGAGTGGACCATGGAGATGTTGAATTTTGAATAATTCCCTGTTTTAACATTTTTGAGATTTGTTCTTTCACTTCTGCTTTATGTATTTCAGGATATCTATAGCTTTTTGTAAAAATTGGATTTTCATTTGTTAAATTAATCTTATGACGAATTTGGTTAGTGAAAGTAAGTGGTATATTTTCGCAGTAGAAAATATCTGTGAATTCTAAACATAAATTTCGGATTGCATCACGTTCTTCTTGGTTACAATGATCTAGTCTAAGATTTTTTAAGTTGGCTTTTAAGATATTGTCGTAATTTGGTGAAATGTCGTCATCTATTTCCATTTTTTCGCAAAAATTTACTTCACAAATATCGATTGGTTCTACTTCAAAATTTATTTGAACTGGATTTTCTCGAGAATTTATTATAGTAATAATTGCGTAATTATTAACAATGTTTACTAAGGCTTTAGGCATTTCGACATTTTCGTTAAATTTCTGATAATCAAGAATTCCTATACCGTTATTTATAGTGACGGGTATTTTAACTACTTGTTGTGTTCGTGCAGGAATAGTTACTGAATGGTAATTATATAGATTTTGAGAAGTATTCGTATTTTTTTCGGTTCCGTAAAATATAGGTATTGTTGCATGAGGGGTAGTTAGAATTTTTTGTTTCAGTTTAATTTCTGAATCTAATTGTTGTATCATGTCGGCTCCGATTAGACCATCAAATTTATTTGAAAATTTAAATAAGTAAAATTTGTGAAAACCTAATATATTGAAAATAGGTATATTAATGGAGATATGTTCTATATGTTTGTTGAGACGAGTTACTCATTTTTTTCTTTGTTTATTGGGTTTTCTGTCTCACACAAAAGTGCGAAATTCCATTTTCCCAACAAACCTTTTTTGTGTGAGACAGAAGACCCAATAAACAAAGAAAAGAAAAAGGTATATTAATAATTTCGTTATGACAAGTCATCCCATGAGCAGTTTGAATATTGAAGTCTTCTGAGACAATATTAGGAATGATTAAACTCTTTGAACTACCTGTATCAATTAAGAAATAAGCTTTAATTTCTGGGATGCAAATATAAGGTAAATCGGAATTTATGTTACATAATACTATGTTACTTCGTTGCCTTGCTGAGCTTGTATAAAATTTTCCTGGAATTCGCTCGGATCGTTTTCAGTGTTAAGGTCGTTTGTTGCGTCTTGATTCTGTGAAAAGGGGTCAGTATAATCTTGACCGGATAATGCACTCTGTTCAAAGTCAGGATTATGGTAATTTTGCAAATAATCATAATTTTCATATTCATCAGAATTATAGGAATAGCCATAACATTGTTCACTTGACGCCGTTTCAGGAATTTGAGTGTTGGGAATCGGATTTCCAACTGGTTGGACATATTGTCACGACTAGCGTGACGTGTTGAATTTAATTCAACTTATTTGCCTGAGATCTCGTTTCAGCGTGAAAATAAAACACAGTTAACTTTACCATCAAGTTCTATTGAATACGTACTTAAACCTAACAACTCCTAACTTACTAACTAGTAAAATAACAGGTTTCCTAACCCAAAGAAAACGTTACTAACTCCCAATAAAACCATAATAAACCAGGCGTAAATTAATACACAACATAGAAGTACGATAAACATACTTACATCTCTATAGAAGACAGAATCTTGGAGAGAGGCTTGTCACTTGGAGCGCGGTTCGCGATTAACTTTACTTGAGCGTTACGGACATGTCTAATTGACATTTGCGGTTCGATCACCAACGTGGTGCACAGCAAAACTGGACTGACTGGACAGAACTGGACTGAACTGACTGAACTGAACTGAACCTTCTTTAGGGTACAACTTCCTTTTTATAGCATTCCAGACACTGGTTCCACCAATCAAAACTCCCAGACCTGGCCTCGTCTAGCCGACAACTCGTGACGACCTTCGACCATCGGTACTTGGAAAACATTCCACATTATTTCGCAAATTCAGCAAATGCATCTTAATTGCAGTTGCACTCCGACCGCATTCCACAATTTTAATGTTTCCGCTCAAGTAATATAAACATTCCATATTTTTAATGTTTCCTTTCAAGTGAAATAACTTTGATTTATTATCCTTCGTGACATTTGCCCCTTCTCCATGAAACTGGCCCTCCAGTTTAAACCAAGAGAGGTAATTCCTATATTTGACAATTCTAATTACCAACCTAAGTTATCGCTAGCCTTATATAAAATTCATCTTATTATAATATCATTTGAAAAATGGAGTAAGCGAAAATTTTTAATTTTACTTTTTATCATATATTTTCTAAAATGCTTACTTTCTCCATTTTCCGTCATCGCTTCGTCGTACCCAAAAATTATAATAATCCTAATCATTAAACTAACCCTTAAATTAACATAACACATTTGAAACCTTGGGTAGCCCTTAAATATGTACCATATATTGCAATATAAGTAGCTCTGATGTTGCGACTTTTATTGCGCCATTGTTCGCACAAAAGTGTTTGTCACAATCATATATTGCCCTGACTATGACTTAACACATCGTCTTCCACTGGTCACCAAATAGTCCAGTAGCTGAAGTCTAGCAATGTCCATTCCATACTCCATAGTCTCTTCTGCTTAGGCTTTATTTTCATCATGTGGTTGACTCTGGTGATACTGTTAAATGTCATCTTCAATGGTCGTCCAATACTGGCTTTGCACAGCGCCATTTAGTACATTGGCTTCTTATGGCTCCCTCAAGCGGTTTTTACATGTAATGAAAATAAGAACAAAGGTTAATATGCGTTACTTAAGGCTTAATAATAACATATAATAATATATAATATTTTACGCATATTTCTTTTATATCTCAATCAAATTATTAACCTTCAACCGAGTGAATTTTATTCACTGATATACTTCAAACCGATTGCAATAACTTCTGCATATGTTTAACTAATGTCCCAATTTCCATATCAACTAAGTTGTTTTAAAAACTGGAACATTGAACGTTCTAACTTCATTTCAAATCCGTGCGGAGAAATATTTTATTTACCCAAAACAAAAAATAAATTGACGATAACGTTTGATTGCTTCTTCCTTAGATTATCTGTAAACAAAAATAAGAAAGTAAATTATTAAAACGTAAACACAAAACAAAATTTATGGTTGTCTAATGACCCTATGGTTTGAAATGCACTCTACCTAAGTAGTGTAAACAACCTATACTCGGTTTATTTTGTCTTGTCAGCGGTTTTGAGGTAGGTCAGGGTAACGCTTGTGTCATCATTATCATATTAATAACAGTGACGTACTTGACGCCTTTTAAAACTTATTACGCCTGTATTAACTTTACCCATCTTACCTTTAATTAAACAAGAAAAATGGTTAAATATCATTTATTTTCTTCGTGCTACAATAGTCATTATTATATAGATAAACTTTAAATATATAGTATATAATATTGATATAAAATATTGAACAATAATTGTTTCACTTGTCTTGTTCGGTTTGGGTCCCTCCGGGTTTCGCCTGATCAGTGTTGAACTGGTCCTCATTTCTTTCCTCACGTATAGGCACTTGATATGGTGCCGTACCACGTACACGTGTACGATTTATTTGTCTTCGAAGAGGCGTGGCAGCCACCTGCCGACTCCAATTTGTCATGTTTGCTGTATTTAGTGGTGGCTCAACGGGATTCCAATTCTGTCGCAAAGTCACCCTCGGCACTTCAACTAATGTAGGTTCACCTCTTGATGGCACCCTAAATGGATGTCCTATCATTCTTGGTGGTAAATGGGGTCGGGGAGGTTCATGTAGTTCACGCCGCCTGAATTGTGAATTCCTTCTGAACGAACAAACATTGCATGCGCAACCATCCACAAACAGACTTCCCCAAATTTTCCAAAATTGTCTTGGTTGATAGAACGGCACCCTCGGAGGTGCGCAGATTGCACAACCACATCTTTCCGCAGGGTTTCTTCCTTGTCTCACCAATAAATCAATATGAATCATCTGGTATTCCATGTGAATTATTTGGGTCCAAAGTGCTAGTAACGCCTTTGAGACTCCCAAATACACTATTCCTGGTCGCTGTACTTCTTGATGTAACTCCCATAAATGGTATAAAGCCATGTCATATAAATGTAACTTGACATTTATGTCCGAAATACATCGGGCATAATATAAAAACATCACAATCCACTCCATTTTTTATAAACTCTCGATCGCTATTTTTTTTCAATGAAACGCACTCGTGGTACTATCACGGTACTTCGCTAACTAAAATGCAAATCACAGCGATGTAATTATTTATATTCTCTTAATTTCATGTCAGCACTTTTACGCTTGCGGACGCATATTATTCATTTGATGCATTTTTCGATCGAATACATTATGCTGATATTCAAAAATATCCAACACCAAAATAAAACGAAAACTCGTTATTTTAATTTGTCTATCCCCCCATTATCACATACCCCTGACATTTATATTTATTCAAGTATTTACTTGTTCGGCACCTATGGCATTTATCGATATATTTTACGTCCCTCGTATTTTTTGTTTAAGTATGCCATTTTAATTATATCATTTTTTCAATTGTAGTCAAATAACTTGTAACACGCGCGCTTAGATAATCATTTTACACACTTTTGGTGTAACTGCGGAAAATTAGACTAATATCCGTTCGTGAATCTTTCAATTGGCCATTAAATTCAGACGCGGATAAGAGAATAAAAATCCCTGAGCTCAGTAACTTCAAATTTAGGTACCACTCGGTATGTGAAGTTTGTACCCAACAAACGTAATATTTCCACTTCAACAAAATTATTACTTTGTATACAAAGTGTTACAATCTTTATGTCAGTTAGGGATAGACGGTGCCTTATTATCGTTTATTTATTTTACTTATACAGCACTGCATTCACAGCAGTTTTGTCATTTTATGGACGAAACGGTCCTTCACTTTTTTCCTCTCCAGTCACTTTCTTGTGTGCCTTCGCGAGTGCAGTCGTTTTTTCTTGTTTCTCTATTTGAGTGTAGTAGTGTTTTTTTTTTCGTGTTTTCATCATGAACCGTAAGTAAATTTGTTGGCTTTGTTATTCACATTATAAAGTAATCTAATTTGTTGTTCTTTTCAAAACTAAAGATCCACAATCTTGTCCCCCAAGTGACAACCAAACTGGGTTTGGAAGGGGTTGCCGTCTCCAGCACTTCCGGAGACTTTTAACCATGCGCCGCCCTGGTGAAAGGCTCGCCGACGTTTGGTCTGGGAATGACCGGGACATCGGTGCCAGGTCGGCTTCACCGTTCATTGGGCGCCACCAGGGTGTTACCTATACTACCCCCACATCCAACACTTCTGCGTGGGGGTCACCAACACCATCGAGGCCATCGACGCCCCCGGTCCGCAAAGAGCGGCTCCCGAACGGGATTCCTGCTCCGACGGCGGAAAACAGTGTTGAGGAGACAACCTCAGGAGAGAATTCTCCAACTTGGTGGTCTGGTGACCAGGTCACCATAAATGGTACTGGTCACCGGATTTACTTCCACCACCACCATTACTGAGGTTTTTTTTTTTTTTTTTTTTTTATCAATTTTTATTAATTTTATTGTATTTTTTGTAAGTGTGTAATTTTAATTGTATTTTTTTTTCTCTTTTATTATTGTTATTATTTTTTTTTTTCTTCTTTTAATATTATTTTATCTTATTTCGTTTGTTTTGTTTCCTTTTTTTTTTATCTTTTAATAGTAATATACTCTTTAGTTATTTAAAGTTGTCTCTTTTGTGTGTTTTTCCCATTTCTTTTTCTTATAAAGGCGTGCATTCTGGGGTCCAGGGATCATAATAGGGTAATATTCTGCTTACGTGAACAACTTCTCTTTTTGCTTTGTCTGCTCTGCCTTTCTGTATTTCATAGTCCACGTTCGACATTTTTCGTCTTATATAATAAGGTCCGAACCATCTAAGCAGCAATTTTTCACTTTTCCCGACTTTCCTTATTGGAGTGAAAACTTTCACCTGGTCACCCTCATTAAACTCCACATGTCGATGTTTACAATCATAACGAAGTTTATCTATGTTTTGTCGTCTTTTTATGTTTTCAGCAGCAAAATTACGTATTGCCAGACTAGTTTCCCTCATTTGATTGCTATCAAGAGATTCAGTATGCGGCATAATGTTCGCTTCAGTTGGTAAAATAGGTTCTCGTCCATATACTAGCATAAAGGGTGAGAATTGCGTGCTGTCTTGTTTCGCTGAATTATAGGCAAAAGTTACATGTGGTAAGTATTGGTCCCAATTTGACTGATTCGTGTTGGTGTACATTGCCAACATATTTGCAAGAGTCTTATTAAATCGCTCCGTAAGACCATTTGTCGCTGGATGATATGCCGTTGTAAATTGGCTTGTAGTGCCCATTTCTTTCAATAGTTTCGTCACCAACTCTGATTGAAACACTTTTCCTCTGTCACTTAATAATTCCTTAGGCGCTCCATGTCTCGTAATTATTTTTTCCAAAATAAATTTTGCTACGGGCCCTGCTTTTCCACTAGGTAACGCCTCAGTTTCTGCCCAACGTGTTGCATAGTCTGTTGCTACCACTATCATGGTTTTACCATTGCTACTTCGGCGAAAAGGGCCTAAAAGGTCAATTCCTACCTTTTCAAATGGTGTTCCCACAGGAATTGGGTGTAAAAATCCTATCGGCTTTTGATTTTGTTGACCTTTTCTAGCTTGACAATCTGGACAACCCTTAACAAAATTTTCAACATCTTTTTGCAACCCTTGCCAATAATACCGTTGCTTAATTTTTGATAGCGTTTTCGCTATTCCCAAATGACCACTCAGCGGTTCCGAATGGTGAGAATACAAAATTTCTCCCACTAACTGTTGAGGTATTACTAATAGCTTATCTCGACCTAAATCATTCGGATTTACTCGGTATAAAATTTCGGACTCAATCCTGAAGTTCTTTGCCTGCTTACGTAAACCAATTGTAGCATTTTCCGGGTTTTTGATTGTCATTATTATTTGGGAAATTTTTTCATCTTTTTTCTGTAACTCTTCAATATTACGAGTATCCAAAATAAATGTTGGTATTTCTTCAACGTCGTGTTTATCCGTATCTGGTTGCAGTACCGGATATCTACTTACACAGTCAGCGTCTTTGTGCGCAATTCCTGATTTATGGCACACCGTGTAATCAAATTCCGACAGTTTTAATGACCATCTAGCTAAACGACCTGTTGTGTCTTTTAATGTCTTTAGCCAACATAAAGCATGATGATCAGTTACAATTTTTACAGGTTTACCATAAATAAAGTGTCTTAAGTATGAAAGTGCCCATATAACTGCTAATCCTTCTAATTCAGTTATAGAATAATTTTTCTCCGCTTTGCTAAGACTTCTGCTTGCGTAAGCGATAGGGTGTAACTTATTTTCTGTGTCTTCCTGCAATAATATAGCTCCTATTCCATCTTTACATGCATCTACTCTTAATTCACACCCTTTGTTTGGCTGAAAATGTGCCAACACTGGTTCACTAATTAATTTCTGTTTTAGTGTTTCAAACGCTTTGTCATGAATGTCCTGCCAATCAAATTTATTTTGTTTCTTTGTCAGATCATGTAAGGGACGTGCAATTTTTGCAAAATTTTCTATAAACTTCCGGTAATAGTTACAAAGTCCTAAAAAGCTTTGTACACCTTTTACATTTTTTGGCCTTGGAAAATTTTCAATTGAAATTAATTTTGATTTATCAGGAAAAATTCCATCTGTCGAAATTGTATAACCAAGAATATTAATTTTTTCTTTTAGATATTCACATTTTTTAGGTTTTAATGTTAGGCCTGCACTTCGAAGTCTATTGAAAACTTTACGTAATTTTTCAAAATGTTCATCTATTGTTTCAGAAAAAATTATAATGTCGTCCATGTAAATTAAAACTTCTTTCCATTTTAAATCTCTAAACACTACGTCCCCCAACTGTTGAAATGTTGCCGGGGCATTGCACAATCCAAAAGGCATTACATTAAATTCCCATAATCCATGACCTGGCGCCGTAAAGGCAGTAAGTGGTTTACTTTCTTCTTTTACCTTGACTTGCCAATAACCTGAATACATGTCTAACGATGAGAAATACTGGGCGTTTCCTAAGTAAGTCAAAATATCCTCAATATTAGATCCTGACCACGAATTTTTTACTGTTACATTGTTTAACTTGCGATAATCGACACAAAATCGCGTTTCTCCAGACTTTTTCTTTACTAATACGACGGGACTTGCCCAGGGCGAGTTACTTTGCCTTATTATATCGTATTGTTCCATTTCCCTTATTTGATTATCTATTATTTCTCTTTCTTTTTGTGCTACCCTGTAAGGTTTTTGTTTTATGGGTTTAGCATTTCCTACGTCAATTTCGTGTTCAATTACATCAGTTCTCCCCATATATTTTGGTGTTTTTGAAAAAACGTCACTATACTCCGCAAGTAGCGTTTGCAATTTATTATGTATTCCTAAGTTTGTTATATTACTTAGATTATGGTCATTCATGGTAATTATTTCTTCATCATTTTCGGTTTCATTAATACAACAAACTGGAATTTTTGTCATGTCCATTTTAATTGTTTTCTCGAGATTACCAATCGTGGAATTTTTTATTACAAAAATTCTACGATGACCGACATTTTTAAGCTTAACATAAAAATGTCCATTCTGCAAAAACGGTAATCCTACGCAAATAAGACTTCTCGGTCGTAAAAAACTGTCTTTCTCAATAAAACAATATTCCGCCAAGTCAGACGGTCGTAGGTTCAAGTTCAATCGGGTAATTATATCATTCCCGGGCTTCAACACGTAATCGTTAGCGACAGTAATTTTTAGGGAATTTACTGTTGGCTCGTTTGCTATGTTTACAAACAAGTCTTGCTGTGGCTCGCATTCTTCAGTTGAATCATAATCTCCAAAATTTAGGATTAATTTGTCCGAACCATGCTGCAATGTCACTTTATTGTTATTATAGTCAATGACTGACTTTGTCGTCGTCAAAAAGTTATGTCCCAAAATTAGAGCTTTAGACAAATTTTTTACCACTAATGCTTCAACGCGTATCTCTTTATTATTAACTTCAATCGTCACTTGTGAATTTCCAATAGGTGTAAGAGGGTAACTGCCTGCCGTAATTAATTCAACATCATTTTCCAAAGGATACATGTTATTAATATAATTTAAATCCACAATATTTTTACACGCTCCGGTGTCCAGAACGACATTTACATTTTCTTGATTATTTACTTTTAAATGCACATACAATAATCCTCCTTTGACGCCCTTTGATGACAGGTGGACAATCTCGTTAGGGCTTCCTATTGACGAAATTGTCCTCTTTCGTTTGGGTTTTGGTATACCCGATCATTTCGACGGTTATCTGAATTATTTCTGGAACTGTTTGCATTCCAGTTGCACGATGCATGCCCAATTATTTTGCAATTAGTGCATTTAATGCGTCCATCGTGTGTTCTTGTATTCGGTAAATAGCTGTTACCTTGATTTCGGTAAGGTGCTCTGTTTCCATAGTTTGGACCTCTATACTCATTATTTCTATTCCTTTGCATATTCTGATTTTGGTAATAAGGCCGTTGACCGCCATTATTTGAACCATTATTCACGGCATTGTTCCTTGGTGGCGTATTTCTTGTAAAATTTCCACGATAATTGACAAAATTCCTGTTCGGACCGTTACTGGTGACATTCCTGTTATCTACGAAATTTCTCCTTGTGCTATTACTATTATAATAGACTCGATTTCTATTTGGATTGCCATCTCTGCGTGGAAAATTTGTTGTATTTCCCGGTCCGCTCCTGACTATTTGATTCTCGTTATTTAACGCATCGGACACGGAAAGCAGTGCCGTATCACGTGTCATCTGATTTACCAGGGTTCTCTCTTTAATGTCACTCAGCTTTAACACTAGCTGTTTTAAGTCATTAAAATTTTGATTACCTGAACTCAGCAAGTAATACATTTCATAGTAGGATGGGTGCAAACCATTTTCAAAATGGTCCCTAAACGTGTCAAAAGACATTGTCGGGTCAATTTCCGTTGCCAACGCAAGTAAATCAAAATAATATTTTTTAACATCCTCATTGTCTTGATGTTTTCGTGTATTTAATCGAAACTTTAGTTTTCTTAATGGCTGTTCACCAGAAAATTCTTTTAAAAAGTCCGTTTTTATGTTTGTCCATGTTTTTGCCTGGTTTGCCGGTTCGTTAATATAACCATCAAACCAAGTCTGAGCCGGGCCTTCCAAGAAATTTGCTAAGTAGGAAATTTTGTGGTTTTCCGACCAGCTGTTTGCAATCGCTGCTTTTTCATATTTATTCACAAAAATAATGGGAGAGTCTATAGATGGGTTAAATGTAGGTGGGCATGTAAACTTTGGTGTGGCTGGAGTTTTTGGCTCAGCCAAAGCTACCTGTAAAGTCATGTTAGCCATTGCTGCCGGATTGTTAGGACGTATATCACTGTTTCTCTCTCGAATTACAGGGGGTGGGCAAGGATTATTACAACCTTGTAACAAATCTGTGGGGCGGGACAAGGTAGGCTCTGGCACTACCACTTCTCTCTTCTCTGGCACTACCACTTCTAAGGGACTTTCTTGCCAAGACTCTTCTGATTCTCGCGGTTTAGGCGGAGTCCTACTCAATGAAGCTCTTGGCTTAAAAAACTGTTCTGGGGATCGTGATCCTGCCTTGGAATCTTTAGTTTTCTGAACTTGGGAAGTCGAAGCTTTTGTTGTTCGAATTCGCGGGGTCTCAATTTGAGCACTTACGACAGTTTTTTCGAAAGGGCTCTCGTCCTCACTACTTGTTACACTGACAATAGAAGTTGTTCTGTCGACTTCTGGGGCACCTGCAGAAGCAGAGGAACCGACAGTTGAGCTATGATGTGTGGGTTTAAACTCTCTCAACTCTTTTAAGACTTTTTCGGGGTTTTTCCCTTGGGCTAGTGCTTGTTGCAAAACAAATTTTTCTTTGTCTGATACACTTTGAGCTCTACTGCGAGTTCGTACTCGTGATTTGTCACTTGGTTCACTCATGTAAAATTAATACGAAATGTTTGGCAGTATTTTTAATTATTTCGATTTTTCAAGCTTTTGGACAAAATTTAAACGATTTTCTTAAACAATTTGATTATTTCTAGCAATTTCTTTGCGAATCTGCTTATTCATCAAACTAATAATTTTTTTGACGCTAAAATACACAAGCATTAACACCCCCATGCACAGAAAAATAATAATCAAAATTTCCTTAGCTGACCATGAATTATCTTTTTCTTGAGACGCTTTATTAGAAATACCGCCGCTATTACCCGCTTGAGAAATAATTATTTCTTCTTCTTTTGATGAAGAACCCCCCATTTTAAATAGAACGATTAAAATTTAAAAAATAAAATTTATGTTTTTTCCACCCTGAAACGTAGGCGCCTCCACCATATGTCACGACTAGCGTGACGTGTTGAATTTAATTCAACTTATTTGCCTGAGATCTCGTTTCAGCGTGAAAATAAAACACAGTTAACTTTACCATCAAGTTCTATTGAATACGTACTTAAACCTAACAACTCCTAACTTACTAACTAGTAAAATAACAGGTTTCCTAACCCAAAGAAAACGTTACTAACTCCCAATAAAACCATAATAAACCAGGCGTAAATTAATACACAACATAGAAGTACGATAAACATACTTACATCTCTATAGAAGACAGAATCTTGGAGAGAGGCTTGTCACTTGGAGCGCGGTTCGCGATTAACTTTACTTGAGCGTTACGGACATGTCTAATTGACATTTGCGGTTCGATCACCAACGTGGTGCACAGCAAAACTGGACTGACTGGACAGAACTGGACTGAACTGACTGAACCTTCTTTAGGGTACAACTTCCTTTTTATAGCATTCCAGACACTGGTTCCACCAATCAAAACTCCCAGACCTGGCCTCGTCTAGCCGACAACTCGTGACGACCTTCGACCATCGGTACTTGGAAAACATTCCACATTATTTCGCAAATTCAGCAAATGCATCTTAATTGCAGTTGCACTCCGACCGCATTCCACAATTTTAATGTTTCCGCTCAAGTAATATAAACATTCCATATTTTTAATGTTTCCTTTCAAGTGAAATAACTTTGATTTATTATCCTTCGTGACAATATATCTTGGGCATAAAGTTCTTGAAATGTGTATTTAGGTTTAGGCCTATTAGATGTCATCGTATTTTTGGAAATTGTGTCCCAATCCATGCGAGTGGGTTGATTTGAATTATTAGGTCTTTGATTTTGGAAATAAGTGTTAGGTTGTGGCTGATTGTATGTTTGAGGTCTATTAAAAATAGGCGGCCTAAGAATATTACGTTGTTGGTTATTAGATTGGAAGTTTGGCTGTGAAGCCTTGAATTGAAAATTGTTTTGTTGTGGCGGTTTGAATGAAGAGTTATTGAACGACATTGGTTGGAAAGGCCTGTTAGGGAAAGAGGGTTTGGAAAAATTGTTAAATGGTAATCTTGCAGTATTAAATGGATTAAATGGAAGAATTACTTGTTACTGGTTTTTGTTTTGTGAAATTTGGAAGAGTACTTGAAACATTATTTCTTCCTAAACTAAACTGCAGAAAGTTTTCTTCTTCAGATGTATGTGCTAATGCTTCCTCTAAATTTTCAGGGTCTTTCAACCTTACAACTAATTGTAAATGATACGGTAATCCTGCTAGATAAGTCTTTAAAGCAAAATCATCGTAGTGTGCAATTTTAATAATTTTTTCATTTTCATCATGCACTTCTGTGCTTAATTTTGCAAAAAAGAGACTGCGAGCATCTTGTATACGCATACCAAACTGAAGAGGATGTTCGTTCTTTTGTGGTATTAGTGAAATAAGATCTTGAATTAGACAGTCAATTCCACGTTGATCAGAAAAAGTTAAATTTAAAGCTCTTTTTAAAGCATTCCATGAATTAATTTCGGACCTAGTACCAATTAAATCAGCGGCCCTGCCACGTAATTTACCTAAGATGGTATCAAACAATATAACATTTATTGGATCTGCTGGGTTTTCAGCATTTTGAAAATTACGTAACAAATTTTCAAGAACTGATAAATCTTTGCAAAGTCCTAGTATTACCACAGTATATAAATAGTCTAACCAGTAGGATCACTTCTTTGATCTGTCGCAAAAGCCGGCTTTTTTTGCGGCCAGTCGTAAATCACTTTACTTTACGAATACGAGGGTCGCTCAGGCAAACTTACAAAGTTTTCGCTGGGAAGTATTATACGGGGGTATTACAAAAAGAAATCTACAAGCGAATCAGCATTTATTTTATTTTTTTAATTTTTTTATTTATTGTATAATAATACACTTTTACGAACTTTATAACATATCATTCTCGTATATTTATTTACAAAATAAAATTAATATTATAAACATTGGTTTTATACAGAAAACATCCCTTTCAGTCATCAAGTTCTTTAAGAAATCCAAATCGGACGACATTCGATTGTATGAAGTGGAATTCTTAAAATTAATTTTCCCTGTCTGATTGTGATCGAGCTAATAAATTATTCTGTATTTACAAATTTTTCAGTATTTTTAATTTTGGATTTTCTTTATTACATGATTGGTATCTAATTTCCCTGTTCGCATATTTTAAGGTATAAAAAATTCTTACTCTAGTATATAAAGCTACCAAATACTTATAATTAAATTCGCGGCATGGATGTGCCAACACTACTTTAGAAAATATTGTTATTAGGTTATATCCCGTATTTTCTTTTGCGCACATTGAATTAAAATTTAAAACAAAAAGGTCTTCCAGTGAACACACATATTCTACAAAACGCTGCAGCACAAATATCGTTAGCAAACGAAACTTCACCCGTCTTTATCCCGCAACGTTCAACTAGTCACTGCTAATATTAGATTCTAGCTTGGCTAGTCGACTTTAGGCGGGACGCGAGGTGAGGTAAATTTTACGATTTTCGGAGAGTGATCCTACTGGTTAGACTATTGAAACATTATTGTACTGTGGTATTACCGTCAAAAGGTGGTATGTTGTCTGCTTGATATCTAAGTAAACTAATGTCTCTATTCATTTTGTTAGATTCACTTACTTCTTGAATGTTTGAAAGTGTTTACTTAAAATAGTTAAATATTCAGATTGTTCTTGTTCAATACGAGTGGAAGATAAAACGTTTCTACTTGTTAAACTTAGTTGTGATAATTCAGAAGCAATATCTTCAATGTCAGACATAAACTATAAAGATTAATTAAATTCGAGCTGTATCATAGGGAGAAAAAAAGAAAATGGAAAAAAGGAAGTCACTTACAATAAGATTTCGGCTATGATGAGCTTTATCACTCGAATGGATGCTGGATACTTAGTCTTCTATATGTAGTTGCTTACTGCCATCCTAAAGGAACCTTATTGGAGGAATCCCAGGCACTTAACTTCTAATCCTAAAGGAACCTTGTTGGAGGAATCCCAGGTACTTAATTCTACAGTTCCCGGAGTTGAGTCAAAGTTGGACTTTCTCCACTCACTCGTTCACTCTCCAAAACGTGTTTTTAAGGTTTTAGGTTCCGATTGACAAACCGTTAAAACCGACCGGATTTCGCGATTTTGTCGAACCCGTTCAATCAGGATCCTACTGACTGCGCCAGTTAAATTTGAAAACCAAAAATAATGGTTTTTAAAAAATACAAATTTATTTCGGACGAGTTACAAAGTGAACTTAATAATATGGAATTGAACCCGAGCATTACATTTCTAGTTATTTTATATAAAATTAGTTGCTGACTACACATTACATAGTTGCTGACCATACATTACATAGTTTAAGTATTTCTAATAAAAGGGTTAGGTATGTAACATATAACTAGCGGAAACATTGAAACGTTGGAATGCAGATTGTGATTGTGACATTTGCACTTATGATGTTGTGGTTGAACTATGCATCGGAGTGTGACCGGATACTGGGTTATAAAATATGCCAAATATTTCTTAAGTACCTAGGGTCAAAAAGGACGTCACGAGTTGTCGGCTAGTGTAGACCAGTCTGGGAGTTTCTGATTGTCGGCACCAGTGTTTGGAATGTTACAAAAAGGAAGATTCTAGAGGGGGGTTCAAAACGTTTCGCTTTTTGGACACCTGAAAAAATAGCTTTCAAGGTTTTGTTTAACTTAAGTCATTAATAGTTTTGCAATCTGGAAGTCAAAACGAACTGATTCACTCCATTTGCTGATATTAAAAGCCAGAAAAGTAAAATCCAATTAAGTGTGTTGGTTATATTTGCATTCCATAAAGTAAAGTGGTTGGTGGTTAGTCATTTTGCTATTATTTTTTATAAAAGCAGTTTTAGGGTTAGTATCAGTTTCCGCAAGTGATTGATGTGCATTTAGTGAATTTTGTAAGCTGCAGAAACATTACAAGTAAAGTGAGACAATTTTCGAAAAACGTTTAAACTCTTGTGTTCGTAAAAGGTTTCTCGATTCTATTATATTGTGTTCAAAAGGGGTTTGGCTAATTTCCTGTCATGCTTAACACTGATGACGTTTTTATTCTTTATTTAATTTTTAAATTTTATTTTATTTTTCGAGGTAAATCAAACAGAGATTTCATTTCGAGACAAAAATGAACGGTTCAAACTCATTAATGTTCTTGAAATTTTATTAATGTTTTTTTTTTGTGTTGATTATTTAATCATTATTCATTTCTTATTATATTTTATTAAAATATCTATTTAACCCACAGAAGATGTTTCCTTGATTTATAAGTATTCACACTTTAAACTCAATTATTTTTTTTATGTGAAAAAGATAAAATTTGTACTTTTATTTGTTATATTGTCGCAGATTCCAACATTTACATACCTATCGTACTATACACCGAATAATCGCGTATGTCAGCAAGTCTAGTAGGAATCTGGGTCAATCGACGAGTATTTATTCAGCAAGGCTGGCCATCGAAAATCACTGGTCTCCAGGTCGGTCGGCGAGCAGCAGTCTCTAACTTGAAGTGGTGGGACGGCTCGTTACCCTCTTAGGATCCCAGGCTGATAAGAGAAGGGTTCTCTCGCAACTTGAAGTGACCGTTAGAACCCTTAACCCTGTCAGTTGTTCACTTGGTCTTTTGGTCACATCGTACAAGAACACCTTTGCGTGCCCCTTTACGGTGTAGCTGAAGGACTAAAACCCCCACTCGTCTCTCCCGAACTCACATGCGCTCTACGACAGTTACGGCCGTGTTGACCCTTTTATTCTGGGGGTAAGAATAACCCCTCTTAAGTGTATAGTTTACATTGTTTTATAATAAACGAGGCTTGCCTGTGACCTAGGTTGTTTCTCTACCATCCCTCACTACGCACCCCTAAACGTGACAATATGCTAAGCTTTCTTCTGCCACCTGACTTATCAAGTAGAATATGCTCCCTTTCAACCCAACATCTAAAGAAACTTGCAGATATGATCACTTCAACAGAAGAAAATTAAGCTTATTGCACTGGTGCTACGAACCCCAAATAAAAGTGACACGAATCAGGAAATGGAATGGGGTGGAAAGTAAGGAAATATTAAAAGAAATATTTGTTTTCTTTGATCTGAAAAGACAGAGCGGAATGGTCGCAGTCGTCACAACAAGCCTCTCTCCAAGATTCTGTCTTCATTAGATGTATAAGTATGAATATTGAATTTTAATCTTGTGTATTGATTTTACGCATAGTTAATATTAATTTTATTGGAAGTTAGTTACGTTTTTAATGGGTTAGAAAACCGAATATTTTTATTAGTAAGTTATGAGTTGTTTAGGTTAGGGAATTTATTTAATAAATTTAATGGTAATGTTAACTGTGTGTTAGTCGTGACAATGTGATCCAAACAGTGTTACAATATTTTAGCATTTATTACTTCTTGCGACAAAGGCCACAATACAATAACTACGACTTCGAAGCCGTCGGAAAGAGTGTCAAAGAAACACATTTCCTCTGTCTGCATCTTTTATTACCTTTAAGAAACCAAACTGGATATTCTCATAAAAGTTAGATCGCAATATTCAAAATTTTAAACTTGAGATAATTTACATCATCAACATATTTCCCATGAAAAATACATACAACATTGAAGCTCGATAGATAATAGGATTTAATGACGTTTTGAAATAAAACGTTTTATTTTTTATTGCGATTTTTATGGTAGTAAATTCATGTATTCAAAGTAGTCTAAAAATCAGTTGTCTACTTTAAACAACTTAATTTTTGATTCTGTATGGATTTGTTTGTTTTTTGTGTTATTTATAAAAGCTACACATGACTTTTCATAGAAAATTTAACATAGAATCCAAATATCTAATTCGTTTTTTTCTGTAGTAAATCGTTTTTAAGTTATAACGAAGTCACTAAATTTTTGTTAATTATATTTCTTAAATACGCGTGACCTTCTCTGCTGGGTGCTTGACCGCGGCCGTCGTGGCGTTGATGTTGTCGGGGTCGTCCGGAGCCGTTCGAAATGGTTCGGTGGGCGCTGGGGGAAACGGGAAACGCGCAAAAGGTCTAATGGTCAAGAGGTACAAAAGAAATCGGGTCTAAACCGAACGAGTTCGAGCGTTTTCGGAGCGTGTCGTAAGACTTCGTAAGCGAGACTCCCATTTCGGTCGGGCGTTTGGTCTAATTGTCAAGAGGTTATTTCTTTCTCTAGTTGACAAAATTTTGATAAGCTGATCAGCTGGTGGAGTGGTGTGTAAACCTATGGTGTAAACACTGCAAACAGTGAATTGACGAATGTGTATATACCTATACTTAAAACAAATTCAAAGCTGATCAGAATGAACTACAACAGCATAATACAGCACTTTGCAATGTACTAAAATAACTTTAGGTAGTAAAATGCTTCTATCATCTAGCTAGAGGGAGGTGCATAAAAAAAGTAATAATTTAGGTAAGAAAGAGAAATCTTTGAATACAATCATAGCAACCAACGGAGTTCCCTTTTCTTAGAATCAGCAATGACATCCAAGAAATATGAAGACCATTCTAAAATGAAGTGAAGGCGGTCGAAGTACCCTGGGTCATTACATATAGGTAAATAAGTGTTAAACAACATTTTCAAAGTACTTCACATACCTCTCAGTAGCGTATTTGGTAGCTGTTCAGTGCTTGCTGGGCTACTTGGAAATTAAAACTTTATTGCAAAATAACCCTGTAAGGTGATTAAAGCAGTTTTGAGACCCATAAATACTTATGCAATTGAACTATCCTACACTCCTACACATGATGTTTAATTATTTTTTTAAATTAATACTATGTTCTATTTTCTATAAGATGTTTATTATATTTATAAGACATTTCTGAAATACTCAGTACAAACAAAATGATGTTTTGTTATGTAAACATTTATTTCATTATAAATTTATTTTAAATATTAGTTTTATTTTATATAGTTTTTTATTTTAATTATTTTAGTTATATGAAACAATAGAATATTATTTGTTATAAATGTTTTTCAGATACCTACAGTATGACATGAATATAGTTTAGACAATTAGAGTAATAGCCATCAAGATAATATATAGTGTGAGAAACAAAATTAATAATATTTTTGACACCCTAACCGACAAAAATTATCTTCTTATTAATACCTATTAAACCTTTCTTAATGAAAGTTCGACATTTTTTTCTTTGTCATCTTGATAAAGTGAAAAACTGATGCTTTTTTGTTATATACCTGTAACCTGTAAGTTTCAACAGTTCCATTCACCATAAAGACGCGATTTTTGATGCTTACTTTAATAATAAAGAAAGTAAAATCTAAAGTGTTAATTTAATTCAGTATCTTTTTATGCCTAACTGTAATTCTGTTTTTTAGTCAGTAAGTTGTATTAAATTATTTCGCATTGATTTGTTTGCAGGAAAAATGTTTTGTATGCATTATGAGCAAATAGACTCACAGCAAAAAAATCATACTTTTTACTTTTAAAACTGACAAAACTATTGCTAAAGCTGATTGAATAAAACACTCAGCTTTAATATCACTTTAATTAAATTTATTGACAATGGTACATATCTAAATTAAATAAGGAATTGTAGGAATTCTCTTTATATCTCAGTGGTGGATTATAAAAAAGTTTTGGTGAAAAACTAAATATGAAAACTGCGAACCTCTGTACCTCTATAAGTCCGCTATTTTGTTATAGATAAGTTGGTTCCAAATATCATTTTTAAGTATCGTATCATAGGTACGCTGTTGGTCCGTCAGGATTTCAAATTTATTCATACAAAAACAGTAAAAAAGAAGCATTGCAGATCAACGATCCGCACAAGTACAAGTACCTTATGGAAAAAATGTTTTACACCTACCGTGATACTTACTGTTTCTTTGACAGTTTAGAGAATGGAAAAATAGGCTATTGCAGCTAGCTGAACGGATATGAAATAACGAACCTTGAGATATGAAATGGTGGTAGTTCAACTAAACCAATTTCAACTAATCTTGACTGAAAAGATGATTGTCATCTGTACTGATAGTTGGAATCAAAACATTAAATTTTGGCTTGTCGCTCTGACGTTTCTTAAAGTTCCAAAATACATATTTCTATGAAACTTTGGTATAATTTGAATTAGTCGTAGAAAAAATGGACTGCAAATTTTGGGTGGATTGTCCATATTTTAAGTATGTATTCATCATTCTCTTGTATGTTGCACAATATACTATTGAACGGATAAACAGGTCATTGTGGCTGATACGGTTGTTCGACAACCGCTTATACAGTGCAGGTAAAAAGTTTAAATTTTCGCATTTTTGTTTGTGTTTTACGACGAAAGGGCTCAAGTTAGAGATCTAAAAAAAATACAGAAAACTAGTCCGTGATAGGTACTACAACTTTCATTAATACGATTTTTCAATCAAATCAACCGTACAAGCGCAAAAAAATCAAAACCGTTTTCCCATGTTAATCTCCTATGTCCAGGGAGCTCTTGGACACCCTGGTATATCAGTTTGTCGAAGTGGTATGATGTAATTTGAACTTTGATAGTTGGAAACATTACAACTTTATAAGAAAGTCTCTCTCCTTATCATTGATTGATGCTTATGCATAAATTTTAAATTGTTTTTTTTAAGTTTATCCTAAAAATATTGCTATAGGTGGTCGGTCTTGTTGAAAATGGTGTCGGCACACCGCGCAGCGTGGGACTAAATCATTCACAAGAATCTCCGCACAACTGGAACAAAGCGTATGGCCACACTCGAGCACATATTGAATCTGGTTAACATAGCACACTTTGCATTCAATCAAATCAGGCATGTGGTCTTCATTAAATTGAGTGGCAGGGAGCGGTGGTATCCATCGATCGGCTGCAGAAAAAAAAAACAATTTACCTTCTTGAACATGAAATAATGATACAATATGATAAAAATCCATAAAAATATAGAAAAATTCATACCTTCTTCGTGTGCCAGTTCATCAAAAAATTGGTCGATATGTGGGAACTCATATTGACGTTGGAGACGGCGTGGAGCAGGAGAGGGTGGGTCAGCAGTAGGTGAATGAGGCACATTTGGCAACGGAAGCGGAGGAGACCTTGAGGGTGGTTGGTCATTTTGGGGTTGCGGAGGAGGTGAAGGTGTGTCATGTATTATAAGAGGCGAATTTAGTTGAGGTAGAGGTGAATGGGATATGGATTGCTGGTTATCGTCATTGAGGTCTGTCGGTTGAGGAGATGATGATGGATTAGATACATCGTAGAGGGAAGTAGGAAAATTCACTTCGGATAGTGGCGAAGAAGACCTTCGTGGTGAACTGAGAGGCGACTGATTATTAAAAGTAGAAACTGGAAGGAAGGCGACGTTTTGACTAGGAGAAGAAGAAAGATGTTCGCAGACCATAGTTGAAGGGCGTGTTGGAGGGAAAAAAGCAAGCGGACGGGGAGCGTTGTATCTTGAAGGTGTAATTTCAGAAGGATTGTTTTGCAGTGAGTCAGGTGGAGCTCTGGAAATCGAGATTGAAGGGCGTCTACGAGGAAGGAAAGTAAGAGGTGGCGGGTCAACAGTACGAGTATGGGGTGGGGGTGGTGAATCGAATGGAGGGGTGGAAATTGTGGCTGAAGGCCGTCTGCGAGGAAGGAAAGTAAGAGGTGGCGGGTCAACAGTACGAGTATGGGGTGGGGGTGGTGAGTCGAATGGAGGGGTGGAAATTGTGGCTGAAGGCCGTCTGCGAGGAAGAAAAGTAAGAGGTGGTGGGTCAACAGTAGAAGTAGGAGCTGGGGGTGGTGTATCGGGTGGAAGGTTTTGAAATACATTTAATGGAAATGGTTCAGCAGGTTCATCATCAGGCTCAAAATGTTCGGCTAAAACTGGGTTCAATTCGGGCTGTTCCTCGATAGCGTCATTTCTATTAAATCTATGCAATTGGTCGTCCAAATTTTCAAGGAAATGCACTGCTTGTCTGTAATGAACAAATGTTTGTATGATGCTTTTGAAAAAAAATCAATCTTTATTGTATAAACAGTATAGTCAAATAACTTTTGAATTGCCCTAATGATCGAAAATCATTTTTCAACACTATTTTCTAAAAAGAGTGATATATATAATTTATATAAAGTTGAATATTTTTTGACTTGACCTGTGCTTGTGACATTTGGCGTGGCAACCAGTTTATTTGACAACTTGCCTTAAAAAGTCTAAAGTTGTAAACCGGCCTTCCGTCAGTTTATTCCATGCTTGCTTCAAGCGAGCATCGAAAAGTACGGTGGACTTTGCAACTCGGAAAACTTTTCCATGCTGCTCCAACTGCCTAAACTCCACCTCCGCAGTATTTTGAAGGTTAATGATGGTTTCTAAAAGAAAGTGATGCGTTATTTTTTAACTTCTAACTTCTAGGCCGTAGGTTTTAAGTATATTACCTAGCAAATCCCAAATTCCTGGATGCCTTACAAGTTTACTGTTTAACCTGCGATGATACGCCTCCATAATATTATTTGTTCGGTGTTGCTGTTGAAATACACTAAAATGCACCGGTGTGACTCTATTTATCCAATGTCTTCTAACGTAGGCATGTAGATTTGCGAATATTTCGTACAAGTCGTTGTCCTTCAAATCAAAATCAAATTAATTAAGCGGTAAGTAATAGTATTAACTTGATAAGTAAACCTGCAGGGAATTGAATGCCTCTAGTACTCTGTCGGGAGGGAGAAGAGCCAAAGCATAGTACTTTCGTAAATGTGCCCGACCGTTAGGGTTTGACTGAATTTGCCTCATTACTCCTACATCTTTTGCTTTTCGCATTACGGCCTTGAAAAAAAATTAGTCTTTGAGAAAGTATACGGAAAAACTTCCATAGAGTTCACTGTTATATAGGGAGTCCAATAAAAACATGATCAGAAGGCTACTATGATATTATGGTATACAGGGTGTTTACAGAATACATTTATGTTAACTTTACCTTTCATCGCTGAAAGATTTCCTTTTTAATATCAGGTTCTTATTCGAGACTTTAGTAGTACTCTTGCAATAACTTTCATAAAAATCAGCGTTACAAAAAATAGAATTTATTCAAGATTTTTCAATTCAATTACCTTTTGGATATCATAATACCTTTTCGGTCATGTGATGGACACACTGGGCACTCTATATATCCAGAATTCATTTCGTATCTACTTAATTATTAACGGTCATACCTGACAATAGTGAAAAAAGCATCCTTTAAGTAAAGCTTCGGGAAAGGTGTGCTTTAAAGACTCGATGAGGGCAACTTCATAATCAGTAACTATTGTTCCCTTCACAAAGTTTGGAAAAGACCGCAAAATATGTAAGAAAACAGCATCGTACAATGCCCTGCTTCGCCTTTCCATAAAGACATGGACCAAAGGAAAACCCTATTTTAAGTAAATAGTTGTTATACAAACATTACAAGCCAATTAAGTACCTACTAAATAACATTTTTTTAAATAAATAAAATTGGAAACCAACGCTGATTTTGTAGATAAGCTTTTAGACAGTCTTTAATACAATTTTTTACGCACAAATTTCTTTATAATGCTTTTTTACACCTATGTTTCCATAGAGAAAAACAAAGAGTTTACGTCTTAGAGCTTTAGATGTTAGAAACCTTGCTGATTTCCTAACTTCAATTCGAAGGACCACTCAGAGAAGGAGCTCTGAGACGCTACGTGTTAGCAAAAATTTAATGATTCGTGAAAAAACGTGAATAAACAAAAATAAAAATTGCAAGTTAAAACAAAACTAAAATACTTATATTAATGTGAAACGTGAGTGACAATCGTGACATAACATATTCAAAAACTACAGTGGTTCGTCTCGATTTGCATACGTTTTGTAAAAATTCACGTGGTTTGAGTCATCACTTTTAACGTGCATTTAGCGATTCGCGATGTGGCCACTGTGCGTCCGAACAATTTTTACAACCCGTTTTTTAGAATAAGACAAGAACAACCACAAAAGCTTTTGTATAGAAAATTGTGAAATTTGTGCGTAAATCGTGGTGCGTACCGCGAAGGGAAAGAAAAGCGACACCCTTCACCAAAAAAAAGGCTAAGCTTTGGACACGGGCGCAATCTTTTTTCCGCCCTTAAGCCGTAATGACGCAATAATTCAATAAACAAGTACATCGTACATCGTGACAAATAAAGAAGCAAATGTCACAAACATATATACAAATGATCTATTTGTCTGTTACATTGCTGCGTCTACACGGCGTTGTTTAATTGTTGTTATATCTAAATAAGTTTATTATAACAAAAAAATACGTAAACTTAACCCAATACGTTAACAAGTATGATTACTTTAGCAGAACAGCTATGATAAAACCAAATAGGCAAACAAATTCATTTCCAATTTAAATTTTAACGTGTTTCTTATACATAAGTTCTATTAATTATGATTTCGTTACAGGAGAGATTAGAATGTTATTAGGAAAATAATGAGGAGAACAAACAAACTGATTAAATTACATTGCAACCAAAACATGAAACCAACCAAAACCATTACAAATATGAATAATAGGTACTTACTCTTTAAAAGATATTATTCTGGAGATATTTAACTACTCATCAGAGAAGCGAAGCCTCATGGATTTAATTGACCTTCAAGAAATTTTTTATGTAAAAAAATGTTTTAAAGTACAACAATCGATGTTGTTTTTTTAATTATTTATTGTTTTTAAATTTATCGTAATAGCAATAGTATTAGACAAAAATTGTTAGTTAATTCTTCAAAATCTTCCTCCGACTGATCATTGTTATAATGAACTCCCAGCAGTAAGAAAAACATAACTTCTAGAAATCCTCTAATTCTATTATGGCAGATTAGTGCAATAGATTTAAGCTCCATAAATAAAGAAATATTTTTTTTTTAGAAATCTCAACATGAAAACCTCTTCTTCTTCAAGACAGAGCTTTACCAATTATTATAGAACAACTTCCTTTTTTCCATGATCACATCCTTCTAATTTTAATTATTATCACAATCCTTGTAGGACAAATATTAATTTCAATATTATTACTACAAGTAAAGTATTTTACTACATGAGAAAAAAGTTCTTCTTAAAAAAGTGCTGTTGAATTTAAACATTTTTGCAAGTGTGTTTTAATTTTTGCTTTTTAAATTACTGTTAAATTTTATAACGACCAGTAATCATTATTATTATGGTGAATACCCTTCATTAAAAAAACTTACATGGTCCATGCAAGTTCCAAATACTGTTAACAGTTGGTTGAAACCTGGTCTTCTCGGTACCACCTTGAAAGTCCCATCTACAAATGTGTGCTGGGAATCTGTGAAGTTTGTGATGAAGTCGATGCTTCCAAATATGAGAGCATGGCTGCCATCTGCTTCCACAGATCCAGAATAAAACTGACCACTATTGCAGGTACTAAATCTAGGCCAATCACCGGAAGACAACAAGTTTCCTAAATCTGTTAGTGACCTGGGAATGTTCGGAGTAGATGATTGTCGCCACCTCAACATTGATCTCCGAACAGAAATTAAAGGGACTTGAACTGCAGCAGCAACGTCTCTGGGTTGAAAAAAGAATGCAAAATAATATAATAGCAAATTGTTATAATACATATAACAATTGGAAGTATAAAAGGAGCATTTAATAGAAACTGAAAACAAAAATGGCTTCTACAATTTTTTTTTTGTATACTATATTTAAAAGAATATAATTGCTGTAGAATCGAACATTTAAGGGTGTTGGTTTTACCTCATAGCCATTCTCTCATAAATATTTTTGAGAGTTCCTCTTTCAGAAGCACAAGCCCTACTTAGTTCCTCCTTGAAATTTGCTGCAATGACTGCATTGTCCCTTCTGGCATGATCGTGGTGTGGATTCAGAACGTGAAACTGTGCAATATTCACGAGCATTTTTCCGGAAGCCCTGCACTCTGTCGTTCGGTATGAAGAGCAAACGAAGTAACTGAAACGTAATAATACTCGTAGAGGATGACAATTCGCAGTGATTGGATTATTAAATACTACATTACCTTTTAACATATGGCCATTGGCTGCATTTATAAGAAATATTTGAAAAGAGTAAAGCAAAAAATTATAGCAAATAAAAATAAAAAAATAGGTATCTAGAGCGTTCCATGTAAGAACGTACTTTTATGTTATAATTAAAAAACACAAGACTCTAAATAAACAAACTGGGTCACTGAATTTTACGGAAAAATCTAAAAGAAAACGTTTGAGCTTCTAGAAATGTGTAAAGATACCGAAGATACGGAAGGGCCTAAAATTTGGTGTTTTTCAAATTCATTCTGTATCTTAAGAACCAACAGTACTATGAAGGTTTTGCTTGACCCATGTTCAATTTCATGAAAGAGTACCCACACTGTTTTGAATAAACCGCCATCCTCTGTATCTTTAAAATAATAGGAGAACCACCGAAAAGTGAAAGGGTTGGTAATTATAAGGATTTGAAGAAGACCCTTTTCAAAATTATTATTGGTCGTAGAAAATTAAGTTTTATTTACTTACTTTAAAGTTTTCATGAAATACGAGCAAAAATTCAGTACATCTGCGAAATACCCGATAATCAAAAATATGATATCCTTTTTAAATGGGACGGCCTGTATATAATTAATATTCTGTCGCGCATTATTACGATTTGGTTGTCCTTGTAACGGCTTTTTTGAATAAGAGGAACCCAGGTTTCCGTTGGGAACCAGAGTTGGCGCGAGCTGGGTAACAAAAAGGACGCCCGTTTTGAAATTGTAAGAATTTATTTACACAAGGAATACATTGAACATTTGAACTTTCTCAAAGTCAGTCGTCAAGAGGTTGGTCAGTAGGCCAGTCTGAAGGCAAAAGTTCTCGAATTGAGATTCGGGGTAAGACTTAGAATTCATGATAAAACAGGACGTAGTTTGTCAGTTTTTCAGTTTTTGTTGCTGCGTTCTGCCATTTTATTGTAAAGTTTAAACAACCGCTTTGCCGCGCTTTGAATAAATTTTATAGCCCGTTTTTACGCGCAGTTGTCTGGAGCTTGCGTACCAGACACCGAGTGATACCGGTGTTGCCGGTTGAAACGTGAAACGCATAACCTAGTATGCTTTTACATGTGTTTTTGTCAGGTACGCGTCTTTAAACGTTTGAATTTTCACAGTGGCAACCGTGGTTAGTCTTTCGAGAGATTTTTATAGAAATTCAAGGTTGTCTGGCTATTTTATGCTGCGCAACTTAAATGCGAGAATAACTGATTTCGTTTATGTATAAGGTAATATACAACAATTTTAAGGGCCGGTACTTTCACATCAGAATAACTTTTTTATTGTATGGAAACTGTGAAATCAGACCCTACTATTCGAAAATATACTTATTAAACAATACTTATTAATACCCTAGCGTAGTTAGAACATCTTTCTTTTCTCAATAGTGTAGGTAAAGAAGTTACCTAGATAGCTGAAACTAGAACCCTATTTCAAAGTACTTACCAAATTCCATTAAAAATTCTGCGGAGTTTGTAGAAGTACCCGTCATGGCTAAAAGTTTTTCGTATGCGTACGTCTACGCGGTTTGGTTCCATATTGTTTAGAAGTGAAAGACTTTCTATACATATGTAAAAAAAGATTTAGGGACATCAAATTAACTCAATACCTTTCAAAAGTACTAAAAATGATACTTACAAATAAACCGTTGTTAATTCGTACAGTTTTTCAAAAACACCAAATAACTAAATTTTACAAAAAACACTTAACAAAAAACTAAATTTTTCACTACACTAGTTCACTACCTAAAAATCCGTCGAAAAAGAGCTAACACCGTATATCCCAAATCACAAGAGTCCAAGACACAAATGTGTCGCCAAATAGGTGGTTTTAGTAATTAATTAACGTAAATGATCATAAAGTTTCCCGTCGGTATAAGTAAAAGACTTTTTCCCTTTAGCGGCGCGGGGCTGGGGTCCGCAAGTATTTTACGACTTGTTTTTATTTACATGTGTTTTAAATTGAATCAAATCATTTATTTGACACAAACACACACCGCGCTTTCGTATACTGTTGAATAAGATCGATAAAATGAAAATAAATATTGGAGATAATTGAAACATTATATAACTCACCTATTTTTATTATATTAACAAGAGATAAAATTATTATAATTACAATTTAACAATAATTACAATACAAAAAATACAAAACATTCGTGCTGTAATTCTAACATATATTATGATGCCACTCGTGATCTATTTTTTCGAAATACAAGCGGTCAAAGTAATTTGTTTAAAATGTCTTTTGTAAATAACTCACAAACCACTTGGAGTTTTTTGTTAAAATAAGATATTCGGGGGTTTTGAGTGTTTGGGGGAAATTTGATTATCAACTCAATTTTAAGCCAGCGCATTGAGGTCGCCACCTGTAGCATACCTATATTTTTTTAAAGCGACCTAACTTTTTGCCGGTATATCCAAGTGATCACTTGAACTCGAATATCTGTTTTACAATATTTTCTAACCAAAAAATAGTATATTAAGTATCAAGAACAGTAAGTAAGCTTTACTGATCGATGCCCATGGATCTAATTCGTAATCTAATCTAATCTAATTTGTCTGAGATAGCGAGGAGTACTTTCCGCAGCGGATACGGTAAGAACAATTAACAATACATGTATAGTTAACCTACAATTTTAAAGTTTTTATGTGTAGAGTGAAAATACCCATTTCCCATTTGTATCTGAAACAATAGAAAAGTGTTTGAAAAATATACATTTAAATCAAAGAACAATAACTGTATATTTGATTTCTCAATTACGAAATACAGTTTTAATCATCTTTGCAAACAGAGTCTTTCATTTAAAGTACCACTCTCCGCACTTGTTAGGTAGATAACTATTACATCACTCTAAGTAACATTCGGATTCGCTTATCTACAGATGTAAATAAAAGAACATCATCGTCACATCTACGGGGCGCGGTGCAAGCAGTTTAATAGAAATGTAATTATATTTACCTACGACCTCAATGTAAATAGCTAATTACGCATAGTTTTCCGTTACGTAATGGGCCTCTTTACGTACAGTTGTTGTTAGCTATTAGATATAGATATATATATTATAAAGCTGTAAAAAAAGCGCACGGCTGTAAAAAAAGCGCACAGTTTTAAGATCGGCCAAATACTAACTGTTCTAATGCTGGAGAAAATTGATTTCGGTTCCAATTATTGGTTTATCAAAGTAAATTAGATGGAGATCATCGCATTGTTTATACGGTTTTAAGTATAAATTCCGATCCGTCTAGAATATCATCAACAATAGCAAACACATCAAGTAGCTACTGAAAGTATTACTTTTAATACTAATAATAATTCAACTGAGGTGTATAATAGCAATAATGTAACACTTGCCTTAAGTCTCAACAAGCAATAAAACAGATGCCATTTGTTCTTAAAACTGTAATATCACCATAAATCATTATTTTAAGAACAACACTAACAATTAGATAACATGTTTTTGTAAATTTTTTTATTACATTATTATTTTTTCTCTAAAAGTATAATTTCTGCGATTAGTACAAATATGATATTAATATGTGAATATAGGTATATTCTTCTATTAAATTTTTTTTTCTAAATTATATGAGTTGCAAAATCCAGGACTTTACACTTGGTCGTAGGTAAAGTATAGTACGTCACACGAGCTCTAAGACATTTCACGCACTCATATATGGAATTACACACTGCGTGTAAAATGCTTCTTACAGCACTAGTTACGTAATATACTATTTTCCACGCCTGTTTATTAATGTGCTTATTATTCAGGATATAGTTGGATTTTTACCTTTTGAGAATGACGTCATCTTTTTACATTTTTGTTTATCGCATATAAAACATATGAAATAATAGTATATTATTCAACGAGCTTTTTATGATAGCCATTAATCCCTAAGGGGGATGTTTACGTCACGAGCCGCAGGCGAGGGACGCAAATCTCCCGTGGGATTAATGGCCATAAAAAACGAGGATAATACTATACTTTGTCCACGACCACTGTCCATGACCACTAATGCCAAGTGCAGGCAAATTAGAAGTTAATACTCTTTTATGTAGATACTGTTTCTTTCTCATGCTAGTTGATTTAACATAATAAAATAAATTTTCTTGTTGATACAAATATTTTTTATTAACAACAGTGGAACAGCAAAGTCACTAAATCATATTCGTTATGTAATTTTGACCTAATAAATATGATTTAGTGTACTAACCTAAATTAAGTTATACTAATATACAGGGTAATTCAAATTCGACCCTCACCATTGGGATCTCGGAAACTATAAGAGATACGAGAAAGTTTAAATTGGGGCAAAGTTGCGCAATGTAAAGCTCAACCAAATGCAGTTTTAAAAATTTCGATTTTCCGAGTACTTCCGAAGATATCCGAAAAAAACTGAAAATTTGATTTTTTGTTTTTATTTATTGCTAATCTTATTTGAAGAGATATTCCACTACTAAAAGCACCTTTTCATTGCCACTTTTTCTCAGCTATTCGATGATGGATTCAAATTTGCCACACGACGTTTCGTTTTTTGGCAGCCATCATCAACTTTCTTTTTTCTTATGGGCGCCATATTGGATTTTTAGTCCACCAAATAGTACGTTTTATTCTGATTTTAGTGATGTATAATAACTTATGATTTGCTTCATAAATAACAAAATAATTCAATAAAAACTATTTTTACGTTAGTTATTGGCTTTGAGTTAATGGGCCGTTTTATAAAATGTCATTATTTGACAGTACTTGTCATAGAGCTTTTTGTGGACCTAGTTGTTCTTTTCGTGAATAAAAAATGGTTTAAGTCACTTGCTGTATAAATAACTATTAAATCACTCTCAATGACATTCGCCTATTTACAGATGTAAACAAACAAACATCAATGTTACATCTACGGGGCGCGGTGCAAATTTAATAGAACTGTAATTTTAGTTTTTTTTTAATATAAAAGGTCGAAATTTAATAAAATACTGTATAAGACACGTGACTTAAACCGGTTTATTCACTCGAATAAATATGAATGAATAAAAAATGGTTTGTCACTTACTGTATAAATAACTATAAACTTGCACTTAACATTATAAAAAATTGAAATTTGGCAAAAAATGAAGTTCCTAAAATGATGATCTTTCTCTTGGATACATAAATAAGCCTTTTAAGTTAGAAATAATGCTAACAAATCTCTTTTTCTGATTAACCTAAATAGTTCAGCAATGCTTGTATAATAATAACATTTTCTGCGGGGATTTCTTTTCTAGATACATTTTTAACTATGATTGACGCTCTAATGATCGTCCGAATTATCGTGTTTGACAAGTACTGTCAAATAATGACATTTTTTAAAACGGCCCATTAACTCAAAGCCAATAACTAAAGTAAAAACAGTTTTTATTGAATTATGTTGTTATTTATGAAGCAAATCATAAGTTATTATACATCACTAAAATCAGAATAAAACGTACTATTTGGTGGGCTAAAAATCCAATATGGCGCCAATAAGAAAAAAGAAAGTTGATGATGACTGACAGAAAACGAAACGTCGTGTGGCAAATTTGAATCCATCATCGAATAGCTAGGAAAAAGTGTCAATGAAAAGATGCTTTTAGTTTTGGGATATCTCTTCAAATAAGTTTAGAAATAAATAAAAACAAAAAATCAAATTTTCAGTTTTTTTCGGATATCTTCGGAAGTACTCGGAAAATTCAAATTTTTAAAACAGAATTTGGTTGAGCTTTAACTTGCGCAACTTTGCCCCAATTTAAACTTTCTCGTATCTCTTATGATTTCTGAGATCCCAATGGTGAGGGTCGAATTTGAATTACCCTGTATAATTAACAATTTCTAACTAGTACCTACATTAAGGACATACTAAAAAAGGTTTGTCGGGATACATTTTAATTTATAAACAGAAAATTACTTAGAATTATTGATTGTTACATTAACATTGGAGCAATTATTGAAGTTTATAGTAGGTATCGGGTTAATATCGAAATTATGTGTAGAAACAGTAGAAATATTTTGAATATTTTCAACTAACTTTTGGGTGCCTTGTATAGAGTTTTTCCTTATTAGTCATTGATCGTCTATGTAGGATTTGGCCACAGTCGAGCTTTTCCATCCGCCATGTCTCTTCAGGGCAGTTATATCCCCCCCTGCGTCAACAAGCATTGTAGCAGAGGAACGGCGAAACGAATGTCCAGAATACTTTTCTGGATTAGGTAATTGTAAAAAGGATGCGATATTCCTACCCATGGCCGTAAATTTGTTTTTTCCAATTTTCTGTGCAGCACACTTTCCGTTTTGATACGACAGAAATAAACTATCTAACTTGGTAACTCTTCCGCGTAAATCAATATATTTTTTGCAAATTTCATAAAATTTGCCGGTTATTATAAATTTTCTCGATACGCCTGTTTTCGTTTGTGGTATGGTAACCAGCAAAATTAAACCAAGATCGTTTACATCTGCAAGTTTCATAGAATAAAGTTCATGTCCTCTGCAAGCACCCATTATGCCCATTATAAGGGCAACCTAAATCAAGACACTTCAGGATAAATAATAATGAGATGGGTTTTATATTTTTTTTTACCTTTATTGCAAGATACTTTCTGTCTTCAGCATTATGTAAAAATCTATTGACTTCTTCTGGAGTAAAAATAGCAGGTTTTCGCTTGAAATTCGTGATTTTTCCTTTTCAGTAAGGCTCGTAGTTTAGCATAAGTTTCAATATTTATGGAGTGGTTGATATCTAGCGTACTCCTTAGCATAGAATAGGTGGTCCACAATGTAGATGGTTTGTATTTCGTGGACAGTTCATTGAAATAAACCAATTAAACCCTCTCAGAAAATGAATTAATCTGCTTAGTACTTCTCCAATCCATGAAACTTTTGTAAGTTGACAAGTACAATGATTTCGATTTTTCTGGTAGCAAATTTGTACTTGTCGTTTTGGCAGCCTGTATAATTTCTGGTGGAGTGCAACCTGGTTCCGTATCACTATCCGAACTCATTTTTAACAAGAATTACTGCGAAAAAAGCAAATATTTCTTATAAAATTACTAAATTAAAATTGAAATCCGCCATAACAACTGAAATGTCAAACTCGATACGATTAGGATCGCGTTTAAAATGGCCATCGGTGTACAAGTCGTGACAGAATTTGGGAAAAAATGGATCACGTGAACAATTTATTTACATAACTATATGGTCGCATGTGACAAAGGCCACGATGCGCACACCAGCCCTATTTCTGAACGCACCCCCAGCGTTGCCTCCTACGACCACAAGGGCACTGACGTTGTCAATGTCAACTTAAAAAACCACAGAACTAAGGACGGTCATACACCAAAAATATTTCAAATATAAATTATGGAATTTACCTAATGATTTGGCAAACTCCTGTACTGTGTTATTGCGGTGTATTTGTTAAGAAAATGGTATTCTGAATTAGCAGTAATTTGCAAAGACATAAGTGGATGTCTACATGCAAGAAATACCGCATATCCCATGTTTTATGCTTGGTGTATAACCACCTTTAGGTCGAGAGGGAATAATGATCATTATTCCTCTTCATTAATCACTCTGACGCTATATGACCTTCATTTAGCTTCTGTCAACACGCTGAATACTAGTACATTATTGGTTGGTCGTGGACAAACAATTTTAGCAAAAAAGGCACGTTGTTAATTTTGTCGTCCTGACAAATTAAAAACGTTGACATTTACTGTCACTTTGATTTAAACGAATATCAAAGGTATAAAAATGCTGCGCTGCAATGAGAAGGCCCAAATGCTAATTCTAAATGTGCTGCTTTTTTTCGAGTACGAAAAGAAACAGTTTCCAGATGTCAACTGAACCTCTCTAAAACTAATTTTTCAAAGCATTTGTAGGTTAAAATTTGTGATCTAATTCCAGACATGCGTGTTTTTTCACCTACTTGACGTCATTCTCAAAAGGTAACATTTTGACTATACTCTAGTTTCAAGACTGACAGCTCGTATTACTGATATTTGTCATTGATTGTTGTTGGATGCATGGTGGATACACTCAAAATTAAGTGTTATTGCTATAGCACAATTTACTTTAAATCCCGCAGGAATTAAAATTATTTTTTTTCCTCAGTGATTAAAAGTGTCCCTTTTATCCCTAAAATAAGGGATTAGAAATGGACTTTTAATTAGTAAAGTGCATAAAAAATATTTACGAAAAACTAAAACTAAATTGCACTTTGGACACTTTATGACTCAGAACATGTGGTAGCATTTTTTCCGCACATTGTAGGTACACCCTGTATAACTTTACACTCCAAATATTTTTATTGATGTGTTGTAATGCGCATACCTATAATCAATGAATATACAAACTAAAAATTTACTTGTTTGAATGGAATATGTATGTTTGGATTGATATTCAGTAATCCCGACTTTTTGCTAAATCAGACCAACTCAGTGCATTTAATTGTCCTGATTATAGACGCACTGTATGATATTTCAGCTATGTAAAATTATACTTAATTCAAAGCTTTCGTGGTACGTACGATTTTCATAAAATGAGTTGTATATTTCTATGTTTTTGGCGTTTGAACATGTCCCATAGAAACCCCTATAAATATGAATATTTTGTTTCCTAAAATAAACCAAATAATTTCCCCTCGGAACTGGCAGCGCACTCTGTCGACACATCGCAAGACTATTTACACCAGATTGCGATTATGCCGTGTGACGAATGTGTGAACTGACAGTGTACCCGACGTCGATTATACCACACGACGAGTGTGCCCGATGTCGATTATACCAGTTGACGAGTGTGCCCAATGACGCCGTCCCGTTCTGGCCGGTCGCTGTTTTGAGCCCATCTCATTCCGAGCCGAGCTCATTCAGATGACCCGAAGTCGCTTCGGGCGAGATCGGCGACATCATCCGAATGGCGTTCGGCAGGCCGCGGTTTTGTGGAATTTGTGGAACGCGGACAGCAGGTCATATTTAATAATTGCGGCTTTGTTTACGTTGATTGGAAATTTACTCAAATTGTGATTGATTTTTATTACTGGACGATTTTAGACTGGTAAATCAGAGTTAAATCGATTACTTGTAGTTGGGCATGTTTATATTTATCATCAGCCGAGTTTTCCTGAGGAAATTTGCAACAGGTAAGTGGAATGGTATTATGTAGGACTTAAAATTTCAACATTTTCGTTTTTATTTCAGAAAATCTTTGATAATCTGCCTCCACAGCTCATATAGCCAATGTGCATGAAGTATACTGGAACTTTTATTAAGTAACACAATTGTTATCAAAGACAGTATTTAATAAAAACCAAATAGAAATCGTTTTTGAAATCTACCTAGTTTTAAATCATCAGAGAGGCAAATACATTTGAAAAAACTGCATCCAGCTTCAGCATATACCTGTTGAGGTATAAATCTAGTTGATTTAGTTACACAATGCTTTAATATGGTAAGTATACATATGTTACATAGTTAATACCTACTTCTCATATTCTCTGTGTAACATTTAATTTTTTTGTTTATAGATCCATCAATTGCTACATTTTATTGTAGTGTATACTCATGATTTTTCTGATTTGCATGCAGATCACACGAATGCAGAAACAACCAAAGTTACATATGCTTTTATAGTTTGTATATTATAATAGTGATTCTATATAAACTTGTCTGTGATAATATAACTTGTAATATCATATGGGAGTTAACAGTTAAATAAATCTATGAAATTTATAGTTTCCATTACACTAATTAGGTATAATGTATTATTAAATGGTATTTATATAAGTATATGTTCTATTGTAAGTTGGTAGAAATGTTATTCTTTTATGTTAATACATTGTTTTAAGAGTTTAAAAGTTTAATTAGGCTATGTTTATGTCTAGGTTGGTTTATGTTTATTTTTACTAATTTATTAATAAAAATAAATTATTATTAAATTTATTTCGCTTTTGTATATTTTATTTTTTCTCAATTTTTCCTATGAGCATGAGGAGATACTAAAATAATCATTGTTTTTGACACTGTATAATTGTTAAACCTAATAAAATGGTAACGAAATATGAATATCTTCAGAAAATTATGGACACACCATCAAATTTAAAAAATAGCACTCCTATTACTTTGACAGTGATTTGAGTGAAACTGACTGAAACAGACTTTTCCTCTGATTTTTCATTGTTAGGAAATTACACACCAGGACACCCCATTCTACTTTATAGGGTTTCTCCATGTTTTTCTTAAAAAACTGTGTAATTTTTTGTCACAAGTGGTGCAATGAACAATGCCAGAATTATGTTACCATGTATATAGTAACTATAAGTATGTGTTGTAGCGCTTTTCTTGCGAATTTCTTCGGTTACGTTGCCTCGGGCGCCACCTTCGTTATTTATAGTGGCTGAAGGTCCACTTTGCGGTACCTGGGTAGCCTTTAGACAGCTGGAGAAAAGTTCCAAAGGGTTCGGGAAGAAAACAAAATTAAAACAACGGTTTGCACTAATCGCACTGTATTACGGCTCTCAATACTTACAGTAAATACTCACGGTAACGAATACCCAATGAAACGGAAATTACCTTATACGGTGGTACGGGGAAAGCGTGTAACGATAATGAAAACTACCTACGGACCCTTCACTACTGATTAGCCTGACTACTGTAGATTAAGACACGGTAAAAGTACGGCGGTACGGTACGGTTATGTAAAACTGACTACTCGGCGCCGGAATTTATTCCAAAACAAACCCAAAGAGGCCCAATTACGTGACCAGCGGTGTTCACGCCACTCGACCTAACCTCTAGGTGCCTCTCCCCGATTCCCCGGGGTTCGACAAATAGAGCCTCGGTTGCACACTGTTTCCCCAAGCGTGCAACAGAGGTTTTAAGTCTCGTGACGTTGCCAGTCACACAGCCGCTAATCCCTCCAGTATTCCCAAACCCGTTTACTGCTCCGTTTCCCCGGAGCTAAGCAAACGAGTCACAGGATTCACCGTTCCCGCTTGCTACACCGTTTCCCCGGTGTTCAACAAACAGGAACAGGACCAGAAGGATTACCTAACTGTTTTCACCAAAATTAGTAACTGTAGCCGGCGCCGTCTTATCAAAAACACCCTCAAACAGAAAACCCCGGAAAGCTATAGGAAATGCCCCAAACGAAAATCCCCTGAAAGATACTGAATATGCCCCAATTTACAGTTTATTATATTAACTACAGTTAACGGTACGGGTTTAAACAGCAAACGGAACAAATACCGGACGGTCGGTATGTGTCTATTTTTTACTTACAAGTTCGCGGAGATAAGAGATAACGGTCGGCACGGATCGGCTTAGCAGGCTGATTTCGATCTTTGCTGATCGAAGAATCCCCATTTTCCGGCTCGGGGCCTTCTTTTATACACAAACCCACGGTGGGGGCTGTTAGTGGCGGTACCCACTCTCTGCGCCCACCGAACCATTTCGAACGGCCCCGGACGGCCCCGATAGAATCGACGCCACGACGGACGCGGACTAGCACCCAGCAGTGAAGGTCACGCGCATTCAGATTTAATCAGCGAAAAATTAGTAACTTCGTTACACACCCCCCCTTCTTACGGAAAAAAAAAAATATATATTTCCCCAACACAATATTTTTTTTTTTATTATTGCGAAAAAAGCTAAAAAAAAGAAACTCTAACGTTAGTTAACTAACACTTAACCTAGCTTAACCTAAACTAAAACTAATCCACCAAGCGGTGGCGCCTCTCGGTGCACCCACACCGTGGGCAACCCCGGGACGACGATCGGCGGCGGACGGGAGACGGATCGGCGGGCGACCTGCGGGAGCGCGAAGGTCGCGGTGGCGGCGGAGGCGGCAGCGGCTGTGGGCAGCACCGACGGGTGGTGACACCCAGCCTCCCACACTGTGAGCAAAAAAGCAGCGGTGACAGCTGGCACTCCGTCCGGTAGTGCCCCCGGTGACCGCACCTCCAGCATGAGTCGGGGTGCACCGTCACCCGATGGTCCTCCATCCACCTTGTCTCCTCTCGGAGGCGTCGGATTGCCACTGGGGTCTCAGGTCGGCTCGGCGGCGGCGGCGACGGTGCGTGGCGGTCCACCTCCCGATAGAAGGGGTCACCCCCCGTTGGGACCACCACTAATACATCGGACGATGCGTCACTGTCGCTCATGTCGGCTAATATAGAAAAAAAAGAATAAGTGTCGGTACAGGACCCCCGAAACAGAACGAACAGACAACACAATCTACCCCCACAATATTTGTTACCCCCTTTCTACTTTTTTACGGTGTTACCAACTGTTTTTTTTTTTCCGGTGCCCTACGGCGGTGCCTGCGACCGCCTAGGCAGCGCCACGCGCACCCGCGTCCCAGTGGAGCTGGTCAGCAAGACACGGCGGCGCCCGCTGGACGCCGAAAACCTTCCCCCCAACGCCGCCACAAGACCGGGTGGCCAGTCCTTCGGGTCTGGGTACACCACGGCGAAGTCCGCCACCTGGCGGTCCGGCCAAGCCTCCCCGTCGCGCGGCGCCCGACCGCCATACCGTGCCAGCAAGATTTCGGCCGCCGACAGGCCGGGTGTTGGGGGCGGCAGGGTGACGGGTATCAACCTCCATGTCGGCGGCGGCGGTGGCGAGGGCGGAATCGGAGACAATAAGGGCGGCATCGGGGACAGACAGGGCAGCGGCGGCGTCCGGGACGGAGAAAACGGAGACGGCACAGACGGCGGCGGCGTCGGCGGATCAAACAGGTCGGTCGACGGCGGCGGAGGTGACGGTTCGGTCGGCGGTGACGGTCGCGTTGGCGGGGAAAACACACGGTTGTCCGGCTCCCCTAAATCGCCGAGGAACTCGAGCAGTTCCGCTGGCCAATCCCGAAGGTGGGGAAACTGCTCGAAGCAGGGGCGCTTTGCCGGCGGCGGAGTCATTCTCTGTAAACATAGTCGTAAGGTACGGGTGTTTCGGCACATTACCTGCCCACATAATCCCTAAACGGTACAAAAAAAACGGCACAACCCCAATTACAACCCCCGGAACTCTACGGTACATTAATACATCACCTCCGCAGAACTTAATGGTTTTAAGTCCTTGATATGTATACGGCGGTACCATTTTCCGTTCTCATCCCTTAAGTCGTACACCACCGGTGACACAACTCGTTTTACCAAGTACGGTCCGGAAAACTTCGGGGCTAACTTTGCAGCAAAACCCTTGTCGGCGGATGACAACGGATTTTCCCGTTTCATAACTCGGTCCCCAACTTTACATCTCCATTCTCGTCGGCGCAAATTGTAGTTACGGCTCTGAGCGGAGAAAGCTCGGCCCAGATTAACTCGGACCAACTCATAAACTTCAGCAAGCTTTCGGAGATGTTCGGTATAGCCTTGGTAGTCGGTTTCGGCGGGCGGGCGGTCGTTTGTAAGTTCGGTGACGGGCGGGCGGTCGTTTGTAAGGTCGGTGACGGGCGGGCGGTCGTTTGTAAGGTCGGTGACGGGCGGACGGGACAATGCAGCGGGCGGCTCCAACTCTCGGCCAAAGTTCAGAAAAGCCGGAGTAAACCCTGTAGACTCATGCCGGGACGTGTTCACGGCGAAAACCAAATCTGTAAGATAAACATCCCACTTTCTGTGGTTTTCCTCACAAAAGGAAGCCACCATAGTTTTCAAAGTTTTATTTGTACGCTCTACCGGGTTTGCTTGCGGTGTGTACGGCGGAGTCAGACGGTGGTTTATTCCCATTTCCTTCAGTAAACCACGGAACAGTTTACCAGTAAACTGGGTCCCGTTGTCGGAAATTACGGTTTTCGGACACCCAAAGCGCATTAAGACTTCCTCGTGTAAAGCTTGACTGACGGCCTTGGCGGTAGCTTTGCGGATGGCTTTGCACTGGACCCACTTTGTAAACCTATCCTGAAATACAACCATATAAGAGTTACCCTTAGAGGACCTCGGCAACGGCCCCACTAGGTCAGTGCTAACGGTTTCCCACGGTTGACAGTTGCGGGACGGTTGCATCTTTCCAGGCGGTTTCTGGGATTCACCCTTAAATCGCTGACAAACAGAGCAATTCCGGACGAACCGAGCGGTATCTCGGAACATCCCTGGCCAATAATAGCGGCGGGCAATGCGGGCTATTGTCTTGGCTATGCCCTGATGGCCGGCGGTCGGTTGAGAGTGGTTTTCATCCAGTACAGCTCTTCGAGCATCTTTAGGCACGCAAACCTTCCATGGATCGGCCATTTCGTTCTCAGTCAAGTCGGTCATGTCCCAGAAATGTCGATAGAGACGGCCATTGCGCACACAAAAATCCGGAAAAGCTTCGGGGTTCTTTTCCACGGCGGTTTTCTTCGAACTGTACCAAGGACAAGGTACGAAGTCTTCGAGAGCGGAAACGGGGTCCACATCGTCTTCAGGCTTGCCTACCGGACTCCTAGACAAAGCATCGGCTACTTTATTGAGTATTCCCTTACGGTATTTAATTTCGAAGTCAAACTGTTGCAAATACACACTCCATCGAGCCAAACGGCCGGACGGGCTCTTTAAGGAGTGTAACCAGCGGAGCGACTGGTGGTCAGTCACTACGGTAAACCGGTAGCCCTCTAAGTACGGTCTCATCTTTTCGGTGCCCCAAACTATGGCCAGACACTCTTTTTCAGTCACGGAGTACTTCTTTTCGGCGGCGGACAGACTACGGCTGGCGTATGCAATGACATGGTCACCATCGGTGTCATGCTGAATCAAAGCTGCCCCTAATCCAGCGTCGGAGGCGTCAGTCTGTAAAATAAACGGCTTGGTAAAGTCAGGACATGTTAATACGGGCGCCTCTGTAAGCCGGATTTTTAACTGTTCAAATGCAGCCTGCTGTTCCTCCTGCCACTGCCAGCGTACGTTTTTCTTTAAGAGGTGGTTCAACGGGGCGGCTAATTGTGAGAAATTTTCCACAAAACGGCGGTACCACGATGCAATTCCCAGAAATCTTCGGACGCCCCTCACGTTAGTCGGCGGCGGTAAACTGAGTATTGCCGAGACCTTTTCCGGGTCAGTGCGGATTCCCTCGGAGGTGACAAAGTGACCCAAATACCGGAGCGATCGGCGCCCGAATTGACACTTCTCTGGATTCAGTTTCAGGTTGGCGGCTCGTAGACGGTCAAACACCTGTTTTAAAAAGTGTAAATGCTCGTTAAATGTCTCGCCCAGTACTATTATGTCATCTAAATAGGCGAAACAGTACGGCTCTAACTCAGGCCCGATCACACGGTCCATTAGGCGCTGAAAGGTGGCGGGGGCGGAATGAAGACCAAACGGCATTACTCGGAACTGGAACAGGCCTCTACCCGGTACGGTAAACGCGGTAATCGGTTTACTTTCTTCCGTCAACGGTACTTGCCAATAACCCTGTTTCAAGTCTATACTAGAAATGTATCTGGCTCTGCGCAGCTTGTCTAGTATTGCGTTGATAAACGGCAACGGGTACGCATCCGGACGAGACACAGAGTTCACTTTCTGAAAATCGATACAGAACCGGTGCTTACCATCCTTTTTCTTGACAATCACCACCGGCGAGCTCCAAGGGCTCATGGAAGGCTCAATAACGCCCTCTTCCAGCATCCGATCAACCTCTGTGTTGATCACTTCCTGCATTTTCGGATTGCGGGGGTGGTATCTTTGTTTTATGGCGTCGCTTTGTGTCAAGTTAATGTGGTGGTAAATCAGCGGTGTTGTGCCCTCTATTGACTCAAAACCGGGTAGTTCGGCGGCCAAAAAGTTCTGAAGTCGGTCCTCTTCATCGGCGGTTAGCAACAGTTTCGGCGGTGCGGTAAGACCCAACGGACTGCATGGAAGAGGCAGCGGTACCACGGTAACCTGACTGGTGCTTAGATCAATCTGAAAAGCATGTTGTTTTAACAAATCCATGCCAAACACAACGTCGGAAGTGAGATTTGGCAAATAGCTCAGATCTGCCTGCAAACTAAGATCATTAATAGAGACGGTAAGCCGGAAAGCTTCGGTGATCTTGACCACGCCTCCACTAGCAACTTGAGCGGAACTGGTGTGCGGGGTGATCTGTTGCGAACGTTTAGCAACACACAACTCCCTAACGGCGTCACCTATGAAAGAATGAGCTGCTCCGGTATCTATTAATGCCCTAAACGGTGTTTCTAAAATTGTAACAGGCAGGTGCGGACGGCAATCTTCTTTTGTACGGACAGGCAAGGTTTCGGTTTGACGGTGCTGGACGGACCTTGCTGCAATGCAACACCGATCTAGTTTCCCGTCCGGCAGGTGCAATCCCGGCTCAATACACCGGCCTTGCCACAACGGGAGCAAAACAGCCTTGCCTGGTTTCTGCAGGCCGAACGGTAATGGCCTTTTTGTCCGCAGTTCCAACATTGAGGGCCGTTTTCCGGAGCCTGTTGGCTTGGTCCGGCCCGTTCTTCGGTCCCAGTGGATGGTCTAGCTGGCGGCACTGCCGTTGGCCTAATTGCCCGGTTTGCTTGATTATCTGGAAATTGACGGGTGTTAGTAAAATTTCGGGGCCCTGAGAATGGCCGTGACGACGGTACGGAGGCGGGAATTATAGGCGGCGGCGGTGAGTGCAGCTCCTTGAACAATAGTTCGGTTTCTCGAACTGATCGAGCAAAGCTGGTGCGATCCGAAAAATCGCCCCGACGGATTTGTTGTCGGTACTCCGGCAACAAATTACGATAGAGCCACCTCAGCTCTTCTTCCGGGCTAATTCCCCCATGACGGCGGATTAACGTCTGCAGCTCAGTTATATACGCACCAGCCGATTCATTCGGTCGCTGACGTCGCCGACTGATTTCCAGCTCCAAATCTTCGGCATAATTTATCGGGAAATAGAAGCTGCGAAAATCAGCCAGAAACTGCCCCCAGGATCGCCAACTTCCCCTGTTGTTACGGAACCACAATGCGGCCTCACCCTGTAACAAATCAGGCATATGTGGCAATAAAACGTCCATGGAAATGCCTTGAGCGTCACAGAGCTCTTGGACACGCTCCACAAATGCAACGGGGTCGTTTCGGCCATCAAAGTACACTTTCCAGTTGTGTACTTGCACATGGGCAGTCGGCGGCGGTACGGTGGTAGACGGGGATCCAGAAACGGCGGGCGGTGAGTGAACGGTCGGCGGCAGGGCAAACGTGACGGCTGGCAAGCCTGTCATAGTGACAGGAGGCGTTGTCACCACAGAAGTACCTGTAACAGTCGTAAAATACCGGGTGGTCGTCGACGTTACGGCGGTAGTGGTTGGCGGTGACAGTGGGTGGTTTGGAAACCCAACAACCGGTACTGCAGGAAACGCAAACTGTTGCAAGTGTGGGGACGGTGTTGCCACACCCTCACGCATGTAACGCACCAGTCGTCTACGCAACATTTCCACGGTCCCAGTCACATCCAGGCAAAACTTACTGAGTTGACCCTGCAACTCTTCCTTTTTCAACCCGTAAATCCAACTCACCCTCACGTCAGTCGGTCCCGGTACTACTGACAACTCCATGTTGTCGCTGTCTCGACCCTCGGTCACTCCACCAGCGGCCCTGTCTCCGCTGTAGCCTTCCTCGTCCATTTCTCTTCAGCTAAAGAAAACCGGCAAAAGAAAAAAGGTCTATAATAAAGGGAAAAAAAAAATCGGTCCCTGCTCGGGCGCCAAATTTGTAGCGCTTTTCTTGCGAATTTCTTCGGTTACGTTGCCTCGGGCGCCACCTTCGTTATTTATAGTGGCTGAAGGTCCACTTTGCGGTACCTGGGTAGCCTTTAGACAGCTGGAGAAAAGTTCCAAAGGGTTCGGGAAGAAAACAAAATTAAAACAACGGTTTGCACTAATCGCACTGTATTACGGCTCTCAATACTTACAGTAAATACTCACGGTAACGAATACCCAATGAAACGGAAATTACCTTATACGGTGGTACGGGGAAAGCGTGTAACGATAATGAAAACTACCTACGGACCCTTCACTACTGATTAGCCTGACTACTGTAGATTAAGACACGGTAAAAGTACGGCGGTACGGTACGGTTATGTAAAACTGACTACTCGGCGCCGGAATTTATTCCAAAACAAACCCAAAGAGGCCCAATTACGTGACCAGCGGTGTTCACGCCACTCGACCTAACCTCTAGGTGCCTCTCCCCGATTCCCCGGGGTTCGACAAATAGAGCCTCGGTTGCACACTGTTTCCCCAAGCGTGCAACAGAGGTTTTAAGTCTCGTGACGTTGCCAGTCACACAGCCGCTAATCCCTCCAGTATTCCCAAACCCGTTTACTGCTCCGTTTCCCCGGAGCTAAGCAAACGAGTCACAGGATTCACCGTTCCCGCTTGCTACACCGTTTCCCCGGTGTTCAACAAACAGGAACAGGACCAGAAGGATTACCTAACTGTTTTCACCAAAATTAGTAACTGTAGCCGGCGCCGTCTTATCAAAAACACCCTCAAACAGAAAACCCCGGAAAGCTATAGGAAATGCCCCAAACGAAAATCCCCTGAAAGATACTGAATATGCCCCAATTTACAGTTTATTATATTAACTACAGTTAACGGTACGGGTTTAAACAGCAAACGGAACAAATACCGGACGGTCGGTATGTGTCTATTTTTTACTTACAAGTTCGCGGAGATAAGAGATAACGGTCGGCACGGATCGGCTTAGCAGGCTGATTTCGATCTTTGCTGATCGAAGAATCCCCATTTTCCGGCTCGGGGCCTTCTTTTATACACAAACCCACGGTGGGGGCTGTTAGTGGCGGTACCCACTCTCTGCGCCCACCGAACCATTTCGAACGGCCCCGGACGGCCCCGATAGAATCGACGCCACGACGGACGCGGACTAGCACCCAGCAGTGAAGGTCACGCGCATTCAGATTTAATCAGCGAAAAATTAGTAACTTCGTTACAGTGTGTCATATCGACAATGCCTTTTTAGGTGCTTATTCTATGGTGGTCCTAAGTAACTGTCATAATGGTCATATACATATATTAATGATAAACATAATAATAATATAAAGAGTGGTTTTTATTTATTCAAGCTCCTTCTACACTTTTAAAGATTTGTCTAAATGTAATGGTATATGTAAATTACAAATAACATAATAAAACCATAAGGAGTAACAGCTATAGTATAGATAATTAGCTGTATTATTTAAATAATACAGTTCAAACACTGGTTATTACACTTCATTGTTTAAAATGTTGCCTTAAAAATAGGTACCCTCTTCCAAAACATTCCACATTGGATTTCAGTAGTGCCCTGTCAACCTAAACAATACAAAAATAAATAAGTATGTAATCACAATAAATTTTAGTAAAACTTACCATCTGTACCATTAATGGTTGCTCTGGTTTATTTTTATTGTTGCAAAAGACCAAATCTTCAGAGCCTTTGGAGTATTCCTTTATCCTGTAAACATAATCAGTTCAATTTAAGGTAATACCTATTTATTTTCAAATGATTTAATATTATTATTCAACAACGAAATAATACACATCACTACTTGACGGCTTCCTAAATGAAGCCATTAAAAATCCCATACCAGCTAAAAGGAATTTCAAATAGTATACCTACTTGTAATTGTTGAAGTCATAAACAAGCATCTCCAAAACTTTAAAATAGTCTGCAAATCAGAAAAATCATGAGTATACACTAAAATAAAATGTAGCAATTGATGGATCTATAAACAAAAAAATTAAATGTTACACAGAGAATATGAGAAGTAGGTATTAACTATGTAACATATGTATACTTACCATATTAAAGCATTGTGTAACTAAATCAACTAGATTTATACCTCAACAGGTATAAGCTGAAGCTGGATGCAGTTTTTTCAAATGTATCTGCCTCTCTGATGATTTAAAACTAGGTAGATTTCAAAAACGGTTTCCATTTGGTTTTTATTAAATACTGTCTTTGATAACAATTGTGTTACTTAATAAAAGTTCCAGTATACTTCATGCACATTGACTATATGAGCTGTGGGGGCAGATTATCAAAGATTTTCTGAAATAAAAACGAAAATGTTGAAATTTTAAGTCCTACATAATACCATTCCACTTACCTGTTGCAACTTTCCTCAGGAAAACTCGGCTGATGAAAAATATAAACATGCCCAACTATAAGTAATCGATTTAACTCTGATTTACCAGTCTAAAACTGTCCAGTGATAAAAATCAATTACAATTTGAGTAAATTTCCAATCAACATGTAAACAAAGCCGCCATTATTAAATATGACCTGCTGTCCGCGTTCCACAAAACCGCGGCCTGCCGAACGCCATTCGGATAATGTCGCCGATCTCGCCCGAAGCGACTTCGGGTCGCTTCCGAATCGTCGTCCTTCTGGCCGGTCGCAGTTTTGAGATGGGCTCAAAAGGGCGACCGGCCAACACAGCGACCGGTCAGAACAGCGACATGAGAGATCGGGATGAGCGTAAGGGCGACTTCGGCAATCTTCGGTTTTACTGGTGGAGGGGGAAATGGCAAATGATCATCGGTTTTCGTTCCTATTTTCTAACCTCACATTATTATTAATTAAAATATTGTTTTGTTTTGTTGGAAATATCTTGTCTTTGATTATTTTAATATTGCAATAACAGATACTGCAATATATACCTATTTTCTGGCCTCAAACTATCTGTGGTGTTCGTCTACGTGTTGGTGTAATTATTTTTCAGGTTGTGGACGGGAAAAAGCGGAGACTATTTTAAAGTTTTGGAGATGCTTGTTTATGACTTCAACAATTACAAGTAGGTATACTATTTGAAATTCCTTTTAGCTGGTATGGGCTTTTTAATGGCTTAATTTAGGAAGCCGTCAAGTAGTGAGGTGTATTATTTTGTTGTTGAATAATAATATTAAATCATTTGAAAATAAATAGGTATTACCTTAAATTGAACTGATTATGTTTACAGGATAAAGGAATACTCCAAAGGCTCTGAAGATTTGGTCTCTTTGCAACAATAAGAATAAACCAGAGCAATCATTAATGTCACAGATGGTAAGTTTTACTAGAATTTATTGAAATTACATACTTATTTATTTTTGTATTGTTTAGGTTGACAGGGCACTACTGAAATCCAATGTGGAATGTTTTGGAAGAGGGTATTTTTAAGGCAACATTTTAAAGAATGAAGTGTAATAACCAGTGTTTGAACTGTATTATTTAAATAATAATTGTCATACAGCTAGATATCTATACTATAGCTGTTACTCCTTATGGTTTTATTAGGTATGTTATTAGTCATTTTTGTGATAGTATTCATTAGAGTATCTCCAATGCCTGTCTTATTTTAATTTAATATTAATAATATGTGTACTATACTCAAAAGATAAATACTGAAAGAAATAGGTATCATTAATCAATATGTGTTTGTATATTATTATTATTTGGACGGGTGTCATCATTTTTCTCCAATATAATTTGTCCCAATATTTCCAAATCCCCAATTCCTTATTAAATTATTTCCTATATATTTCAGTCTAAAATGATTAGGCCCAAAAAGCTGGACATCCAATTTAAAAACAATCTGTTTTTTGTTGGGTAAATTAAATGTGTACAAAGACTAACCTAACCTAAAACATCTTATTTTGTCAACATAACCTAATTCTTCGTTTTTCTGCCTTAGCAAAAATGATGGTGATGAGCAAATCACACCTTAGAACTTACAATACATGAATAATATTGCGCTCATGCGCTCTCTGAGAATGCATGCCTTATTAATTTTGCGCAATACATCAAATCAAAGAAAAATCTGCTTTTGTTTCATTCAATCCCTATAGTCTTAGATAGATACAGATTTACTTTAACTATTAAATAATACTTTGTTTTTATCTTAGGTAAAAAGTATACACCCAACTTAACAGTTATTGTCACAGCTCAAAGTTCACAGCAATGTAGGTAGTAAATAAATTACTATACAACAGGACTAATAATGACTTTGTTGTATAATCTACCTTTATTTTCTCCTTACTTGAAAATGTGTAAAATCATCAATTTTATTTAATTTAGTAGTGATATGAAATTTTTTTTTTCTCATATTAATTAAATTAAAGCGAGTTTTGCAAAAACCTCTAGTTGTAGACCATTTAATATCCCTATACTTTCAAAGATAGTTATAGATCATTTTGTTTTGAACATAAAAATTCAAATTAATGTAGAATTTTTTTTAATGTTTTTATTGTCTTTAAAATAGCCAGTTTTATCCATTAATAGGATATAACAACCAGCAAAAACCTGAAGAATATACATGCACTATGTTTTTGAAAAAAAAAATCAAAACTTTGTTTGCCACCACAGTCAAAGGCTTGTTACACAGTGTAATAATTACACAGTGTTAACATATGCACATTGTTATCAAGTCCTGCTAAATTTATTACATATTGTCCGTTATATAAAATCATTAAAATACTGTCTTATTGCAAGTATCATAACTATCCTACTGCTAATGTTTATAACCTCTCCTTATTTCCCCATTTCTATAAAAACCACTATTTATGTTATTATTATGTTTACCATTAATATATGTGTATGACCATTATGATAGTTACTTAGGACCACCATAGAATAAGCACCTAAAGAGGCATTGTAGATATGACACACATACTTATAGTTACTTTATACATGGTAACATAATTCTGGCATTGTTCATTGCACAACTTGTGTCAAAAAATTACACAGTTTTATAAGAAAAACATGGAGAAACCCTATAAAAGTAGAATGTGGTGTCTAATTTGCTAACAATGAAAAATCAGAGGAAAAGTCTGTTTCAGTCAGTTTCACTCAAATCTCTGTCAAAGTAATAGGAGTGCTATTTCTTAAATTTGATGGTGTCCATAATTTTCTGAAGATATTCATATTTTGTTACCATTTTACTAGGTTTAACAATTATACAGTGTCAAAAACAATGATTATTTTATTATATCCTCATGCTCATAGGAAAAATTGAGAAAAAATAAAATATACAAAAGCGAAATAAATTTAATAATAATTTATTTTTCTTTAATAAATTAGTAAAAATAAACATAAAATAGACATAAACATAGCCTAATTAAACTTTTAAACTCTTAAAACAATGTATTAACATAAAAGAATAACATTTCTACCAACTTACAATAGCACATATACTTATAGGTATAAATACTATTTAATAATACATTATACCTAATTAATGTAATGGAAACTATAAATTTCATAGATTTATTTAACTGTTATAACTCCCATATGATATTACAAGTTATATTATCACAGTTCTAGAATCACTACTATAATATACAAAAACTATAAAAGCATATGTAACTTTAGTTGGTACTGCATTGGTGTGACCTGCATGCAAATCAAAAAAATCATCAGTTTACACTACAATAAAATGTAGCAATTCATGGATCTAGAAACAAAAGAAAAATGATACACAGAGAATATGAGAAGTAGGTATTAACTAGGTAACATACCTATACTTACATATTAAACAATGTGTAAATCAACTAGATTTATACCTCAACAGGTATATGCTGAAGCTGGATGCAGTTTTTTCAAATGTATTTGCCTCTCGGTTTCCAAATACAGTTTCCATTTGGTTTTTATTAAATACTGTCTTTGATAACCATTGTGTTACTTAATAAAAGTTCCAGTATACTTCATGCACATTGGCTATATGAGCTGTGGGGGCAGATTATCAAAGATTTTCTGAAATAAAAACGAAAATGTTGAAATTTTTAAGTCCTACATACCATTCCACTTACCTGTTGCAACTTTCCTCAGGAAAACTCGGCTGATGATAAACATAAACATGCCCAACTATAAGTAATCGATTTAACTCTGATTTACCAGTCTAAAACTGTCCAGTAATAAAAATCAAACACAATTTGAGCAAATTTCCAATCAACATGTAAACAAAGCCGCCATTATTAAATATGACCTGCTGTCCGCATTCCACAAATTCCACAAAACCGCGGCCTGCCGAACGCCATTCGGATGACGTCGCGATCTCGCCCGAAGCGACTTCGGGTCGGTTCCGAACCGTCGCCCTTCTGGCCAGTCGCTGTTTTGCGCGTTTCCCGCAGTTTTGCGCGTTTCCCGGAGCCCCGGCCCGAAGGCCCTCGTCGTCGTCGTCATCTGTCATCTGTCAAATGTCATTGGTGATAACAATTATGTGGGTCGGTGGTGACGGTGGAGACCCCGCCCCCGCGGAGCCCCAAAGGCCCTGGTCGTCTGTGAAATGTCACCTGTCGTCATCTGCCTCTGTCGTCGTCGTCACGTGGTGTCCCCCCCCCCCCACCGTCACGTGGTGCCCCCGTAGACCCCCCATCCCCCGTTGTCCGTTAGGCATACCACAACTCTTTCCAACCCCTACACCACCTCTAATGAACCACTAAACCACCCCTAATCAACCCTCAAACCTAACCTAAACCTAATACCCTCAAAAGGATTTAAAATGTTTAGCAAGAAGCAAAAAAAAAAAATAAATAAAAAAAATAAATATTAAAAAAAAATAAAATAATAAAATAAATATTCATATATAATAATAATATATATATATATAATTTATAAATATTCTAGAGGAGGAGATAACACTTGGTCATATCAAACGAAACTGAAATTTCTTGTAATTTTGTTTTCATTATAAAACCCACCTTCACTACAACAATAGATAACCTTTCCTATTGGAATGACAAAAGTCAAAATTTATGTCAATTTTTATTGACAAAACCCTTCTCAGAGTTCCATATTGAACATTATCAGGTTTAATATTTATTAAGTTGTTGTTTTCTGTGTTCTGCCGTTGTGTTCTTTCTTTTTTAGATTCTCTGAAGACGGTGGTAGATTTTCCACCGAAACGTCAGCGTTTTTAGGTAACAAGATCGAGCCTAAGTCAGTGGTCTTGTGTTGGGACGACTAGGTTAATGTTATTTTCAACTTAGTTGAAAATAGTGCGAAATTCCATTTTCCCAACAAACCTTTTTTTTTTTTGTGTGAGACAGAAGACCCAATAAACAAAGAAAAAAATGAGTAACTCGTCTCAACAAACATATAGAACATATCTCCAACAAAGGTATGGGCCTCATATTTGTTCTATATTTCGAAATTTAGAACACAAATTTATACAACTTACACATTCTGAGAACGGTTTAACATTTTTATGTAAATGCAGAAACAATGATATCATTCCAAAAGGTCTAAGACTCAGAGCACCTTATTACAATAACAGAATAATACGTATTCTAGAAAGAACGAGCAAATCTTTAATAAGAGACAGAATACAATTCCACAGACATCATATATTTGTTTTGAAAAATGATATATTAACTTTATTAAGAATGACCTTCAGTCAAAAGTCTCATTTAATGATTTTAATCATATGTGGCAATGTATTCTGAATAGCTATCATATAAATTGTAATAAGCAAAAACAAATTCATATCAATAAATTTAATAATTTAATGGAAGAAAAAATACATATACAACTTGTAAATAGTCACAATCAGGTCAATAATCTTCAACAAAGAACTGTAATAAATGTTTCTAGCAAAAATTTATCTGATAGCGAAAAACTTGTTCTTTCAAAAGGTTTAAACTTTGCCATTACACCACAACACATTCCCAAACTTGATATTATTTCTGCAATTGAAGAGACAACTCAAAATTTGCCAGAAGAACATCAACAAGAATTTAAAATAAGATCAAAACTTATCTTAGAAAAACAACACAAAATCAAACAAAACCTATCCAAACCTGAACAACAAGCATTATACTCTCTCAAAAAAGACAACAACATAAAAATACTTCCAGCAGACAAAGGTAACGCTACAGTCATAATGGACTCTATTACATACCACAACAAAGTCATGACTCTTTTAAATGAAAACAATGACACAAAACTAAATAAAAACCCAACAGAAAAAATTGAAAGGCAAATTTACACTACTTTAAAAAAACATCGAGATCAATTTTCTGATCTTGAGAGGCGTAATCTTACGCCACATAATAGCAAAACACCACATTTTTATGGTGTTCCTAAAATTCATAAAAATAACATGCCATTAAGGCCAATTGTGAGTAGTATAAATTCGCCTACTCACTCATTAGCTCGCTTCTTGCTAAACATTTTAAATCCTTTAGTAGGTAACACAGATTCTTACATACAAAAACTCTCCTCACTTTCTTGAAAAACTCAAACATATCGACATTAATCCAAATCATATTCTGGTAAGTTTTGATGTTGTAAGTTTATTCACAAACGTCCCAGTTGACAAAACTCTTTCAATTGTTAGATCTAAATTGCAAAATGATTCAAGTCTTGGGGAACGTACAAGCTTAAGCGTAAACACTATTTTAGAACTTTTAACAATTTGTGTTAAAACAACATTCTTCCAATATGGAGATGATTATTACCAACAAAATTCTGGAATGGCAATGGGTTCTCCATTGTCTCCAATATTAAGTAATATTTTTATGGAACATTTCGAAGAAAATAACATTAATAATTTTAATTATAAACAAACAATCTGGTGGAGATATATTGATGATGTTTTTACAATATATCCATTCGGTAATGATCATCTCAAACAATTTCTAATTCACATAAACTCAATAGAACCCACAATCAAATTTACAACAGAAACAGAACAAAATAACGAACTTCCATTCTTAGACATTCTAATCAAAAAAGACATAAACAAATTTGAAACAAAAGTATACAGAAAACCAACCCACACAAATAGATATTTAAACTACAAATCCAATCATCCAATAATGGTAAAAAAAGGTATTGTAAAAAGTTTATTTGATAGAGCCAAAATTATTTGCAATAATGAACAATTTAATAAAGAAAAATTATTCATTAAAAATGTTCTAAAAGAAAATGACTATCCTGAAACATTTATTAATAAATGTTTTAGGGATTTAGAACATCCAAAACAATCTGGAAATCAAAATCAAATTTTACCTTTTACTAACCTTTTTATTCCTTACATTCCAGGTATTTCTGACAAAATCAAACGAATAGCTAAAAAATATAACATCAGAACAATATTTAGAACTCAAAACACATTAAGATCACACTTAACTAAAACAAAACCTCACAATGAAAATGAATCTACAAGAAACGTGATATATAAAATTCCTTGCGAATGCAATCAATTTTATATTGGTGAAACCTCCAGACCTTTAAAAAAACGTATTAAAGAACACCAAAATTATTTAAGAACTGGAGACTTTCACAAATCTAATATATGCCAACACGCGTTTGATAATGATCATAGAGTCAAATGGAATGAATGTAGTATCATAGACAAAGAAACTTTTTCAAAAAGACGTAAAATAAAAGAAAGTGCATATACAGGGTGTCCCACGACGAAAGACATCGATTGATATTGGAAAAAGTATAAATAGGAGAGTTTTGAAAATTTGGCAGGATACTGATGTGGGCATGCCCAATCCAACTAAAATATTTTCAAGATGGTTACACTTCCGTGTATACCGGAAGTCAATCACAACTTTCTTATTTTAAATAGAACACCCTATATATTATTACATATTTGGATTCCTCACAAAATTCTGACCAACTTTTGTATAGAATGCCCTATGCCTATCTCTAGCCGTTTTCGAAATATTTGATGTTTTTCCAAAAAAGTGACAGTTGCAACGCTCAACATATTTTTGTACTATGTTAAAACCGTATTTCATTTTGCAATGAAACTTTGGGTTATTGTAAATAAAGGATCGTTTTATTAAACTGAGGGTGCGTAATGACTCATTTGTATACAGGGTCTTCAAAAAAAAATCATAAACTTGCCACTAAAAAAAATGAAAAATCCCAAGTTTTTTAAATAGAAACCCACATTTTTTATGACGGAATCATTTTGAGCATTAAAAATTACTATAAGTTTCAATTTACTTGCCTATACCTAAATCCAACCCATTTCGTTTTATTTGAGAATAAACATTTTTTATTATAAAAATTCCAGATTTCTTGAAAATTTCTCTCTCTAATTACGTGTGGATTTATGTCACACCAGTAGTGTGAATTATGTCTATTGAACATTCCATTTTTAGTGAATTTGGCCTCGTCGCTCCAAATAATATTATTCAAAAACAATTCATCTCCATAGTGACTAGTCAGCAAAAACTCACTAAAAACAACTCTCTTCGGAAAGTCAACCTCTTTTAAGTGTTGCACTAATTTAAATGAAAAAGGGTGAAATTTATGTTTCTTCAGGATCCTCTGAATTGAGCTTTTGGATATGCCTGATTCTACGGAAACTTGTCTTATTGACAAAGTTGGATTTGCAACAAAATAGACCAAAATTGCAATTTCTACATTTGTATTATTAAGGATTGGTTTTGTTTTAATAGCTTTTATCTTCACATATCCCGTATTCTTAAAATTATTTGCTTGACAGCTTTTGGTGATGGCTTTGGTTTTTCTGGATAACGAGCGGCAAATACCTCACATGTTTACTCACAATTTTATCACATTCTCCGTAAATAATAAACAGATTTAAGTGATCTTGGTTTGAATAACGTAACCGCGACGGCATATTTGCAGTTATCAAAACACTCAAAACTAGTGTTATTAACATGCTTTGCAGGTCTCCAATATCACCGTGTGTCAAAAGCATGACCAACTAAAACACCACATAATCTCAACCGTGCAGCATAATAAAAAAATGTTTATTCTCAAATAAAACGAAATGATTCCGTCATAAAAAATGTGGGTTTCTATTTAAAAAACTTGAGATTTTTCATTTTTTTTAGTGGCAAGTTTATGATTTTTTTTTGACGACCCTGTATACAAATGAGTCATTACGCACCCTCAGTTTAATAAAACGATCCTTTATTTACAATAACCCAAAGTTTCATTGCAAAATGAAATACGGTTTTAACATAGTACAAAAATATTGTTACGGTTTGGGCCTACTATGCTCGATACTCGACGAAACCGATGCGCCGCAATATCTGGCCGGGCGCGTATTAAAGTAGGCCACAGTTAGGAAGCGCCGCACCTGGAAGATTCTTGAATGGTCAAGGCAACCCGCAAAGCGTTTCGCGGTCATTCTAGAACGTGGTTTGCGAATATAAAAGAAGCGGCGTCGTCGACGACAGAGTAGAGAGAGTAGTAGTTGTGTAGTAGTGAATTTGGGAACGCGGTAAAGTTTAAATAGTGAAATAGTTGTGGAATTGTAGTAGTGTTTTTAGTAGCTGTGTTAATTATTGTACGGAGTGTTTTGGAAGTGTAAATAAATTTATTAATTGTTGAGTTAAATTGACTTTGTGTGATTGACCTTGTGAAGAACAAGAAAGGATTCGACAACAACAAGAAAGAATGCTACAACAAGATATAGAAATGCGTCAAGAAGATAGAGAGCGGCAAGAAAAACGTAACGTAGAAATATTGAACGTTCTAGCACGGAACAAGACAGAAATCCAAGAGTATGTATCCGATAGTCTTAAAAAGATGGAGTGTGATGTTGAGGAAAAATTAAAGGATGTTCGGGAAGACATTAATGATGTTCGGGACGACATTAATAAAATTCAGAATGATGTTGAGATAAAGCTACGCGACTTAGAGCAGAAAATTGACAGCAGAGGACCCAACTCTACAGTGATCACCGGAAACGGGCTCAACAAGATCAAGCCCCCCACATATGATGGTCAAACTTCATGGGCAACGTATCAACTCCAATTTGAGGCCGCTGCAAATGCAAATCGATGGAGTAACGAGGAAATGGCTGTAGCACTGGTGGTGGCATTACGAGGACCTGCATTGGAGCTGTTACAGACTCTGCCTATCGCCCAACAAAGCAACTATGACGCATTAGTAGCTGCATTAGAACGACGTTATGGGGATCAGCATAGGAAAGGAGTGTACCAAACACAATTAAAGGCAAGACTGCAGAAAACTGGTGAAAATTTGCAAGAGTTTGAAACCGAAATTCGTCGCCTTGTGCATCTGGCTTACCCAGCCGTCCCGGATGAAGTCCAAGAAGAACTTGTGGCACAGTATTTTGTAGATGGGATTCGAGATCCGGAGGTAAAGAAATGGCTGAAGATGTTCAAAGGGAGCAACAACAGCGAATTACTGGTTCGAGCGCTGGAAATTGAAGCTGCGTGCAATGATTTTAAGTCAGAGCCTATTCAAGAGGAAAGAGTACCGCCAGCCGAACATGCTGCTACACCAATGAATAAAATTGAATCAATGTTCGGCCAAATAGTGCAACAAATGGCAGCATTAGGAAATGGTCTTTCCACACAGTTAGAACGATCACGCCCGATCACGAGAGTGGAGTGTTATCGATGCGGACGTACGGGACACATTAGAAGGAATTGCAGACAGCGGTCTTGTTCTCCAAACCCACAGTGTCGACGAAATCAGGACATCAGAACAAATCACCGGAACTCCTCTGCTAAAAGAAACATTACATGTTATATTTGTGGACGTAAAGGACATTACCAATGGAATTGCAGACAGCAGTCTCGTTTACCGACCCCGCAGAACTGGCGTAACCAGGAGCAGGAAATGAAGAATCCAGAAAGACATTTACCGCGATATGTAGAGGATCGTCAAGCTTTGGATAGTGATTTAAGGTACCGGAAAGGACAAATTCATAATGGTTGGAGGATTGGTCAAATCGCGATGGTGACAGATAAAGAGGCTACAAAAAGAATGAAGAGCAGCGTTTCTAAGGAAGACATATTGAAAGGACAGCGCTCAGACTCTGATTTGAAAGTAATCAGAAGATGGTTGGAGAAGGATTTGAAACCGGATTGGCAACAGATTTCCAGATATGGACCAACAGTAAGGGGTTACTGGTTACAGTGGAGTTCGCTTCGACTGCGAGATGACTTAATTACTCGCAAATGGGAAAGTCCAGACGGAAAACGCTTTGTTTACCAAACAATAGTGCCCAATTCCTGCAAAGAGAATGTGCTGCGAGAACTACATGACAGTCGCGGAGGAGGACACTTTGGAGTAAACCAGACTTTGGCTAGAATAAGAGATCGATTTTACTGGATTAACTTCAGAAAGGACGTTGAGGAATGGTGTAAACGGTGTGACCAGTGTTCGTTACAGAAGGGATCCATCACAATTCGGGAACTTGAGAGAGAGAAGATGAAACCAAACAACGACCGTATGAAGATGACACTGGACCACAGACCAACTGGTGGCAATTATAAGGAAGGTGATGCTGTGTGGATGTTTCAACCCAGGAGGAGCAAAGGACTAAGTCAAAGATGGCAACGACACTGGGAGGGACCTTACAATGTGGTAAAAAGGTTAAACGACGTCGCCTACAGAGTCCAACGCAGCCCCAAAGGCAAGATGAAAATTGTCCATCTGGACAGACTCAAGAAATACCAGGGACTAGATGAAGCGGATCGGGACGATCAGCTTTAAGAGGGGGGCAGTGTTACGGTTTGGGCCTACTATGCTCGATACTCGACGAAACCGATGCGCCGCAATATCTGGCCGGGCGCGTATTAAAGTAGGCCACAGTTAGGAAGCGCCGCACCTGGAAGATTCTTGAATGGTCAAGGCAACCCGCGAAGCGTTTCGCGGTCATTCTAGAACGTGGTTTGCGAATATAAAAGAAGCGGCGTCGTCGACGACAGAGTAGAGAGAGTAGTAGTTGTGTAGTAGTGAATTTGGGAACGCGGTAAAGTTTAAATAGTGAAATAGTTGTGGAATTGTAGTAGTGTTTTTAGTAGCTGTGTTAATTATTGTACGGAGTGTTTTGGAAGTGTAAATAAATTTATTAATTGTTGAGTTAAATTGACTTTGTGTGAACCCACGGGAAAATCGTAACAATATGTTGAGCGTTGCAACTGTCACTTTTTTGGAAAAACATCAAATATTTCGAAAACGGCTAGAGATAGGCATAGGGCATTCTATACAAAAGTTGGTCAGAATTTTGTGAGGAATCTAAATATGTAATAATATATAGGGTGTTCAATTTAAAATAAGAAAGTTGTGATCGACTTCCGGTATAAACGGAAGTGCAACCATCTTGAAAATATTTTAGTTGGATTGGGAATGCCCACATCAGTGTCCTGCCAAATTTTCAAAACTCTCCCATTTATACTTTTTCCAATATCAATCGATGTCTTTCGTCGTGGGACACCCTGTATTAGATTAAACCATGACTCCTGTGTTGCTACATCCTCTATTAATATTGACCAAACTTGGTTAAATATTCTAGAGGAGGAGATAACACTTGGTCATATCAAACGAAACTGAAATTTCTTGTAATTTTGTTTTCATTATAAAACCCACCTTTCACTACAACAATAGATAACCTTTCCTATTGGAATGACAAAAGTCAAAATTTATGTCAATTTTTATTGACAAAACCCTTCTCAGAGTTCCAAATTGAACATTATCAGGTTTAATATTTATTAAGTTGTTGTTTTCTGTTTTTCTGTTCTCTAAGTCAGTGGTCTTGTGTTGGGACGACTAGGTTAATGTTATTTTCAACTTAGTTGAAAATAGTGCGAAATTCCATTTTCCCAACAAACCTTTTTTGTGTGAGACAGAAGACCCATAAACAAAGAAAAAATTAGTAACTCGTCTCAACAAACATATAGAACATATCTCTAAGCCTTATTTATTATAAACGATGTAAAATAAACACTTAAGAGGGGTTATTCTTACCCCCAGAAAAGAAGGGCCAACACGGCCGTAATCGTCGTAGAGCGCATGAGAGTTCGGGGAGGGTGAGTTGGGTTTTAGTCCTTCAGCTACACCGTAGGCACGCAAAGGTGTTCTTGTACGATGTGACCAAAAGACCAAGTGAACAACTGACAGGGTTAAGGGTTCTATCGGTCACTTCAAGTTGCGAGAGAACCCTTCTCTTATCAGCCTGGGATCCTAAGAGGGTAGCGAGCCAACCCACCACTTCAAGTTAGGGAATGTTGCTCGCCGACCAACCCGGAGACCAGTGATTTTAGATGGCCAGCCTTGCTGAATAAATACTCGTCGATTGACCCAGATTCCTACCAGACTTGCTGACATACACGATTATTCGGTGTATAGTACGATAGGTATGTAAATGTTGGAATCTGCGACAATATGAATTGCAAATATTGAAATTGAACCAAAATTTTTGATACTACTCCCTTTTTCATCTAGATGTACTTTTTAGTAGAATTTGACGGTGAAGGTATTGGAGAGTTGGCTATAGTTAGAGGTAGATGGTTGACCCCTCGAAAAAAGGAAGTTTATTGGCCGCCGGTAAAACAGCAGAGTGTCCAGATACAAAGAACTGGACAACTTATTCTGTTCGTAGATGCTTATATGAAACAGGTACATTTTTAATTCCAAATTTTTATCCAATATAAGGCTGCACTGCAAAGGAATTTCCGAAACCGTATAAATTAGGAAAGATCTCCTATATGGTTCTAAATCGCGGGCGTGGCGTTTTCGAAAATATGGTATTTGTTTTAATTTTTGGAATAGCTATTTAAAAAAAAACATATTTTTGAATATCATTTTTATTTTAAGTGGAAGTATTTGTCCCGAAATTTAGTTTTTCGATAAAACCGTAGGTACAAAATTTATTTTATGCACTTTAGAGGGAGTAAGATATTTGTGCCATAGCAACACTTACAGGGCACAATAAATTTTGAGTGAATCCACCCTGCCAACAACATTCAATGACAACTACCAATAATACGAGCTGTCAATCTTGAAACTAGAGTACCGTTAAGTGATAAGTGATCTACTCTGAGCTTTGTTATTTTTTATTTTTAGTATCTCACACTCTAAAGTGCATAAAATAGTTTATAAACCTCGTGACTAAAGTGTCTTTTGGCAAAACATTTTGCTGTAAGAGAGATCTTCTGATTGAGCAAATAAAATACAGGGTGTTTAATTTAAAATAATCAAAATGCATGTCAAACATTTAACAAGAGTGTGTGACAATGCAATATGATTCAGAAAAAAATGCTGCAACTTTGCTAATTTAAATTATGTGGTCAGATCAAAAATAACGGAGTTAGCTATTGAGTAAAATATAAACAATTCCCCTAGTACCTAATTACAGTGTAAGTTCTGGAAATTACCCAAATTTTGTGCATTATTTTTACACAATAACATAATTCCCGCTTGCAAAATAGTAAATAAGCTCAGATAATAAAAAGTTGAATACGTTTTAATAGTGTATCAGTCTTGAAGCAGGGTAGTCTTGAAACATAGTGATACAATATACTTTTCAGATGACTAATGCGATTGCCAAACGAAAATTAAAAGTAGCGGAAATTTCGTCAGATTTGGCATCAGATAGTGAATTAACTGATGCACGAAGGATACAAAAAAGAAAACCGTGTCGCTCAGATAGTTCTGATGATGACAATGATTACTGCTTAAAACGACCGCCAAATATTAATTTTGAATATCATTCCGCTTTAAAGCAGTCTTCAACTGGTAATATTTATAAGGATGAGGAAGCTGGTGACTTACTAAATTGAGCTATGCAGGTCCTTCTTCCATTTGAACTTCATTGGAAGCTTTCGGTTTGTTGTTGTGTGGTTTTTATCCGATTGAAATAAATTTTTGGAAATATAAAGCTAATCAAGGCATTTTATCAAAATGGTTTGTGTAAATAACACATCCAATGTTCAGCTTTTTTGAGAAACTGGTAACCAAAAATCGAATGTCAACCAAAACGTTAACAAAAATAAGTTGTAACGTACCTATTTTATAAGCTACAGGTAATGAAATATTTTAAAATTATCTAAATTTATAAGCAGCTACAGCTAATTTTTAATGGAATTTATAAATAATTCTTGAAATTTAAGTAACAGTTTCTAAATATATACATGTATATTTACGACCAATACAGGGTGTCCCACGACGAAAGACCTCGATTGATATTGGAAAAAGTATAAATAGGAGAGTTTTGAAAATTTGGTAGGATACTGGGGGCATGCCCAATCCAACTAAAATATTTTCAAGATGGTTGCACTTCCGCTTATACCGGAAGTCGATCACAACTTTCTTATTTTAAATAGAACACCCTATACAGGGTGTCTCAGTTTTAAGTGCCCAAACTTTAATGTCGGATAGTACGTCGAAAAATAACAACACTTTGCTATATAAACCTATATCCAATAGGGCGTCGTTACTGATATACAGGGTGTTAAAGTTTTTTAAAAAAATTGCTTATTTGAGAATTTCTCGAAAACCGTTGGAGATATTGTAATGAAATTTTTGTGTGAATATCTCCTGTTCAAAACGTCTTCAATGAAATAAAAAATTGAACTGTGACGCAACCAGTGTCGTACTTACCGACGTACGCCTAGGTACTTTGGATAAAAAAAATGTTACGCCACTGCCTTTTTGGAAATTAAAATTTGTTTTTGAGATGACTGTTCAATTTGGGAGACAAAAGTCCTCTTGTGTTTTTTCGGATTGACGCACCATTTCAGAGTAAAAAAAGGAAAGGTGACATCATTGCATGTCTTAATTACATGGATTAATTAAATTTTATCGTTTGGATGACTTCCCATTCTGGTTGGTGACAAATGTCGAACTGACAGCACATTATAATAACGTTCAATTTCAACACTTTAAAGTTTGTTTAGTTCTTTTTTTAAAATGCCACACTTATTTACTAATGCCGAGTACGCTGACATACATTTTATTTATGGATACTGCAACGGAAACACTAACGAAGCGTGCCGAGAATATGCTAGACGATTTCCAAATCGAAGGTGTCCAAATAAAAAGGTTTTTATGAAGGTTCATCACTTGTTGAGAGAGTTTGGATTACGCAAAAACCCAGATAGACCTAGAAGACCACATGGAAGATTTGAGGCAAACATTTTAGAAGTGTTCGATAACAACCCCACAGAAAGTTGCAGAAATGCCGCTAAGCAATTACGAGCGCGCAATATTCCAGTCTCAAAGGATGTAGTCCATCGAACCTTACGAAAGAATGGAAGAAGACCTTACCATTTGCAGCCAGTGCAATATTTAATGCAAGAAGATGGACCGAGGCGTAGAGAATATTGCAGTTGGCTGTTGAGATCAATCCAAATTGATCATTTGTTTTTGCGTAAAATTTTATTCACTGACGAAGCCACATTTACCAGAAGAGGTGTTGTGAACTTTCATAACTTGCACGTTTGGGGGAATGTAAATCCTCATCAAGTCAGACCCCGAACTTTTCAACAAGAATTTAGTGTTAACGTTTGGATAGGTGTGATAGGTAACCATTTAATTGGTCCCCATTTTTTACCTCCTCGCCTGAATTCTCACCTCTTTCTTCAATTCTTGGAAAATGACTTGGGTAATTATTTAGAAGACGTTCCACTCAACGTGAGACAGCAAATGTGGTTTCAAATGGACGGCGCACCTGCTCATTACGGAGTAAATGTTCGACGCTGGTGTGATTTGCACTTTCGGGAGCGCTGGATAGGTCGTGTAAATAATGCACATAACCATGATTATGTTCCTGGTACAGGTCCAGCCGCTTGGCCCCCAAGGTCACCCGACCTGACAGTTTTAGATTTTTTTATATGGGGCTTTCTCAAAGACAAGGTGTATTCCACTCCAGTTCACACCGAACTGGAATTAGTAGGTAGGATTGAAGCAGCCTGTGAAATTCTTCGCAATAATCCCCATCAAATATCTGCAGCGGTCAATTCTACACGTCGTAGGTGTCAAATATGCATTGAGTCTGATGGTTTCCATTTTGAACAACTATTGTAAACTTCGTCACAGATTAATTACCATTTGCGCGAACGTTTTAACGGGAACTAGTTAAGAGTTAAGTATTTTGACTGAGACAAAGAGCCATAAGAATTGTCACAGTCAAAACTTAACGTAAGCTTTCCCTAAAGTATCTCTGTCCAAAAGGCACTAAATAACTTTTAATTTGTTAAGTTTTATTTAATTTGTTTCCTAATTTAAGTTATGTGATAATAATAAATTTTTATACCATTATAACCTTTCCTTTTTTTACTCTGAAATGGTGCGTCAATCCGAAAAAACACAAGAGGACTTTTGTCTCCCAAATTAAACAGTCATCTCAAAAACAAATTTTAATTTCCAAAAAGGCAGTGGCGTAACATTTTTTTTATCCAAAGTACCTAGGCGTACGTCGGTAAGTACGACACTGGTTGCGTCACAGTTCAATTTTTTATTTCATTGAAGACGTTTTGAACAGGAGATATTCACACAAAAATTTCATTACAATATCTCCAACGGTTTTCGAGAAATTCTCAAATAAGCAATTTTTTTAAAAAACTTTAACACCCTGTATATCAGTAACGACGCCCTATTGGATATAGGTTTATATAGCAAAGTGTTGTTATTTTTCGACGTACTATCCGACATTAAAGTTTGGGCACTTAAAACTGAGACACCCTGTATATTATTACATATTTGGATTCCTCACAAAATTCTGACCAACTTTTGTATAGAATGCCCTATGTCTATCTCTAGCCGTTTTCGAAATATTTGATGTTTTTCCAAAAAAGTGACAGTTGCAACGCTCAACATATTTTTGTACTATGTTAAAACCGTATTTCATTTTGCAATGAAACTTTGGGATATTGTAAATGAAGGATCGTTTTATTATACTGAGGGTGCGTAACGACTCATTTGTATACAGGGTCGTCAAAAAAAATCATAAACTTGCCACTAAAAAAATGAAAAATCTCAAGTTTTTTAAATGGAAACCCCCATTTTTTATGACGGAATCATTTTGAGCATTAAAAATTACTATAAGTTTCAATTTACTTGCCTATACCTAAATCCAACCCATTTCGTTTTATTTGAGAATAAACATTTTTTTATTAGGCTGCATGCTCGGCTGCATGGTTGGAATTAGCTGGTACTCTAGTTGGCCATGCTTTTGACACACGGTGATATTGGAGACCTGCAGGGCATGTTAATAACACTAGTTTTGAGTGTTTTGACAACTGCAAATATGCCGTCGCGGTTACGTTATTCAAACCAAGATTACTTAAATCTGTTTATTATTTACGGAGAATGTGATAAAGTTGTGAGTAGAACATGTGAGGTATTTGCCGCTCGTTATCCAGAAAAACCAAAGCCATCACGAAAAGCTGTCAAGCAAATAATTGAAAATTTTAAGAATACGGGATCTGTGAAGATAAAAGCTATTAAAACAAAACCAATCCTTAATAATACCAATGTAGAAATTGCAATTTTGGGCTATTTTGTTGCAAATCCAACTTTGTCAATAAGACAAGTTTCCGTAGAATCAGGCATATCCAAAAGCTCAATTCAGAGTATCCTGAAGAAACATAAATTTCACCCTTTTTCATTTAAATTAGTGCAACACTTAAAAGAGGTTGACTTTCCGAAGAGAGTTGTTTTTAGTGAGTTTTTGCTGACTAGTCACTATGGAGATGAATTGTTTTTGAATAATATTTTTTGGAGCGACGAGGCCAAATTCACTAAAAATGGAATGTTCAATAGACATGATTCACACTACTGGTGTGACATAAATCCACACGTAATTAGAGAGAGAAATTTTCAAGAAATCTGGAGTTTTAATGTTTATTGTGCTGTGAGGAATGACCAAATTGTTATGATACGTTTTTATGAAGAAAATTTAAACGGTATATCGACGATGTTAAACGACAAATTGTGAAGTTCTGAAACTTAATTTAATGCTATGTTTTTATTGTAGGTGATCGATATCTAGCTATAATTCAAGATTTAGAAAGGGAATACTTGGATAATTTACCTCTAGCCGACAGAAGACGGGTAATTTATCAGCATGATGGCGCACCTCCTCATAATGGTCATATTGTCAATAATTTTCTACAAGCTACGTTTGACGACCGGTGGATTGCTAACAACGGACCGTTTCAATGGCCACCCCGCTCGCCAGACATGTCAGTTTTAGATTATTTTGTATGGGGGGCAATTAAAGATGAAGTTTACAATCTTCCTTTAACAACAAAGGAAAATTGTATTGAAAGAGTGAGAAACGCGTTTTGTGGTTTAAGCCCAAACGCAATAAGAGCAGCAACCCATGAGCAGCTCCTAAGGTGCGCAAAGTGTCACGAAGCTGAAGGTCGAAATTTCGAACATTTGTTAAATGAATTATTAATATAAGTACAAAAATATGTTGAGCAATGCAACTATAACTTTTTTGGAAAAACATCAAATATTGCAATTTCTACATTTGTATTATTAAGAATTGGTTTTGTTTTAATAGCTTTTATCTTCACATATCACGTATTCTTAAAATTTTCAATTATTTGCTTGACAGCTTTTGGTGATGGATTTGGTTTTTCTAGATAACGAGCGGCAAATACCTCACATGTTCTACTCACAACTTTATCACATTTTCCGTAAATAATAAACAGATTTAAGCAATCTTGGTTTGAATAACGTAACCGCGACGGCATATTTGCAGTTGTCAAAACACTCAAAACTAGTGTTATTAACATGCCCTGCAGGTCTCCAATATCACCGTGTGTCAAAAGCATGGCCAACTAGAGTACCAGCTAATCCCAACCATGCAGCCGAGCATGCAGCCTAATAAAAAAATGTTTATTCTCAAATAAAACGAAATGGGTTGGATTTAGGTATAGGCAAGTAAATTGAAACTTATAGTAATTTTTAATGCTCAAAATGATTCCGTCATAAAAAATGGGGGTTTTCATTTAAAAAACTTGAGATTTTTCATTTTTTTTAGTGGCAAGTTTATAATTTTTTTTTGACGACCCTGTATACAAATGAGTCATTACGCACCCTCAGTTTAATAAAACGATCCTTTATTTACAATAACCCAAAGTTTCATTGAAAAATGAAATACGGTTTTAACATAGTACAAAAATATGTTGAGCGTTGCAACTGTCACTTTTTTTTAGGGCATTCTATACAAAAGTTGGTCAGAATTTTGTGAGGAATCCAAATATGTAATAATATATAGGGGGTTCTATTTAAAATAAGAAAGTTGTGATCGACTTCCGGTATAAGCGGAAGTGCAACCATCTTGAAAATATTGTTACGGTCTGGGCCTACTATGCTCGATACTTCTTAACGAGCGCTCGCCTCGGGATGAAACCGATGCGCCGCAATATCTGGCCGGGCGCGTATTAAAGTAGGCCACAGTTAGGAAGCGGCATACCTGGAAGATTCTTGAATGATCAAGGCAACCCGCGAAGCGTTTCGCGGTCATTCTAGAACGTGGTTTGCGAATATAAAAGACGCGGTCTCGACCGCAGTAGTAGTGAATTTGGGAACGCGGTTAAGTTTAAATAGTGGAATAATTGTGGAATTGTAGTAGTGTTTTTAGTAGCGGTGTTAATTATTGTACGGAGTGTTTTGAAGTGTTAATAAATTTATTAATTGTTAAGTTAAACTGACTTTGTGTGAACCCACGGGAAAATCGTAACAATTGGTGTCAGAAGTGGGATCAGACTTTAGTGCGACGTGAATTGGAACTAAATTTCGGGTTAAAGACAGTGTTCAGAACCGGACTAGACATTTTCGGAACAGTGGTGTGTTAAATTTATTTTATGCCAATAACAAGACGTCAAAGTGCAAACATGGAGGCCCAATTTGCAGCTATTATGGAAATTCTTAAACAAAATCGACAACAAGACAAGGAAGAACAAGAAAGGATTCGACAAGAACAAGAAAGGATTCGACAACAAGAGAAGGAAGAACAAGAAAGGATTCGACAACAAGAGAAGGAAGAACAAGAAAGGATTCGACAAGAACAAGAAAGGATTCGACAACAAGAGAAGGAAGAACAGGAAAGAATTCGACAACAAGACAAAGAAGAAAAAGAAAGAATGAGACAACAAGATATAGAAATGCGTCAAGAAGATAGAGAGCGGCAAGAAAAGCGTAACGACGAAATATTGAACGTTCTAGCGGGGACCAAAACAGAAATCCAAGAGTATGTAACCCATAGTCTTAAAAAGATGGAGTGTGATGTTGAGGAAAAATTAAAGGATGTTCGGGAAGACATTAATGATGTTCGGGACGACATTAGTAAAATTCAGATTGATGTTCGGGAGGACATTAATAAAATTCAGAATGATGTCGAGATAAAGTTACGTGACTTAGAGCAGAAAATTGACAGCAGAGGAGCCAGCTCCACAGTGATCACCGGAAACGGGCTCAACAAGATCAAGCCTCCCACATACGACGGTCAAACTTCATGGGCAACGTACCAACTCCAATTTGAGGCCGCTGCAAATGCAAATAGATGGAGTAACGAGGAAAAGGCTGTAGCACTGGTGGTGGCATTACGAGGACCTGCATTGGAGCTGTTACAGACTCTGCCTATCGCCCAACAAAGCAACTATGACGCATTAGTAGCTGCATTAGAACGACGTTATGGGGATCAGCATAGGAAAGGAGTGTACCAAACACAATTAAAGGCAAGACTGCAGAAAACTGGTGAAAATTTATAAGAGTTTGAGGCCGAAATTCGTCGCCTTGTGCATCTGGCTTACCCAGCCGTCCCGGATGAAATCCAAGAAGAACTTGTGGCACAGTGTTTTGTAGATGGGATTCGAGATCTGGAAGTAAAGAAAATGCTGAAGATGTTCAAAGGAAGCAACAGCAGCGAATTACTAGTTCGAGCGCTGGAAGTTGAAGCTGCGTGCAATGACTTAAAGCCAAGGATCAGGGCCGTGACTATTCAAGAGGAGAGAGAACCGCCAGCCGATCATGCTGCTACACCAATGAATGAAATTAAATCAATGTTCGGCCAATTAGTGCAACAAATGGCAGCATTAGGAAATGGTCTTTCCACACAGTTAGAACGGTCACGCCCGATCACTAGAGTGGAGTGTTATCGATGCGGACGTACGGGACACATCAAACGAGATTGTCGAGTAAGGATACCGTCCCGCTCTCCAACGAGGGACGTACAACCATCCAGGAGGGACCAGGAAAACTCCCACTAGTCAACATTACGGGGCGAATGTTGACTAGCGAAGACAAAGCCCCCAGAATTATCTCCATCAGAAGCCTGGGTAGATCAATGGGAAGCCTGAACGTAGATGGAAAGGTGGATGCGATGAACGTTACTTTTACTTTGGATACCGGTGCGGCAGTATCTTTGATCCGGTCAAACCTTGTGGATAAAAGTCAAATTAAGCCTTTACGAAGAAGTATTCTCCTGCGCACTGTGACTGGAGAATCGGCTAAAGTTTTAGGAGAAATAACAGTCAAGATTTGCCTTGGAAGGATTACGTTTTACCACACTGTGTTAGTAGCGGATATTGAAGATGAATTTATTCTGGGAATGGACCTGATTCGTCAACATGGATTTTCTTTTGATCCCGAACAAAATATCCTAAGGTTTGGAAGTGAAGAGTTCATCCTGTCAACCAGTCACCGCTGTGAGTCACCCATTAATGTTTTGGCATCTCAGACAGTAAAAATAAGCGGCAATTCCGAGCAAATAATTATTGGACAATTGGAGCAGAATTCTGGGAGCTGTGTTGGACTTGTACGAAACCCGGACCGACCAGGAAGATGCCTCATTGGGAAATCACTTGTAAATGGAGGAAGTGAAGTCCCAATAAGAGTTGCAAACATTTTTTCAGACGACGTAAAAATCAACAAAGGCGAAATTTTTGCGGTATTCGAGCCTGTAGTCAAAATAACCAATTGCGATGGGTTACCAGAACAGGAGGAGCAGTTGGGGGAAAACAAGCTCTTAAATGAACTTGAAAAGACCTGGAAACATCTGTCAACACCACAACTGAAGAAGGCTCGGAAACTGATTTTGGACCATGGTAGCATATTTGGAACACCGAACAATATGGGAAAAACTACAATTGTAAAACACCGAATTAACACCGGCAATGCACAACCGATTCGACAACCACCTAAGAGACTACCAATAGCCAAACAACAGGAAGTGCAGGAATTAGTGGACAGGATGCTTGACGACGGAGTTATAGAAGAATCCTGCAGCCCTTGGTCATCACCTGTTGTTCTGGTCACTAAGAAAGATGGATCAAGCAGATTTTGTGTAGATTACCGAAAACTGAATGACGTGACCAAAAAGGACAGCTATCCACTTCCCCGTATCGACGACACACTGACGACTTTGGCAGGATCCTGTTGGTTTTCTACTTTAGATTTGAAGAGTGGGTACTGGCAAGTTGGCATTGAGGAGCAAGATAAGGAGAAGACTGCTTTTTCTGCTGGAAATGGGCTGTACCAATTCAATGTGATGCCCTTCGGACTTTGTAATGCTCCTGCTACGTTTGAAAGACTAATGGAAATTGTGCTTCGTGGCCTTAACTGGAAGACTTGCTTGGTTTATCTGGACGATATCATGGTGATGGGAAAAACTTTTGAAGAACATCTGGACAACTTGCAAGAAGTATTTGCTAGAATAGGTGGTGCCCATCTTCGATTGAACGCCAAAAAGTGTTGGTTCTTCCAAAAGCAAGTCGAATTCCTTCGGCATGTGGTGACGGTCGACGGAATCCAGACGGACGACAAGAAGATCCAAGCAATTAGAGAATGGCCAGTACCAAAGGATAAACACGAACTCAGAAGCTTTCTAGGACTTGCCACCTACTACAGACGGTTTGTGGAAGGATTTGCCAACATCGCAGCTCCGCTACATCAACTTACTGAGGACAAAACACCCTACTGTTGGAATACCCAATGTGATCAGGCGTTCAGAAGATTAAAGGCATCACTTTGCTCCAGTCCCATCCTCAGTTATCCACAACCAAAAGGAAAGTTCATTTTAGACACAGATGCCAGTAATTCTGGTATTGGAGCTGTATTGTCTCAAGTCCAAAACGGAGAAGAACATGTCATAGAATACTTCAGTAGGAAACTTACCAAAGCAGAACGGAACTACTGTGTAACGAGAAAAGAGCTACTGGCAATAGTAAAATCAGTCGATCACTTTCACAAGTACTTGTACGGACAGGAATTTTTGATAAGGACTGACCATGCGGCACTCAAGTGGCTCCTCGGAATGAAACAACCGGAAGGACAAGTAGCAAGATGGCTTGAAAAACTCCAGCAGTATAATTTCAACATCAAGCATCGACCCGGAAAGCTGCATAATAACGCAGATGCTCTATCAAGAAGACCTTGCGCCGAAGAATGCAAACATTGCCAGAAAGCGGAACAACGTGAAGGCGTTGTGTCCATCAGAATGGTTCAGCTGAAGACCAATGATGAATGGAGTACCGATGAGATTAGGAAGGATCAACTAGAAGACAGCGACATAGGCCCATTGTTGTTGAGAAAGGAACAAAGCGAGCCAAGACCAACATGGCAAGAAATCTCTAGCAAAGGCCTGACGTTCAAAGCACTTTGGGCTCAGTGGGACTCGCTTGTGGTTGAAGGCGGCTTGCTAAAAAGAGCTTGGGAGAGTGCCGATGGAAAAGAGATAAGGAAGCAGCTGGTAGTTCCCAGAGGAAGGGTCGACCACGTACTGGAGGAAATGCACAATGGAAAGACTGGTGCTCATTTGGGAGTAAATAAGACTTTGGACAAAATCCGGCAACACTTTTACTGGGTGAACTACTGCCAAGACGTGAAATCATGGTGTCGACAATGTTCCATTTGTGCAGCTAGCCACGGACCACAGACGAGATCCCGGGGACCTATGAAGCAGTACAACGTAGGATTGCCGTTCGAACGTTTAGCCATAGACGTTGCTGGGCCTTTTCCTGAGACCAACAGAGGCAACAAGTACATTCTTGTTGCCATGGATTACTTTAGCAAATGGCCTGAGGTGTTTGCGATTCCAAATCAAGAAGCCAGCACAGTCGCTGATATTCTCGTCGAAAATGTCTTCAGTAGATTTGGTGTGCCGTTGGAGTTACACTCTGATCAGGGACGAAACTTTGAGTCCAAGCTCTTTCAGAGGCTCTGTGACCTGCTAGGCATTAGGAAGACCCGAACAACGCCGCTTCATCCTCAGTCGGATGGCATGGTCGAGAGATTTAATAAGACCATAGAGCAACATCTCTCAAAGGTTGTTGATCAGCATCAGAAAGATTGGGACCAGCATATTCCGCTCTTCTTGATGGCTTATAGAGCAGCAGTCCACAACTCAACGGGACAGTCACCATCTAAAGTTCTGTTTGGTCGAGAACTGCGACTTCCATGTGATGTGGTGTTCGGATCTCCAACAGGCCAAAGCACGAACATTGAGAACTACGTTGACGAGTTGCAAGACAGATTACTGAACATCCATGATCTGGTCAGGGAAAGTTTGAATCTAGCTAGCGATAAGATGAAAGCTCGTTATGATCTGAGGGCCAATTCGGGAGGGTTCCAGAAGGATGATAAAGTTTGGTTGTTTAACCCTCAGAGGAAGAAAGGCAAATCACCGAAATTAACACCTGTTTGGGAGGGACCTTACAATGTGGTAAAAAGGTTAAACGACGTCGTGTACAGAGTCCAACGCAGCCCCAAAGGCAAGATGAAAATTGTCCATCTGGACAGACTCAAGAAATACCAGGGATTAGATGAAGCGGATCGGGACGATCAGCTTTAAGAGGGGGGCAGTGTTACGGTCTGGGCCTACTATGCTCGATACTTCTTAACGAGCGCTCGCCTCGGGATGAAACCGATGCGCCGCAATATCTGGCCGGGCGCGTATTAAAGTAGGCCACAGTTAGGAAGCGGCATACCTGGAAGATTCTTGAATGATCAAGGCAACCCGCGAAGCGTTTCGCGGTCATTCTAGAACGTGGTTTGCGAATATAAAAGACGCGGTCTCGACCGCAGTAGTAGTGAATTTGGGAACGCGGTTAAGTTTAAATAGTGGAATAATTGTGGAATTGTAGTAGTGTTTTTAGTAGCGGTGTTAATTATTGTACGGAGTGTTTTGAAGTGTTAATAAATTTATTAATTGTTAAGTTAAACTGACTTTGTGTGAACCCACGGGAAAATCGTAACAATATTTTAGTTGGATTGGGCATGCCCACATCAGTATCCTACCAAATTTTCAAAACTCTCCTATTTATACTTTTTCCAATATCAATCGAGGTCTTTCGTCGTGGGCCACCCTGTATATTATAAAGGCTTAATTCTGTCTGGGGTGGCTTAAAGCCCTTCTATACCACTAGTGGATAAAATTCATAACACTACGCTTTCTTCCAAAATCTGTACCTGTTCTTCTTAAAGTAAATTTGTCAATCTTGTCATTTTTCAAAACCAGGACATTTACCTGCTGTACCACTCCTAATTGATTGGTTTTTAATAACCTTATGCAATTGTTGTTAAGCCTAGTTTTCTTTTACAACTTTTATTTCCTAAATCATGTCAATCTGATAACAAACAAGCTCATGAGCTTACGAGATTTCAGATGCAGGACCCTGTATAAATTGAGGTCAAGCCAAGATTTTTTTTTAATGTTTTAGGAAAAGAGCTAAAAAAACGAGTTTGTGTTTCTACGGTGGTGTCTTCAATACTGTCCCATTTGACAGGTTCCGGATCATTTTCTCCTAAGTCCTTGAACGTTGATAATCAGACAGAATCTCTGAATAGTGAAACGCCAGTAAGGTTCTCTACTTTTATATCACACCAGAATACTAATAGAGGTAAGTTAGTAATACTTAATTTTGGTAAATTTACAGGTTTCGAAAGAACAATTCTTTCAAAATTGTTAGACATAGAGGAGCAGAATAAACAAATCCTCGATTTGCTCACCAAAAGAGGAAATATTCATTATGATACAGATGTCTCCAGTGAACTTCCATTTGAGCTCCCGATAACCAACAATCACGAATTGACCAATGTCGAGAATTTTTTGGGCAACGAAAGAATATATAAGGATTTTGTAAGCTTATGTAATAACTTATATTAATTTTGCCTTTAAACTTTTGTTTTTCTTATTTAAGGTACATAAATTATCATTGTACGGGGGCAAAGACACAGTTACAGCCACCTACAATATACTGAAACAAATAATAACAGATCAGTTAGGAAGTGAATACAGTTTTTATGGAAAACGGGCTGGAAAAAAAGCATTTTGCAGCTTAAAAATAAAATCCTCTGTGCAAATGTGCAAAAAAAAGGAAGTCCCTTTATGAAAAAGTAGTGTTGTGCTAAATATTTTTGTATTTTTTAAATATTTTTTTTAATAGGTTCCTGGTTGAATTATTTCAAAATTTAAATTTCTTTGTAAATGGTTTTAATAAACTACTGATTTTATTTCTTTACTTCTTATTTGCAAAGTGAATAACAAAACTAAAATAAGGTAAAGTCAATCTTGGGGACCCCAGGGTCGAATAAATTTATTTTTATTTTGCATACTGCTGCATAATTTTAAAAATAAATAAAAAATTGCAGATGCAGTTCAAAAGAGTTTTAAAGCGGCCACTCTTGCGAACAGAGAATAAAATTATATATAGAAAGAAACTTCATGTTGGAAAACGACAGAGATACCGCCGAAAAGCTGAGCAAATTCGCGTTTTGTTATATGAAGGTCATAACCGCGATAGTAACACTTCATTACAGCATAAATCACAATTTAGTTCAATTCATAATGATGAAAACTTAAACGATACAAACTTAAATCATGCAGAATTAAATTTAAATGAATTTCTAGATAATGCGACTACCAGAGTAAATAGTGATAATCCAAATTCAGAAGAAGCAACTATGAGCTCTGGCATCGGTCTCCCTATCGAAAGTAACACTAATAACATATCACTTCAGAACAGTACTTTTATAGACAACGAATCTAATTTGTCATGTAATTCAGATCTATCTAGTAGCTTACGATATTGGGCTACTATTAAACATAACATTTCTATGTCTGCCCTTGATGATCTTTTAAAATTTTTTTCCCCCTTACACCCAAATTTACCTTTGACATCGCAAACTTTACTGGGAACTCCTACTGTTTGCCCCGTAGAATCACTTGAAAATGGTGATTTCTTCTATATTGGCATTAAAGAACAGTTACAGTTGTTTTTAACTCATTTCGTAAACTTTCTGGACCTAAACATTTCTTTAAGATTTAATATAGATGGATTACCTTTGTTCCATAGCTCTAATCTGCAACTATGGCCAATTTTGGGTTTGGTTTCAACCTTTCATATTTCTGTACCCTTTCTTATTGGTTTATAAAACCTACCCCTCTTGACAGTTACATAAATAAATTTGTTATCAAATTAGCAGACATTCAAAAAAATGGATTTTTTTTTAACTCAAAGTTATATACGGTAACTGTTCATAGCTTTAATTGTGATGCTCCAGCCAAAGCTTACTTAAAATGCATAAAATCACATGGTGGCTATTCGTGCTGCGATAAATGTACGCTAAGTGGCAGCTATGTTCAAGTTCGAGTAGGTGGTCGAATGCGAGGTAGAGTAGTATTGAAAGGAACGGCACCACCACGATCTGACGCTCAATTTCGATTACAACTTGACGAAGAGCATCATAAAGGTGTATCTCCTTTAATCAAACTTTCGATCGAATTAATTAGTTGCTTTCCTACTGATTATATGCACACAGTGTGCTTGGGAGTTATGGAAAAACTGTTAAATTCTTGGATCTTAGGTCCTTTGCAAACTCGTCTTCCTCATCGGTTGAGTCAGAAAATTTCAGATCATTTAATATCATTACAGCCCTTTGTTACGCGGGACTTCAATACGAAACCTCGAAGTGTTCCGGACGTAGCCCGTTGGAAAGCAACGGAGTATAGACTTTTTGTTTTATATTTAGAACCCCTAGTATTAAAAAATGTTCTACCTACCGCTCTGTATGAAAATTTTCTACTGTTTTACAGTGCTATAACCATTTTGATATGTAAAGTGAATACATCTCACATGACATGTGAAGTTGCTCATAAATTGCTTTGTACATTTATTGACCATTGCGAAGAAGTATACAGAACCGAGTATTTAATCTATAATGTTCATACGTTAAGGCATGTCAGTGAAGACGTTAAAAAGTACGGGCCGTTAGACAATTATACTTCGCACTCCTGTCCTTCAATTATTACACACGTAGTATCGTCTGTTTCCCGAAAAACCGTACACAGTTTTACTAACCGCAGGACTGGAGAAGGAGGAAAGATCTAGCCTCCTCACATCTTACCCGGGGGTTAAAAACTGCGCGAGGCTAGCAGCTCCAGCACTGAATCCTGAAATCCAGGCTTGCCTGCCGAGTTCTGTTGTGAGGCAAGACGCTTTTCTTTGCAACCTGCAAGACCAATTAGGTTCCGGCTTAGTTGCCTTATCTCGCCCACTTGATGCTTTATACAGAACACCCACAGAATCTACCAACACTTTAATTCCCCCGTTGGTAGATGCAGCTAGACTGTTAACAGACTTACATCACACTACGTCTCTTCATCGACGTTTTTTGTTAACACCCCATTTAAACCCAGATCATAAAAAGATTCTGGACAGTGCTGCCATAGACTCAAAGTTATACGGGGAAACTCTTCCGGAAACTATTAGAGATTCTCAACAAGTAAAAAAGGCTTCAGCGGAGCTTGCTTTAATGAAAGCAAGTGCTTCAACAGCCCCAGAGCGTTCCCGGTCTCCACAAACCCGGAGGAACCAACTACCAGCAAGGAAGTGGAATCAGAGGAAATATCAATCCAGGAAAGAGTAGCGGTGAGTAATTCACCATACGCGGGGCGACTTTCTGGTTTTTGGGAAAATTGGCAAAAAATTACTTGTAACAAAACCATCTTGGGCTGGGTTAACGGTCTTGTCATAACATTCCGGAATATTCCACAACAAGATGTCCCCCCTCTTGTACAGGTTCCAGCTGCACAATTCTCTCATTATAAACGTTGCATTAACAATCTTATTAATATTGGAGCTGTGTCTATAAGTGAGCACGAGGAAGGCAAATTTATTTCTCCTTATTTCCTCAGATTAAAACCAGACAAATCTTACCGGTTTATACTCAATTTAAAAGATCTTAATAACCACATTGAGGCGCCTCACTTCAAAATGGAAGATTACAGGACGGTATTAAAGTAGCTGTACAATAACTGTTACATGACAACATTAGACCTAAAGGACGCTTATTTTCTTTTAAAGATTGCTCCTTTTCAAAGAAAATACCTAAAATTTAAATTTGAAAACACACTATTTCAGTTTAACGTCTTACCTTTTGGGCTAAATATTGCTCCGTTTACATTTACAAAACTAATGAAGCCAGTAATTACTTGGTTACGGACGAAAGGAATCACGTGTGTTTTATACTTAGACGATTTTCTAATAATCTCTGATTCTGCTGTTCATTGCCACAGAGATACTAATCTCACATTAAATCTCTTAGAGTCGCTGGGTTTTCTCTATGGAGAAAAGTAAATCAATTCCCAACACAGTCTGCACTTATTTAGGTTTTCAATACAACACAAACACGATGCATTTATCATTACCGTCGACTAAAAAATATTTTATTTTAAACAAAATTGCAGAAATAGAGTCAGCAGAAACCTGCACAGTTGAACAATTAGCCCAGCTTATCGGGTGCAGTGTTGCTAGACGTAAGATAATTATCGTTTTTGTACGATAATTCATTCCAATGTACGATAACAGGTATACGATAATAGCATTTTGTACGATAATCTCGCATATATAAAAATATTTGCATTTTATAGTCAATATTCACGAAAGAATTAATATATTAATACTATTTTGAAAACGTAGTCACATTTTTTTAAAAGCGGAATGCAATAGAAATGTTTCTTGAGTTGCGTGTTTGAAATGTCAATGTCATATAGCACTCACTTCTAGTAGAACTCTAGATTGCCGGCATTGTCAACCATTCGCTGTGTAAATCCCCGACAGCCGACAGCCCGACTTTTGTCTAAAACTTCCCGCGATATGGATATGTTTGTGATTATATTTTTGGCCCTGCTCATTTGTTATTCACAGCGATTATTTGTGTGAGTTCTTGTAATGTGAATTTGTTTTTGTGATAGTGTGACTTCTATATCTTATTTGCATACGTAAAATTGATATAGGTTTTAAATTCAAGTTAAGTGGTTCGATTTAAACTTTAGGTGGTAAAGGTACATTGAAATATTATTTGATATTAAATATTGAAACAGTGTGTCTATAGTTAGACATGTCAGATTCTGAATCAGAGTCTGAGGGACGGTGTTCAACACCAGAATATAAGAAGAAACGCTGCGAGAGCTCGAAAAGTGTTGCCAGGCGAAAGCAAAAGTATCGAGTAGAATGGGAACAGGACTCGAGATTTAAAGGTTGGCTCGTCAAGTGTATTGGTAAAATAAGTCAAATAACTTTGTTTTTAGTTTTATATGAAAGACAATTTTTCAGACAGCACAAAGGCTAGGTGCCGTGCTTGCAACTTAGAGTTCAATGCCGAAGTAACTGTGATTAAGAACCACTCAAAATCGACCAAACATACTCAAAAAATGAAATCGGTACAAAAAACATCTATAGTAAATATGTTAAATAAGCCTGATACTTCTCAAACTCAAACCAAAGTAGCAGAGATAAAAATTACAGCATTTTTAGCAGAACATAACATTTCATTAAATTCTGCGGACCACCTAAACAATTTAATAAAAAGTTGTTTTCCTGACTCTAAAATTGCTCAAAAAATGTAATAGGTGCTTGTGCCGAAAAAGAAATAGTTTCTGTGTTAAAGAGTACCAAATTCAGTCTGATTATTGACGAATCAACCGATATCTCTTCTGTGAAGACTTTGTGCATTTGTTACTACTTGAACTTTTTGCTGCTACTGTACATGTATACATTCCTCCAGTATTTATTTGTTTGAATTGCTTAAGATATGGGCACTCATCTAAGCAGTGCAGAAGCCAGCCAAGATGTCCCAGATGCGGAGAGGGTCACAATGAAGATGTATGTGAGCAACAAATCAAGTGTGTGCATTGCACACAACCGCACAAAGCTACAGATAGAAAATGCCCAAAATACGAACGTCAAAAAGAGATTAAGAAAGTCATGGTCACAGAAGACCTTTCTTATTATGAGGCTAGACAGAAAGTCCCCAAGACTTACAGCAATACCATCTCTGAGGTTCCAGGTTTTCTCTCCTTGAAAACCTGGATTACAGGGACTTTCCCAACACCTTGAGTAGGAAATACAATGATATAGGAATTTCAGTGGCACAAAGAAAACTCCACTTAGACCAACAGAAGAGTCCTTTAACTCAAAAACCCCAATACTCTCAGGCTCTCATTGGTGCAAAGAAAAGAAAACCATCCACTCCCACTAAGGTCTACGATGTTGATGCACACCAAGCATGCTTATTCCCTAGTCCTAGCAGGACGAAATCTCCATCTGAAGGCTCTCTGATTCATCACATACAGGGTGATGAATTAGATGCGGATGTGACATTTACTGACGTCTTTAAAAAATACATACTTAGTATTGGTCTGCCAAGTGTGGTGCAGAACCAAATTTTCGCTCAGATGGAAATATTCGAATCACTACAAAAGGAGGGAACTCGCTCAAACACCCCGCAATATGATCAGTCACCAATCCATGGATCACAATTTGTTGCTCGTAGTTCAATGGAACATTAGAAGTATATTATCCAATTACTCTGAGTTAATTGTTTTACTTAATCAGTTGAAACCAGATCTAGTAATGGTAAACAAAACCTGGTTACAAGAACACCTGCAACCTAAGTTTCTAAACTATACAATTCTTCGACAGGATAGATGTGATGGGAAGGGAGGACTTGCCATTTTAATACACAATTCTATACACTACAGACAGCTCAACATCAACTTTTCTCTCTTTTGGCTTTTTCACCCTAAAATGTGCAAAATTGATACGTTTTTCTGGAAGCTGTTGCAGATTTTTTCAGGTGACGAACCTGAAAAGGCAAATTTAGGAGCTACAAGCCAAAGGCTCTATGAAGAAATAACAAACCTTCTATCACAGAACTCTATTCCCCTCAAAAATGTCATAGGATTTGCCTCAGACGGTTGTAACACCATGTTTGGCACTAAAAACTCAGTCGCAAGCAAGTTAGCCAAGGACATACCAGGGTTGATGCTTCAAAAATGTGTATGTCATTCCTTGCATTTATGTGCTAGTGAAGCTTGCAAAAACTTACCAAGAAGATGTGAAGACTTAGCTAGAAACATATACGGGTTTTTCAAAAATAGTGCCAAAAGGCAAGAAATGTTTAAAGAATTTCAAGATTTTTGCAATATAGAGCCACATAAGAAGATTAGGCCATCGCAAACGCGCTGGTTATCTTTACTGCAAGTTGTGAAGCGAATTTTGGAGCAGTGGGAACCTTTGAAATTATTTTTTACCTCTAGCTATTTAGAGCATCGCCTAATAGCAAGCGAAGAAATATACTTAGCACTCAACAAGAATGAAATGAAATTATTTTATATATTTTTGGAATGGGTACTTCCCAAATTTGTGGAATTAAATAAGTACTTCCAGAGCGAAAAAGTAGTAATTTCTTACTTACATAACAAGATGGTTATATGCTATAAAGAGTTGTTGTCAGCATTTATGGAAGCTAATTATATTAATCGTACGGATATCGCTAAAATCGATCCAAATGACAAGTCATATTATCTTCCAATTGGAAATATGTATCTCGGCGTTGGAGTATTTCAAAACATTGACTCTCTGAACCAATCGACCAAGTTAGATTTTTTAGAACACTGTCGAAACTTTTTAATTACATCTTGCTTAGAAATTAAAAAGAGATATGACTTTGAGGATCCTATTTTAAGTAAACTCTCTGTGTTGAATGTTAAAAATATCCTAAAGCAAAATGAATCTGTTACAGAGATTACTCTTTTACCACTTATGAAAAGCTTACCACAAATTTGTGACATAAAAAACACCAATGAACTACAAAAAATAGACGATCAGTGGCGAAAATTAAGAAATTTTGAAAAATTTCCCGATACGATGGAAATCGACGAATTTTTTTACAAACTAAGCCTTGAGAAAGACTACAGTGATGAATGCATTTTTCCAGGTTTGTGTAATTTTGTTTTGAATGTTCTTGCTCTTCCACATTCAAGTGCTAGCTGTGAAAGACACAATGATTACAGCAACTATTAACGGTCTCATGTTATCTGCTCAGCGAGTAAAACTGGAAGAAAACTGTTTTCATTTCAAACCCAATAATGAAATGATCGCCAATATGACAAGTGCTAAGCTCTACCCGTCCAGTCCACCGCCGTCGACGTCGCGCCAACCAACTAGGGATGCACGATACGATCCGATGTTCCAAGGTATCGATACTTTGGTTTCCGATACTCGATATTTTAAATCGATATTTTGAAAGCGATATACTTCATGTATCGACACAAGTTCGCGTATCGATACCATATGATCCGGAAATATTTATTAATTTCAGACTTCGCCACTTTTACAGATCAATGCGGACGTGACAATTTGGTTTCTCGCTTTTTTCATAGTATTTTCAGTTTTCACTATATTCAGGTGCCTGTCTCTGTTCGACGACTGAATAGAATTTAGAATTGACAGCCAAAAGCTGTAAAACTGTAAAAGAAGAAAATATTTGATTTTGAGGTTAAGTTGCAATGACGTTTTATAGAAAGTGTTTCTTACGTCATGTCGCATAGCATGTCAAACGTCAGTCATTTTCCTTTTAAAATATCGAATATCGATAACAGACAACTGGAACTTGGGGAAGTACAGCTTTTCAGATTTTAACTTTAAAGGTGTTTTTTAATTTTTACGCGTTACGCCATGCCTCCTGTGAGAAGCAACGTTTGGAACCTTTTTATTAAAACAAGTTCAGGTGGCAAATGTAAATTGTGTCACTGTGAAGTAAAAACTGCAGGAAATACAACCAATTTGAGAAAGCACCTCCAAAGAAGACATGCAAGTTATTCCGAAACCGAGGGCAAAAGATCACCGATACTTTACCAAGATGAAAATACTGTGAGTAATGAGCATTTTCTGATCCATTTATGCTCGATTGCACGTTAGCTTAGCCTAAACGTTGAATAAACTTTAGAGTTGGTTAGTGACCTGCAAATATCATAGAGCCAAGCAGTGATTAGATTTAAAACGTTGTTTAGGCAAACGGTGTAAACGGAGATTTATCTACTTGTAGTACTGTTTAAAACGCTAATAGTTCAATATTGTTTTGTGGTTGCAGCGTAATTCTGTTCCAAATAGTGAGACAAATATGCAAAATAATGTTGACTTAAACAATGACACATTATTTTCTTCCCTGGATAAGGAGGTTCCTTCCACTTCTTCTTCATCAAATGTTGCAGTAAGTGATAATTTTGAGAAAGGGCTAGCAAGGTTACGTCAGTCGTCGATTTCTGAAAGCTTTGCAACAATTAAATCATTTTCAGGTAATTAATATACTTCAAAACAATACTATTGATAATACTATTTGAATAATGTGCATTATTTGCAGATGGTGGATCAAAAGCTGGGAAAGTAACAAATGCCATTACTTTCATGATTGTTAAAGATAATTTGCCTCTAAACACTTCTGAAAAGGAAGGTTTCAAATTTCAAAGACAATTGCTCCCCTTTATGCAGTCCCTAGTCGTACAAAAATTTCTAGTCTCATTGAAGAAAGATATGACTTACTAGCATGCTTAATCAAGAAAAAACTTCAATCTGTGCCCAATATCACCTTAACAACCGACGTATGGACAGAAACTATGTCAACAAAAAGCTTTTTGGGTGTGACAAGTCACTTTTTAACAGAAAAAGCTTTAACTTCAGTTACAATAGGAATATTCGAATTAAATGAAAGACATAATTCCGAATATTTAGGAAATTGTCTGATTTCCATCTGTAATGATTGGCAAATTTCAGACACCAAAATTACAGCTATTGTTACAGATAACGGGGCAAATATTGTAAAAGCTGTTTGTGATAAGTTTGGCAAAAACCGTCATTTACCCTGTTTTGCTCATACGCTGGATCTAGTGGCATCAAAAATTACTGAGGAGGTAGAACATGTAAAACATATCATAGATAAAGTAAAGTCAATAGTAACTTATTTTAAACAAAGTGTCCATGCAGCGGATGAGTTAAGAAAAGCTCAACCTGCCAATAATATTTTAAAACCTCTACAGTCAGTACCGACTAGATGGAACTCTCAGTTTTACATGTTGGAAAGGTTTACAAAACTGTACACTTATATTGTACCAATTTTACTAAAGAACCCTAAGTCACCTGTCATAGTGGATGCCGCTGACTTAGAAAAAATAAAAGAATTCCTAGATGTGTTATCTCCTATTGAATCAGTTTCTAGAGAAATATGTGGGGAACACTACTTGACATCTAGTAAAATTATTCCTACGATTAACTGCCTTCTAACAAAAATAGAAATATTGACACCTGTCACTGAAGAAGGAGAAGCTTTAAAAGTTATTACATTGAAAGAAGTTTCCAAACGCTTTGGATCCATAGAGCACAACAAACTGTTAGCAGTGTCCTCAATTTTAGATCCACGTTTTAAACGACTGCACTTTAACCAACCTGTGGCTTGTGCTAGTGCCGTTACTTTTATAAATAAGTGTATTCAGGAGTTTCAAAAAGAATCATCAACTAGTGAAGCAGCAACATCAATGGGAACAGCTGTTACCAAAGACGACAGTATATGGGCTCATCACAATGAATTGGCTTCAAAACTTACAGAAAATTGATCTGAGTCTACGGGTGAGTTGGATTTCGATTTTAAATTTTATTTAAACAGTCCAACGATGCCCTTAGACCATTCAGATCCATTTATCTACTGGCAAAACTTTAATACTTCAATCATTTTGCAACAACTTGCAAAAAAATATCTGTCAGTTGTTGGAACATCAGTTCCTTCAGAACGACTATTTTCGAAAGCGGGAAACATTATTTCACAATCTCGAAATCGGCTTTCGGGAAAAATGTTATCAAAATTATTATTTCTTAACTCTCTAGGGATAGAAGACTGGAATTTTTAATGTATGTGGTTATATGTTGATTCTTTGTTTTAAAGTGAGTTTGTCAAAACCTTTGAAACACAATAATTACTTCAAAATAAAAGTTAAAAACAGACAACAACAAAGTGCAATTTGAAATGAGAATAAGAGTTAGTTTGTTTAGAGTTTTTTTATTTTGTTGTGTTACATTTTAACAAAAATAAATATCTGGTGTAAGCTTGTGCTATTTTATTTACTCCTATTTACACCGTCGAACTCAAGGGTTTTGACTGACAATACAGATAAAAAAATGTCACTTAAGAATAACTTAAGCTTGGCTTCAAGTACGACGGTGCAAACCGCGGTAAATGGAAAAGACGAGATATCACGAATCGAAAAGTATCGATATTTTGGAAATCGATCTTTTCTTATACTGATTTTTAATATATCGATACTCTTCTCTTCGATTCGAATCGATACTGCATATCGATACTTTTTAATGAATCGTGCATCCCTACAACCAACCTCATACGGGAAAACTTAGAAGAGGAAGAAGAGATTATTTTTGATATAGATCAGGGCACTAAATAGACCGTTGCACGTCATTGACGTTTAACGCGTGGCGTTGCCAGATGCTTTTATTTATCATTAAAACGCGAATTTTACATTAAGTTTATATGTACTATTTCCTATGCAAAAGTTTTAACAGTTTTTTTTACAGACAGATTTTAATAACTAATTTTGTTAATAGACTTTTATTCCGAATCCATGAAAAAATTGCTAAAACTATATGTTTGGCTTCTAAAAGCAAAATAGTAAACAAAACACACTGGCAATAATGCACCCAAATCGATAAAAATCGAGATTAAGAAGGTCAGGTTAGTGTCATATCTGTGTTCCTTAAATCACTGCGGATTAGAAAGAGAGCGCGCTAACGCGCGGCTAATCGCTTAGCAAAATGAATGCATTTTGGAAACGTCAAACTCACTGATGACGTGCAACGGCCTATTTAGTGCCCTGATCTATAACATTTAATCACATAATCACAATAACATTTTTATTTGTTTTATTTTTTCATTTTAATTTAGAAAGAAAGTTTATGTGTCCCCATTACTTAGGTTTAAAAATTGATGAAATAAACCACTTGAAATTAATTTATTAATTTATTTCGGACATAGAGACCCCACATTAGAAATAAAATAAAAATACTAATAATAAATTTATGTGATTTCGAGGTTAAAATTTGAACTTCGAAATCACAATGACTGCAGTATGTGGCAGACACCCTGTATATTGTGGTTATTAGTTATTAGTGTTACATAGCGATAATTGTAAACTCGCTGAGGCAGCAGTAAGCGCGAGCCAGGTGAATGTATTTTAAAACATGACTAGGACAGAATAAACTAGGTTATCGAAGTAAAGAGTTGTCTTACTATTCGGGAGTCCTGACTAGAGGAGGCGGACTAAATATAAAGTATTACATGACAATGAATGACAAATGACATACATCATTTAGTTTCAAGTTTCCGAAAAATATAGTTTTTAGATGAAAATTAGATTTTGTACGATAACGTACGATAATTTCAACCGGCTATTGCGATAATTTCTTTTGCACAATCTAGCAACACTGATCAGGTGTTTAGTGGCAGCATGCCCTGCAGTTCAATACGGCTGGCTTTACATAAAACGCTTAGAACTAGTTAAGACTGCGGGTCTTAGAAAATTTCAGTTTTAAAGGAAAAGTAGTACTTTCAAATGTTGCGTGTGGTTTTTGGAAGCGCACTCAACAGTCCAAACACAAAAATTACCTTGAACTTTTAGCTGCCTTTTACGGTTTGAGATCTTTTTCAAAACACCTTTCAAATTGCAGCATATTATTAAGAATAGACAACACTACAGCAATTGCATACATTAACCACATGGGGGGAACAAAGGTGCCATTGCTAAACGATTTAGCTCGAAGAATGTGGAAATTTTGTGAAAAGAAGAAAATCTTAATACACGCATCTTATATAAACACTCTTGAGAATAGTCAAGCGGATTCGGCATCCAGATATTCAAACATTGATACGGAATATGAATTGTCAAACTCTTGTTTCTTTACTGTATGTAGTCTTTATGGGTATCCCGAGATAGATCTTTTTGTGTCGTTTTCCAATGCTAAGTGTCGCACGTATATATCTTGGAAACCAGACCCAGGCTCAGCAGCAGTAGATTCCTTCACTATATCATGGACACAGGTTTTCTTTTACGCTTTCCCACCTTTTTGTCTTGTTACTAAAGTACTGGACAAAATTATTACAGACAAGGGCACTGGAATTTTGATAGCTCCATATTGGCCAAGCCAACCCTGGTATCCAGTGATTAGGAAACTACTGCTGAAGGAGCCTCACGCGTTTCCCCCTGATGCGAATATGTTGATATCTCCTTTCAGAAACCCGCACCCACAGTGGCAGAGCCTTTCCCTGGTAGCAGGACTTTTGTCAGGACAGCGTTTCTACGACGCTACCCTTCAGACGCATTAGACATTTTATTAAAATCTGTGTCTTTGCAAACCATTTAGCAATATGGTGTCACATACAAGAAGTGGTGGGAATTTTGCACCACGTCCCACTTAGACCCCTTTACTTATGACATAGCCGAAGTGATAAAGTTCTTAAATATTGAAGCCAGCAAGGGAAAGTCATATTCAGCAGTAAACTGCCACAAAGCAGCCTTCAGTTTAGTTTTTGACATAACACCTCAAGAACAACATTTGTTTAAGAGATACATGAAGGGTGTATTTAACAAATCTCCGCCAAAGGCAAAATATGAGTTTACCTGGGATCCTCACCCAGTTCTGAAGTTTCTAGAAGCGCTACATCCACTAGAAACTTTGTCAAGGATCTAACTTCTAAGGCAGTTACATTACTGGCACTAGTGTCTGCTCATCGCGTGCAAACACTAGCAAAAATTTCAATTCACAATATCAAAACATTTGAAGATCGACTAGAAATTTTAGTACCAGATAAAATCAAAACAACAAAATTGGGTAATTCACAACCTTTGCTGATAATTCCGTTCTTCCATGAAAACCACAATCTATGCTTAGCAAGAACTTTACAGTACTACATCGAAAAAACATCTAGTTTTCGACCACCAGGAGAAAGCCAACTTTTATTAACGTTTAAAAAACCATTTCATGCGGCTACTCGACAATCCGTTAGTAGATGGATTAAATCTACTCTTTATCGAAGTGGTATAAACACCAGTATTTATACCAGCCACAGCACTCGACATGCAGCAACTTCCGCTGCTCTCAGAGGGGGGATGCAGGTAGACGAGATACGGAAACGGGCAGGTTGGACTGAAAAATCAGAGACGTTTTCAAAGTTCTACAACAGACCACTAGCTGAGCCAAAAGATGGTTTTTATAAAGCCATACTTCAGGCTTCAAACGTGGTTTGAAGATTGAGGTATGGAAAAGATTTCGGTTTATTATTATTATTAAATGTAGTTCATTTTATTTGTTATAATTAATATTTTGTTTTATCTGTTGTTAACAATATTTATGTTGATGAGGTTAATAAGTCTTCCTTTTTTACCTGTTTGCATTTATCAATATAATTTGTATGTAAACTAAGCTTGATTGACTGCTTTACCCGGATTTTCAAGATCGCAGTGTGCAAATCTCTAAACATCTACGTGTGTAATAATTGAAGGACAGGAGTGCGAAGTATAATTGTAAGATCTAACGACTTACCTGTAAGGAAGTTTGATCTAAATTATACGAGCACTCCTGTCCGAAATTATTACTTCCCGCCCATGACTACCCTCACCCTAGTGCGATCTCAAAATCCTCATGAACCCAAACGAGAATGACTATTGCCGGAGGTTGAGTAGAGACTTGGGGTATGGTCGGACGGGGTTGCCGATTCTTTTAATTTCTCTCTGAACAGGTGTACGGTTTTTCGGGAAACAGACGGCACTACGTGTGTAATAATTTCGGACAGGAGCGCTCGTATAATTTAGATCAAACTTCCTTACAGGTAAGTCGTTAGATCTTACAATTTTTCCGCATTCCCATTTGAAAATTTTTTGGGTCAATTAAAAAAACTTGTCCGGTCAAAGAACAAACCTTTGCAACAAATCTATTGACGATTAAATGAAGTTACTTCCATAAAATTTTCATTACATTCTAACTTTCAAATCAAACTTGATGCAAATCAATTAAAAAAATCGGAAAAGATTAAATATCAAAACTTTTGTCTATTTACACACTGTTCTAATCCAGTTGACTCTTATTGCTTATTAAATAATTATAAGGTGTTTGAAGTCCACAGAATAATTGATCAAAAACACTCTGTCATTTTATATGGTAAGCAATTTGAAATATACACTTCTTTTTATGAATATCCTCTCAAGTCAGACTCACTAAATATAAGAATAGTTCAATCTTTATCGACTAATTTCTACGCGTAAATCAATCAATCAAATATTAAATCAATAAAAAGTGTCTTAGGCAAATGTATGCTTTTCACTATTGAAAACAAAGAAAATGCATATGTTTCATTCCCACTTATACATTCGATGGATGCTTAGTGATCATGCTTATTTTTAAAACGTAAGAAGATTTAGGTTTGTTCGTGGGGAGGATCCTCAACTTATGTATGGTGAGAGAACTGTACATATTTCCTGGCCATCAATTTTCTGGGGTCAAAAAATAATTATGACATTTTTTCTTAAACTTTTAAAAAAATTGACGAAAACAAAAAAAAAACAGTTTAACATAAAATGTACAACATTCAATAGCTTTTGGAAAACTAAAATATAAAAGTAATTTAATTTATTTAGATTTACGGATTTTCCAACGGATTTCTAAAATGCTAATTTTGGATTTTTTTGACATTTTTTTCTTAAACGGTGCACGCTAGAGATGTGTCATATGCGTGTGAAAAATGTGTAATATTCAAATGGAAATTTCAAAAATGCAATAATAGAACGACAACATGGCCACAACACTATGGTTTTCTGAAACACCTTGTATAAGTCTGACAATTTAGTTTCGATTGGATAAAAAATAAACCTGTAGGAATATTAAATGGGCATGGACCCCGTATTTTAGATAGAACCATTTCATAATTAAGAACTTTTAATAATTACATATTCTGTTTGCAGATTAGTTTACATTTATAAAAGTTTGTCACAGTGTATATGTCATAATTCAAAGTAAAACAATGTAATACAAAAGTAAATGTTTAGAATGTAACGTTTGCTTCTTTAATGTATCACATTCAAAACATACTTTTCTATTTTATTGTTATGTTATCCCGTTTTCCATATACAGGGTAATTCAAATTCGACCCTCACCATTGGGATCTTAGAAACCATAAGAGATACGAGAAAGTTTAAATTGGGGCAAAGTTGCGCAATTTAAAGCTCAACCAAATGCTGTTTTAAAAATTTTGATTTTCCGAGTACTTCCGAAGATATCCGAAAAAAACTGAAAATTTGATTTTTTGTTTTTATTTATTTCTAACCTTATTTGAAGAGATATCCGAAAACTAAAAGCATCTTTTCATTGCCACTTTTTCCCAGCTATTCGATGATGGTTTCAAATTTGCCACACGACGTTTCGTTTTTTGTCAGTCATCATCAACTTTCTTTTTTCTTATGGGCGCCATATTGGATTTTTAGCGCACCAAATAGTACGTTTTATTTTGATTTTAGTGATGTATAATAACTTATGATTTGCTTCATAAATGACAAAATAATTCAACAATTTAAATTTAGTTATTGGCGTTGAGTTAATGGCCCGTTTTATAAAATATACTACTCCCGCAGAAAATATTATTATACAAGCATTGCTGAACTATTTAGGTTAATCAGAAAAAGAGATTTGTTAGCATTATCTCTAACTTAAAAGGCTCATTTATGTTTCCAAGAGAAAGATCATTATTTTAGGAACTTTATTTGATGCCAAACTTTTATTTTTTATAATGTTAAGTGCAAGTTTAGTTATTTATACAGCAAGTGACTTAAACCATTTTTTATTCATTCATATTTGATCGAGTGAATAAACCGGTTTAAGTCACGTGTTTTATACAGTATTTTATTAAATTTCGACTTCTTATATTAAAAAAAAACAAAAATTACAGTTCTATTAAATTTGCACCGTGCCCCGTAGATGTAACATTGATGTTTGTTTTTTTACATCTGTAAACAGGCGAATGTCATTCAGAGTGATTTAATAGTTATTTATACAGCAAGTGACTTAAACCATTTTTTAGCCTTAGCTAAACCACTTTTAGGCCTAAGCTCTTCGAGTGAATAAACCGGTTTAAGTCACGTGTACACCTTTGTGACTAAGTATGTTCAGGCGAATTGCGTGTGACAAGTACTACCAAGTAATCTTCATAAAACGTCTTATTAACTCAAAGCTAACTAAGGTAAAATTAGTTTTTATTGAATAATTTTGTTATTTAGATCACTAAAATCAGAATAAAACGTTCTATTTGGTGGGCTAAAAATCCAATATGGCGCCCATAAGAAAAAAGAAAGTTGATGATGGCCGCCAAAAAAAACGAAACGTCGTGTAGCAAATTTGAATCCATTATCGAATAGCTGGGAAAAAGTGGCAATGAAGAGGTGCTTTTAGTTTTGGAATATCTCTTCAAATAAGGTTAGAAATAAATAAAAACAAAAAATCAAATTTTCAGTTTTTTTCGGATATCTTCGAAAGTACTCGGAAAACCGAAATTTTTAAAACGGCGTTTGGTTGAGCTTTACATTGCGCATCTTTGCCCCAATTTAAACTTTCTCGTATCTCTCTCTTTCCGAGATCCCAATGGTGAGGGTCGAATTTGAATTACCTTGTATACATATTATCTTGATATGAAATAAAAAGTACATGTACATTATTTTTGACAAAATACTATAAGTATCTTTTGTAGTGAAAGTTGGGTAGTTTACTATTTCAGAATAGTATATTTGGAATTTGTTTCTCAAAAATAAATTTAATTTGCTGTTTAGAGATCTTAACTCTATTATTTCATTGTATCTAATCTTATATATGTATTTTATGTTATAAAAATTTTCTTACTTTGAAACTAGAACTGACCTGCATTTTACTGGGGATAATTGATAGCTAAGAGCAAATATGGCCCAAATAGTAATATGACTTTGAACCACATTTGCTCTAAACAGCTCAATTTAGCTCGAATAACATGTCTGAAGGACGTGCAAGTGACGTCTGTGGTATTTAAGTGTAACGTTTGTGGGACGTCGAGATCACGTTAGCAGGTCGTCCGATAAACGTCCGCAACTAAGCCAAAATGACGTCCCAAAGACGTCACATAGTAGGTCTATGTGACGTCGATATAGTGACGTCTTTGGGCTGTGACATTTTGCCTCCTCTGCGACGTCCGTAGGACATAAGTTTAAATCTGAAACTGGTCATCTACGTCACCAGCAGACTTCTACAAAACGTCGTGAGGGCGTAATCATGTTACTTGGGTAGTTAAATGCAAATATTGCAATAATAATATCACCAAGACGCAAGAGAGTATCTTGTGTCATGGAGACTGCGCCGGATGGTAACATAGAGGCTGTACCAAGTTGAGTTATAAGGAATATGACTTGACAGCTTTCGTGAGGACGATGCTGCGGATTCAACTGGATCATTATCGGATTCGGACCACTCTGACGAGGAGCCTGTCGCTTCTCAGAGTCGGCGGTCTTTGTCTAAAGCCAAGAACGTTGAGTTGTCTAAGAATAGCCCGTCAAATAGGGATGTTATAACTGTTCTTATGAAAAGACTGGACGAGCTCGAAACTTGAATTAATTTTAATAACAATCTGGTAGATAAAGTTCAAAAAACACTAAAAAATTATTGCTCTTAGATTGACTTTATTGGAGGGGGAACTTGCTACTGTTAGGGAGTCTGCGGATAAGAATGAAATTCTAAAAAAGGCAAATAATATAATAATCGTTGTGTTGGAGGGTGGCGAGAAGTGCAACGATGAAGTTTTAAAGGTTTTCTCCAAGTTCAACTTTGTCGCCGGGACTGCAGATTATAGTGTGCACTCGCTGAGGAGTGAGCTTCAGCGAAAGCCGGTCTTGGTGGAGTTTGCGACACCCCAGCTGAAATCTGACTTAATGGAACATTTGAAGCGCAAGAACTACAACCTGTCATCTATTGAATGTGGTCTGGATGGGGGTAATCGAAGGATATATATCAATGATGATCTGCCTATTCACGTTCGGAAACTCCTTGCTGAAGCACGTAAGTTGAATAATCATGGTTATCGGTATGTGTGGTGTAAAATGGGACGTGTGTTGGTGAGAGCGAAAACACATCACATTTTTCAATGGCCTTAAATGTAAGTAAAAATATTATAATGCACATAAATACTCGGTCGCTTTTCAGTCAAGAAAATGTTTCTTGCTTTTTATCGGATCAATCTGGCTATTTGTACAGGTTTGCAATTTACACGGGAAAGGTAGGAGATAAAACTGAGAAAAACCTAGGAGAAAGAGTGGTCAAAGACTTAATAAAAGGCTTGGAACATAAAAATCATTGTCTATTTATAGACAATTATTTCTGTTCATACAGGTTACTACTGGATCTTAAAAACAATGCCATTTGGACATGTGGTACAGTTCTTTCCAACAGAAAAAATATTCTACAGATGAGAGCAGATAAAGAACTAAAACGGGGAGACACGGACTAGAAAATGAGTGACACTGGTTTGTAAATTTTTAAGTGGAAAAACAAAAGAAGCGTGCATTTATTATCTAACTATCACGATCCTTAAATTTTCTCGACTGTGAATCGAAAATCGAGAAATGGGCAAGATATAAATTGTCCCCGTATTTTATTGGACATGAATATGGGTTTTGTGGAAAAATTGGATCAACTTAAGTAAAACTTTGGATTAGATCGACGAAGTCGTAAATGTATTTTTTTTCATTTTATTGACAGTTGTGTAGTGAACTCATATATACTTTTCAAACAAAATGGGCAACAGATATCTCATAAAGATTTCAGAAGAGCCGTAGTCAGTGGACTAGTTGCCGAGAAACTAGTAGAGCTAAAAACTACTAGGGTTAATTCTCCACTATGTATTAAAAAGCATTAAGCAACCGTGTCTTCGGAAATTAGATTGGAAAGTTCTGCCCATCAGCCAGAAACAAGCACCAGAAGACGCTGTGCATTATGTAGCACTAAGACGAATCAAATACTACTAACAGAGTGGACCTGTTCAGTATGCAAAGTACCGTTGTGCTTGTCAAAGTCGAGAACATGTTTTCAACAATACCATCAGAAGGTAAGATAATTAAATAAATATATACATTTTTCGTTAAAAGTGAGAATAACTTTCAGGCATAGTGGTATTAAATTTGAAATTTGAAAATTATGACTTTATTTTTTACGTGCAACATGGGTAAAAAAGAGCAATTTTTGTTCATGCTTCTAAGGGATATGTTGTACAAACAAAATGAACAAGAAACCATCTCGATCACAGATTTCAAAAAATCCGTCGTAAAATATATAACATCTTATAAACATCAAACTGAAATTTTAGAAAAAGGCAATAATAATCGAAATGAAGGTACAAAATCATTTTATCAGGTACATCATCCCCGTCTAGAAAGAAAGTACAAAATAAAATATTTACCAAACTTAAGGTACGTTTTACACTTATGCGGTGAGATCTTTAGTAGATTAAGATTTTTACAGCCTCTGAAGATGAGCATCTATATGCTCGAAACATGTCAGGCGTTTTGACTTTCAGCTGAGTTTTGAGGGTGTAATAAATATATTGTGGAGAAGGTTGCGTGTTTTTTCACCACTTTTACGATTTCACCTCCACTGCGAGTAACATGGACACTACTTCGCTCCGTAAAAATTTGAGTTTCAAAGTCCCAACGAATATCATCGGATCATGACTCAAGTCATGTGAAAAAGATTGATTTTATATTTCTTTCTCAAAGAGTGTTTCAAACAAGTTTGTATACACATTAAAAACGAGGTTTTTTTAAAGTTCTAATAATAAACATTCTGGTTCATTCTTAGAAAACACACGTGATATAAGGTTGATTCTTCGATATAAATCGGAACTGGGCAGACACAAAAAGTTAATTTTGCTGTAGGATGTTAATCAGTTGGAAAATAAATTGTACGTTTGATAGATATTAATGACTGATTGCTGGTCTGGTTCAATGCCAATGTCAACTTCTGCACAGTTACTCAGTTCGCCATGCGTAGATTGACGTTTAAAGGAATGACAATTGTCAAGTGGATAGGAAAATGCTGCATATGCTATAACAGCAAATCGAAATAGCAAATAACTACACAACCCGCGCCCCAATCTTTATATTAGTAAAATTCCAGCGTTTCCCTGTACGACTTTTTATGCATCTCGCTTCACCGGGAGAATATCTGAAACAAAGAAAATAATATTACGACAAGAACATAAAAACGTCAACGTGTTTTAACCGATTTCAGCTGAATACCTAAAAAAAATTCTAAAACTTTTTATTACATTCGGAGATTTCCGACAAAAACCGAAAAAGTGAAATTTCTATTTGTTTTTATCACTTTATTAATGATTATTTAGGAATTTACTCCGGATATATTAAAAAAATTTTAATTTTTCTTTACCAAATTATTTAGCAGTAAAATGCGCAACGTTTCCTTAACGAATTTGTAACACCCTGTATACAGGGTAATTCAAATTCGACCCTCACCATTGGGATCTCAGAAACTATAAGAGATACGAAATAGTCTAAATTGGGGCAAGGTTGCGCAATTTAAAGCTGTAACAAATGCCGTTTTAAAAATTTCGATTTTCCGAGTCCTTCCAAAGATATCCGAAAAAAACTGAAAATTTGATTTTTTTGTTTTTATTTATTTCTATAATCTTATTTGAAAAGATATCCCAAAACTAAAAGCATCTTTTCATTGTCACTTTTCTCCAGCTATTCGATGATGGATTCAAATTTGCCACACAACGTTTCGTTTTTTGGCAGTCATTATCAACTTTTTTCGATTAGGCGCCATATTCGATTTTTACCCCACCAAATAGTACGTTTTATAAAATGTCATTATTTGACAGTACTTGTCAAACACGAAAATTCGAACGATCATTAAAGCAAGTCAAGCATAGTTAAAAATGTATCTAGAAAAGAAACCGCCGCACAAAATGCTATTATTATACAAGCTATGCTGAACTATTTAGGTTAATCAGAAGAAGAGATTGGTTAGCATTATCTGTAACTTAAACCGCTCATTTATATTTTCAAGAGAAATATCATCATTTTAGGAACTTGATTTTATTCCAAACTTCATTTTTTTATAATGTTAAGTGCAAGTTTATAGTTATTTATACAGCAAGTGACTTAAACCATGTTTTATCCACGAAAAGAACATAGGTCCACGAGCGTAGCAAGTGGCTTATGTTCTTCGAGTTAATACACCGGTTTGTCACGTGTTTTATACAGTATTTTCTTAAATTTCGCCTTCTTATATTAAACAAAAAACTAAAATTACAGTTTTATTAAATTTGCACTGCGCCAAAATCAGAATAAAACTAAAAAAAAAAGAATATTTGATGGGCTAAAAATCGAATATGGCGCCCATAAGAAAAAAGAAAGTTGATGATGACTGCCAAAAAACGAAACGTCATGTGGCAAATTTGAATCCATCATCGAATAGCTGGAGAAAAGTGGCAATGAAAAGATGCTTTTAGTTTTGAGATATCTCTTCAAATAAGGTTAGAAATAAATAAAAACAAAAAATCATTCATCAAATTTTCAGTTTTTTTCGGATATCTTCGGAAGTAATCGGAAAATCAAAATTTTTAAAACGGCATTTGGTTCAGCTTTAAATTGCGCCTTTTTTTTCGCGCGTTCAGCTAACTTTGCCCCAATTTAAACTTTTTCGTATCTCTTATGGTTTCCGAGATCAAAATGGTGAGGGTCGAATTTGAATTACCCTGTATAGTGTAAAAGTTTAAGAATTAAGTGTAGAATTTAAAATGTATTAAAAAATGTGGTTCTATTTAAAAATACCCATATTTTATCTGCCACAAATTTATGCTCCATCCTGCATAGTCAAATAAAAAAAAACATTTCTAATTTTTGTTTTAAAAAATGAAATGAATTGCCCAGCCTAAATTAAAACTGATATTATCACATAGCTTATAAAAAACAAAGATCACAAAACGGTGCACGCTAGATGTAACAAGTCTTCCTGATCAATCAATCAATGAGTAAATTCAAAAATTCAATAATATGCAGGGTGTTACATTTTACAAGATACTTTTTGTAGCTACCCAAATAGTTTACTCTGATTAAAATAATCAAATCAACCTTAAGGTTAATTCCTGTCTATCTGAGATATTATTTATAGAAAGGGAATAGCTTGAATAATGAAATTATCTAAAAATTCAGAAGAATTTACTTGGTTTTAAAAACACTGCAACCACACAAAGGTGTTTGCTTTATAATCATAGTACTCATAAGATGTATCATGCAAGCGGTGTCTGAGTTCATCATTTGTATTCACTGCAGACTACCTCATTATTACTATTACTTTAAACATGCTTTTAGATAACACTAAATATAATACATATTGATTTGACGTTCAATAATGCAATTTAGTAAAGTGAATAATGATGATTATTGCTGAGATTATTGTGTTAACATAAAACAATAATGAAAACTGCAATGCTTTTCATTTTAATGTCAATTTCAGTAAAAATAGTTAACTAACATTAAAACTGGCTCTTTTATACACTGTTGTAATGTAGTACTTCTTGGTGGGTAATTTGAGCCTTGTTTAAGTCAATTTCTTCATAAAAGTTATGCTTTCTCACATGAAAAAGTAGTGAAGTATTCAGCATATACCAGATACATTTTTGTAAGAGAGGCCTAATTTGCTACTTGACCTATACTTAAAAAATACCAGACGAGAAAAATGTGTAGTAATGATGCATCAGCAGGGTTAAATACCTAGGTTAAGTTTGAAATTGGCATTATAATTTTACTTAGACCAGCAGGCTCTATGTCCTTCAAAAAATATACATTTACTTGATTTTAGTGTATAATTTTCAACTATTATTGAAATATTGTATTAAAATTAAAAATATAACTATTTTAGCAGCATGGGAATCTGTTTGATATAACATAATAAAAACAAAAGCAAAGTGACAAATTCGAACTTTAGTTGACATAACAACAGATGGAAGATGGCTTAGATGGCTTAATCAGCTGAATTTGTTTCCTCAAAGTGATAAGGCGCGTGACGTTGCAGTAGGGTGCTCAGGCTGCACAATATGCACTTAAAACTTTTTATATTATTTTCTACATTGAACATTAGAAACTAGAAATCTACTTTCACAGAATGTACGCACTACTTTCCATCTGAGACCATATTTATAGAAAATGGTAAGCTCAAATAATCAAAATATGAAAAAATTGAACTTTATTAAGTATTGGATTGTTAAAAAAAACATTGCAGCTGCACAAATACAGGGTATATCACACATCATTAGTTTCAGAAGGGTTGTGGCTACTAAAAAACGAAATGTCGGAGCTGAAAACTAAAACTATTTTACGAAAGGAAGGAAATGACAAACAGTCTTCTCCACAATACTTTATTATGACCTTAGATAGTAAGGTCTGCTCAACAAGTTTCGGTCACATAAATGACCATCTTCAGGAGCTACAAGAATAACCCACTTTACTTGGTGTAACAGAAGTTAAATGTTAAAAAACGAGATGTTAAAAAACGAGAAAACGTACCTCAAATCAGTCGACCAATGTGACTACTGTCTTTTTACAAGGGGAGAGACAGAGAGACCCATGTTATGACGAAATAGTGAAATTAACAAAGTTAAATAGGTGAACAAAGCTGTAAAATTTAACACATGTAACTATGAATTAAAAAGATTATGTGAAATTTAATAGTTACCTCATTATGGAGAAAAAATAACTATAGCACATTAAATCAAAAAATTAATTAAAAATTAAACAAAAAAAAACTTAAACTAGACCCATTTAGGGCTGGGTGAGACCCTAGGGGGGAAAAAAAGAGCTTAACACTTGTGCACCATCCACAGAAGAGGCGATGAAACAGGAAACAAAATGGAGGTGCAAAAATTTTAAAAAATTTCACATTGATAAGCCGTTAATTCGAAGGCAGAGGGGGAACCGTTAAGAGGGGGTTACAATAAATAAAATCAATAACTTAGCTGACAACAAGTAGAGAGTTCTGCAACCCACAAAGCAATTGAGGATTAACAATAGAACGGTTAAAAACCCGCAACCATTCATACCGCAGGTAGTGAAGTTGAAAGTAAACAATGCACCAAACCAGCAAACAGGTGGACAACGTGTTAAGCCAGATGGGGGTGGCTAATAGGGGTTCAAACAGGGTGGTAAAACTCGAAGAAGTGCCGACACCGACACAAACCACGGTGAGGGAGGGGATGGTGAAAGAGGAGGTGTTAGGGTTGTGTAAAAGGGTATGTGATGAATTAAAAGGTTAAGGACCTAAAAAAGGAGGTTGATGTATGGTTAAGCTGATCATTCAGGCAGGTGCACCCACCATCACCAGAAGCCTTGTTAATCTCAAGCACCTCAAGGTGGTTAAGGAGGCTGCCCTTACCACACACATGAAGAATCTTGAAACCCTGTTCGGTGTTGAAGGTATGATCATTCTGACGAAGTAGTCAAGAGAAATTAGATTTCATGTAAGTGGTATTTAGGTTGGGGTTGTTGGTGAACTTCAAGTACTCCCGAGTGTGTTCATGAATGCGAGTGGCAAACTGTTGTACCCCAGGATGTAATGCCCTCTATGTTGGTCAGACGGGCAGGAAGTTTGCCACTCGCATTCATGAACACACTCGGGAGTACTTGAAGTTCACCAACTACCCCAACCTAAATACCACTTACATGAAATCTAATTTCTCTCGACATCTTCGTCAGAATGATCATACCTTCAACACCGAACAGGGTTTCAAGATTCTTCATGTGTGTGGTAAGGGCAGCCTCCTTAACCACCTTGAGGTGCTTGAGATTAACAAGGCTTCTGGTGATGGTGGGTGCACCTGCCTGAATGATCAGCTTAACCATACATCAACCTCCTTTTTTAGGTCCTTAACCTTTTAATTCATCACATACCCTTTTACACAACCCTAACACCTCCTCTTTCACCATCCCCTCCCTCACCGTGGTTTGTGTCGGTGTCGGCACTTCTTCGAGTTTTACCACCCTGTTTGAACCCCTATTAGCCACCCCCATCTGGCTTAACACGTTGTCCACCTGTTTGCTGGTTTGGTGCATTGTTTACTTTCAACTTCACTACCTGCGGTATGAATGGTTGCGGGTTTTTAACCGTTCTATTGTTAATCCTCAATTGCTTTGTGGGTTGCAGAACTATCTACTTGTTGTCAGCTAAGTTATTGATTTTATTTATTGTAACCCCCTCTTAACGGTTCCCCCTCTGCCTTCGAATTAACGGCTTATCAATGTGAAATTTTTTAAAATTTTTGCACCTCCATTTTGTTTCCTGTTTCATCGCCTCTTCTGTGGACGGTGCACAAGTGTTAAGCTCTTTTTTTCCCCCCTAGGGTCTCACCCAGCCCTAAATGGGTCTAGTTTAAGTTTTTTTTTTGTTTAATTTTTAATTAATTTTTTGATTTAATGTGCTATAGTTATTTTTTCTCCATAATGAGGTAACTATTAAATTTCACATAATCTTTTTAATTCATAGTTACATGTGTTAAATGTTACAGCTTTGTTCACCTATTTAACTTTGTTAATTTCACTATTTCGTCATAACATGGGTCTCTCTGTCTCTCCCCTTGTAAAAAGACAGTAGTCACATTGGTCGACTGATTTGAGGTACGTTTTCTCGTGTTTTAACATCTCGTTTTTTAACATTTAACTAAGAGTGTAATGCATAAATATAATTGAATTATTCAGCAAAAATATATTGAATACAGGGAACTTGCCGGAGTATCATTTACTACCTTTACAAGCGTGTAAATATAATATCAAACGTAAAAGTGTGCTTGCCTAAAATTGTAAATAAAAATCCTACTGTAAATAAAACCTGTACAGGGTGGGCAAATAAGCGAGGTAATGATCGTAGAGAGTTACGGTAAAAAAATTTATAGGTTAAGTAGGCAAGGGAAAATGCTGGAAATTATTTTCAAGTTTCCAAGATGGCTACCAGAGGGCGTTTGCGCCATCTTGAATTACATAAAGTTACGTTTCTTGTGATTTTCCCCAATGAATGTAACAAAAAAGTTTTTGCGTTTTAATGTTAACTTAAAGTCGAACATTTTTTGAAAAAAACATTTTTCTCTATCTTCCGAAATAAAGTGGTGGGGGGTATTTGAATGTTGTTTTAAATAAATGCCTGTAACTTCGAAACGTCTTTAATACATTTGGATAAATTTGGTATCATTGAAAAGAGCATTTCTTGGGCTTTTAGGTTTCTTCTGATAATGACAGTTGTGACCTAAACGGCCGCCGATAGAGGGCGTTATTTGATATTATAACCAAAATAATGGATTTTCTCAAAAAATTTAAATGCAATGATATTGTCACAAGTAGATTTTCGTTAATTACTTAGTCAGCAAATAATCGGCCACTGACCGAAACAAGTCGTCGACCACTTGGGTTGCAAAATAAGCAATCGAACCTTTTAGAACGGAAGCTAGCTAAGGTGTTGCAATCGCCAGTCAGCAATAAGTCATCAATTGTTCGGACAATGATCCAAGTGCTTAGACAAGCAATTAAGAAATTGAACTGACTAAGGGATCGCAATACCTTACAATAAATAGCCGAGAAATTGGGAAAGGAGGAAGTTAGAAATTATCCGCGAAACTAAACGGTTCGGTCGCGAAAGTTAAGGGAACTCTACCTTGACACTTACCCTCGTCCAAAATGGTTTGTGAATTAATTATCATGTAAGTACAAACCTTATAATTTGAATTAAACCAACTTATGTCTGACAATGCTTTTTATAAATTCAGTTTTCATTTAATCTTTCTTTATTAGTTTCTCTATGAATAAACGTTGTTGTTTTTGTTATCCAATCTTTGAGTTTAACTTGACTACGACCCCAGCCTACACGTCCCCGCGTTACGACTAAAAATTAGATCGTGACAATACTTCCATTCCTAACATCTTCTGTACAAATTAACAATTTTTACAATATTGAAATTGGTGGAAAGTTATATTAGAAACATCATGACTTCAATAACTAAAATTTGATATTTTTGGACTTGTTACACTACAGAACTAAGATATCAATAATATGATATATTACACCCTTGTATGTATTATAAAAAACTTTTTCGTAGGTGTCTTAAAGATGAGGTTTCGCTGTATATTGAAAGACAGAGTATTGAAGTATCAACCCCACAAAGCAGGGCAAATCATAAATGCCACTTGTGTTTTGCATAACATGTGCATTAGAGGAAATTTGCCTTTTGAGGAAGCTGAGATCATCCCTCCAGAAGAAGTTGACCAACAACTACAAAACAATGATTTAGTTGCAAGAGATGACCTAAGACAGGCCCAACAAAGAAGAGAGGAATTAATTCACCAATATTTTAATTAATATTTCATATAACATTAACTGATAACTGTTAAGTACTTTAATTTTATTACATAAGTACTTGCTTATAGACCATATATTATTCAAGTGTAAATAAAAAGAAGAATATATAAATCCATCATCTCTATTATTAAAAACATGAAACAAACCAAAAATTAATTCTTCATACCCATAGCATTGAAATAAAAATCAGTAAATGGACTCATAACATTTGAGCAATCTTTAATAACTAGTTTTTAACAAATAAATATAAACCAGCTTCAACATTTCTAATACCTTAAAAATATTAAACTTTAAACTCATCACAGAAAAACAACAACAGGAACATCACTTAAATGGTTCTATTCACTAATTAAGAGTACATGTAAGTAAGAAATCACAGCTATTTCAGTCTTAATGAGACTACTTTTATAGCCTTAATCTTCATAAAAAATATAAAAGAAAAAACCTGAGTAGCCCTAACAATTAATGATCAAAAACTAAAAAAGGTAAATTCTAAAGTCACAAAAAAAATAAATAATTAAGGCTGTACAAACATAATAACTAAGTAAGTAGTAACCTAATAATCTTTCATTATATGTTGACAATAGGCTGTTAGGGCATTGCTCATTTGTACTAGGGCACTTGCCATTGTACCCACATTCTTATCAATACTGCTCAATTTTTCCATGAGCTCTGCGTGCATTCGATTCATATTAACAAATCTTCTGGTTTTTTCACCAGTAGTTCGAATTTTTTTTCTTGGGGGAGCACCTGTTGTACTTTTCTCAGAACCCCTTTTTGCTACTTTTGGAGTCAGAGGTACCAGGGGGGGTAATATTTCATCAGACCCTTTGATGAGGCCACTAGCTTCATCTATGGTTTCTACCACTGCTACTGGGGCCATTGGAAAAATAGTGTATGTTGACTAAGATATTGATTTTTTATGTAAACATTGCAATTTTTTAAATCATGCTTATATAAAAATACTATATAATACTCACAATGCCTAATTCCTTATTCAAGTCCCCGGTGATGGACTTGTACTCCAGAAGGTTCATTAACCGTTCCTCCGTTGTATTTAGAGGTGGAGCAATAGCTGGACCTCCTCCAGTTCTTTGAGAGTCCAGTCATATGGCACTGGCTTTGGCCTTAGTTTTTGATTTCCATCTTCCAACTGCCTGGAGAAAATTATATTTTATATTCGGTTAATCACTCTTTATTCCCTATTAAATATTGGACTTACAGCTTGCCATTTGGAGACAGTTCTTATTCCCAGCCCCATTGAATTTAAATGGGTTGCAAGGTTTTCCCACAATTTTTGGTGTTTCTCATAATCACCATCTGAAGATTGAAATTTGTTTTTTAATAGAATGGGATATTCTTCTAGATATCCTACTATCAGGGTTGGGTTGTTTTAAAACAACTGTTTTAACACAGTTGTTTAAAACACGTTTAAAACACTGCAAATAAAACAGGTGGTGTTTAAATCAGTGTTTTAAAACTTATGTTTAAAACACTGTTTTTTTTTCAACTAATTAAAAGCTGATTATTATGCGCCTATATTTAATTTATTTAGTGCTTTCAATTCTTTGAGCCTGTGATCTGCTGGATTGTAATTTTTAAATTAGAGTTTTTCTTGTTTTTTTTTTTAATTTTTTTCAGTATGAAAGAACCAAAACTAAAAAAAAAATCAATTTGAAACATACATTTTAATGCTACTTTTTTAAAAGGAATATTTATGCACTAGGCAGCTACCAGCTCTACAAAACTTTATTGAAAATATAGTTAACTACATAGGAACAGAGGTATAACACCTGTAAAGTGTAAACTGTAAAAAAATCTGAACTTAACATGTCACATGGGTAATAAGTTATAAAAGTTAAAAGTCAAGACCTGAAAAAAAAACATAAAAGCTAATCTTCAGCATTACTAGTAGTACTAGTAAGGTAGAGCTCGAATCAGATGAGAAAAGGCCACCGCATCATCAATGACGCAGTTTTTAAAACTATTTCTTTCTCCTTCTACAGTTGCCGTCGCATTAGATATAATCAGAGGCGTCCTATTAAAATATTCCCGAAAATATATTGTTAAGCGGTCAAAAAGCCACTTGGCAACGTAGTACGGTTTTTACTTGGACACAATTAAAACAGATGCGGCAGCGGCCAGGGACATTTGGACCTTTTTATATGCTTTTACTAGCCGGCACTCTAAACGGTGTTGCCAAGTTTAAAAAAATGTAGTGGCGGACAGGGAGACTTAGGGGGTTAGGTTAGGTTCCGTTTTAGTCTGGTGTTTTGGTTGTATTGTTGATGGTCGCAGTTGAAGTTCACATAGTGTTATGAATAAAAAACGTTATTTTGTCAAAATGTCTTTCAAAAAGGTTGGAAAGAAAGGTGTTATCATATACAGCCAAGGCCGTGAAATCGTCAGTAACGTCTTACAATTTATGAAGATCTCTAGAGCTCGAATCAGCTAAGAAAAGGCCACAGGCGTCATCAAACGATGATGTCACGATCTCTGTACGTCTCGCTTTAAATATTGCTGCTCTCGTTACTTTCCAAGTTGTTGCAGCCAGTCAGTGGCGTGCTATTATTTTATCAGTAAAATGAAACATTTTCGTCGTTTTTAATAAAGAAAATAAAAGACAACAAGTTTTTCAAAGGAATGGAAACTCCTTCTGCTTCTTTCTTCATAAATTGTAAGACGTTACTGACGATTTCACGGCCTTGGCTGTATATGATAACACCTTTCTTTCCAACCTTTTTGAAAGACATTTTGACAAAATAACGTTTTTTATTCATAACACTATGTGAACTTCAACTGCGACCATCAACAATACAACCAAAACACCAGACTAAAACGGAACCTAACCTAACCCCCTAAGTCTCCCTGTCCGCCACTACATTTTTTTAAACTTGGCAACACCGTTTAGAGTGCCGGCTAGTAAAAGCATATAAAAAGGTCCAAATGTACCTGGCCGCTGCCGCATGTGTTTTAATTGTGTCCAAGTAAAAACCGTACTACGTTGCCAAGTGGCTTTTTGACCGCTTAACAATATATTTTCGGGAATATTTTAATAGGACGCCTCTGATTATATCTAATGCGACGGCAACTGTAGAAGGAGAAAGAAATAGTTTTAAAAACTGCGTCATTGATGATGCGGTGGCCTTTTCTCATCTGATTCGAGCTCTAGTGCCCACGTTCCCAAGCTAAAAACTATGAAAACTTTTACGTACATTATTTAACATTTTTATTTAGATGTTGAAACATGGTTACAAGTTTTGCAGCCTTATCGCCTCCTAAACGATTTCTTAATTTCGAATGTACTAATCCAAAAGAAGAAAACAGTCTTTCAACTCCAGCAGGAGATCCACCACGTTAAAGAAGTTGTATTTATTACAGTATTTTTTGCGAATAGATACTGTTTAAATGGTGTTGCTTTAGCTTGAAATGCTTGAACTTCAGGCATTATATCTGGATAAAAATCAGTAACATAAGTCATTGCCTTATCAACCTCTTCTTCCGTCAGTTGTTCCCCTTGATATTTGGGGTCCAATAAGTTAGCTAGTAAATGAGCTTCTGTAATAGCCATTTCATAACGTGTGCGCACCTTTTGCAGCTCCTTCTCGTCACTCCAACCTCCTCCTGGCTGAGCTTCTTTTTCAAAACACTGTATCACGTTTTTCCAAATTTCTGTGGCATCCGCTATATTGCAAGTATTGCGTTGACATTTATCCAATGCGATGGCAATGACTTTTAGCTTTGCCAAGTAATCCTGGGCGTTGCATTTTATCTGTATATTCTCGACTTTTGCAATTATATTTTTATCAAAAGTCAGGCGATTTTCTGTGCATATCTTGCTCAGAATATGCCAGTTGTCCAAATAAGCTTCGATAGTATCAGCAATTGTGTTCCATCGAACTTCAGAAGGCAAGACCAGCATTTTTCCACCTGCCCGACGATATTTGGCTGCAGGGATGTGGGTATTTCTAAAATATTTCACTATTTGCTTAATGTGGTTTGCAATGCCCGGAATCTCAACGTCTTGAGCTAACAAATTGAAAATGTGCGACGAACATCCGTATGTTATTACATCATTGTGGTGCGTCTGCAATTCTTCGGTCTCAGCGAGAGACTTACGCATTTTGGTCATATTTGCCGCATTATCGGTAACAAAACTCGTTACCAGACATTTGAATTCGTCATTGCATTTCTTGATGGCTGCCACTGATATTTGAAGCAAATATTCGGAATCATGTTTGTTATCTTCCGTGTTTATGGTATCAATTAAATATCCTTTTTCGGTAGTCACGTCTGTAACCACTGCACATACAACAGGTTCTCTGTGGATATTGGACCACCCATCCAAAGACATGCAGACATTTTTACCAATCAACTCAGTTTTGAATTCATTACAAGTGTTTTCAAATACGTCATCGAGAAGGGTAGTGCTTAATTTTTTTCTGGATGGAGGGTTGTATACTGGATGTAAGAGTTCACATAGATTTTTGAACTCGCGATGTTCAATGTGATTAAATGGAGTATTTGACGCAAAAAAATACTTGGCTATCTGAATGTCAAATTTCTGTGATTCCTCAGCAGATGTTTTAACCACAAAGTTATCAAGATTGCTCTTTTTTAGATGTTCTAGATGATTCTTCTTTTTCGGGGGTACGTCTACGACATCACCTTGCTGGCTTCGTTTGAAAGTTGAGTTACTACCACTAGATGAACTTGGACCTTTAAAAAAAAGATGCACTTGTTTAAAAAGCCTAGTATTTTTAATATTTTTAAAAGCTAAACAAAGTCAATTTTTATCAGTTGGCTTAAATAGTGGAGTTTATTCAGTTTCCTATGATTACTGCTAAAATGTGCACACATATGCTCGACAAAATAGGTGTAGATCTGTTGGAAAATATCAGTATGATCAAAGTAAAAGCACAGTGGAAAAGTATCAAAGAGGGAAAAAACTGTAATGGGAGTAAACGTTAAGCGTGGTGCCATTCGAAATCGGAAAATTGACATTTTGGAATATACGAAAAAAAAGGTACGTGTGTGAAGTAACATAAACCCTTTGTTCTTAATTAAAAAAAAAATGAATCACATATCACATAAACTGAATAAAAGTGAATCAATGTTCATGTTGCGAATGGAATTGATCATAAGGCTTATAGATTACCTACCTGCATAGATCTCGAAAGTCTCGGAATTTGAATTCATTTTCCATTCATTATCTGAGGCATCCATTTCCACTATTTCATTTTCATCGTCGTCTTCACAGTCTCCAGCCTCTTTACGAGAACAAATTGCATAGTGTTTTTTCATTCTTTGCACTAGCACAGGCAACTGTTTTTTACATTTCTTGCATTCAGCTTTAGGCACAGCTTTATTATTAGCATTCATTATTTTTATCTCATTAAAATGAACCCATATAGGGTCTCTTTTTCGACCCTGGCCGTGGCCAAACATCTTTTTCAAGTTTTACGATTTACAATATTTTAATGAGTAGAAAGAAACAAAAATCAACGACCGCCCAGTGTCGACTTGTCCCAACATGCAAGATGCAAGTAAAGTTAGACAGTTTAAAGAATAAATAAAACAGTTAAATCCCCCACTTCGACAAATCGCGGCGTTTTGTTCTGGCGCCACGCGCCAGGATATAATTAAAAAGCGAGCATCTTCGAAAACGGAGGCGTGGCCAGAATGCGACGTTAATACACGGTGGTTTCCGGATTCCCAAGGTTGCCTGTATACTGTATTAGATAGCAAGATAAATATTGTTTTAAAACACTTTTTTGATTTTAAAACAATGTTTTATTTCACACGCAAGAAAAGACTGTTTTAAAACAAAAAACATGTTTTTTTGGTTAAAAAACAAGTTTTTTGTTTTTTTTTAGAAAAAAACAATTTTCACCCAACCCTGCCTACTATTATCTTCCATTGTTCTGGAGACGTTTTAAATTCCCTTTGTCTAGTTTGGTCCTCTGCAATGAGTTAGGGGAATGTAAAGTGATATTAATTTAATAATTTTAAGTGATGTTATCTACTTACCCATTTTGAGAAAGTTTATTCACTTTGATAAAATTCAGTACGGATCAAACTTAACCAAAACTAAACACAAACTCTAAAACAAAAACCACACAAAAACTAGTAAATAAAAAAACAAATTCTAAACTTTTTTTTATTGACTTATTGATTAATCAATATAGCCTATATAGGGCACAACATTTATTATTAAGATGGGTACTTTAAGCACACTTTTACGTCTAGGGAAAAGACAACGGAAAAGAAAGATAGACATATGTAAAACTTCATGCCCCAAAAAGAGATAAAATCAATAAAATCATAGCAAGACCTTATTTGGTCTTTCTATTTTGCACATCCCGAATAGCTACGTTAAGTGCCGATCTTCGCCGATCGAAACATAGAGAGTGCCGTGTTTTACGATAGAGAAGAGTTTGCTATAATAGCAAAGAAATTTCCTTGCTATTCGTTAGAGAGTTCGCCTTCAGAAATATTAATTATGTACTTACATTTATTTATATTCAAAACGACTTGTTCCTAATATTTCACGGAACATTGACATTGAATGATAATATACGTTGTTAAAATCTCATTTCTAAAATTATTGCATATACAGGGTAATTCAAATTCGACCCTCACCATTGGGATCTCAGAAACCATAAGAGATACGAGAAAGTTTAAATTGGGGCAAAGTTGCGCAATATAAAGCTCAACCAAATGCTGTTTTAAAAATTTTGATTTTCCGAGTACTTCCGAAGATATCCGAAAAAAACTGAAAACTTGATTTTTTGTTTTTATTTATTTCTAACCTTATTTGAAGAGATATCCCAAAACTAAAAGCATCTTTTCATTGCCACTTTTTCCTAGCTATTCGATGATGGATACAAATTTGCCACACGACGTTTCGTTTTCTGTCAGTCATCATCAACTTTCCTTTTTTTTTATGAGCGCCATATTGGATTTTTAGCCCACCAAATAGTACGTTTTATTCTGATTTTAGTGATGTATAATAACTTATGATTTGCTTCATAAATAACAAAATAATTCAATAAAAACTATTTTTACTTTAGTTATTGGCTTTGAGTTAATGGACCGTTTTAAAAAATGTCATTATTTGACAGTACTTGTCAAACACGATAATTCGGATGATCATTAGAGCGTCAATCATAGTTAAAAATGTATCTAGAAAAGAAACCCCCGCAGAAAATGTTATTATTATACAAGCATTGCTGAACTATTTAGGTTAATCAGAAAAAGAGATTTGTTAGCATTATCTCTAACTTAAAAGGCTTATTTATGTTTCCAAGAGAAAGATCATCATTTTAGGAACTTCATTTTTTGCCAAATTTCAATTTTTTATAATGTTAGTTTTATTAATAAAGTTAAGTTAATTTTTTATAAAGTTTATAGTTATTTATTTTGGAAGTGACAAACCATTTTTTATTCATTCATATTTATTCGAGTGAATAAACCGGTTTAAGTCACGTGTCTTATACAGTATTTTATTAAATTTCGACTTCTTATATTAAAAAAGAAAACTAAAATTACAGTTCTATTAAATTTGCACCGCGCCCCGTAGATGTAATAGTGCCTATTTACAGATGTTTGTTTGTTTACATCTGTAAATAGGCGAATGTCATTCAGAGTGATTTAATAGTTACTTTGCAGCAAGTGACTTGTCAAATAATGACATTTTATGAAACGGCCCATTAACTCAAAGCCAATAGCTAAAGTAAAAATAGTTTTTATTGAATTATTTTGTTATTTATGAAGCAAATCATAAGTTATTATACATCACTAAAATCAGAATAAAACATACTATTTGGTGGGCTAAAAATCCAATATGGCGCTCATAAGAAAAAAGAAAGTTGATGATGGCTGCCAAAAAACGAAACGTCGTGTGGCAAATTTGTATCCATCATCGAATAGCTAGGAAAAAGTGGCAATGAAAAGATGCTTTTAGTTTTGGAATATCTCTTCAAATAAGATTAGAAATAAATAAAAACAAAAAATCAAATTTTCAGTTTTTTTCGGATATCTTCGGAAGTACTCGGAAAATCGAAATTTTTAAAACTGCATTTGGTTGAGCTTTACATTGCGCAACTTTGCCCCAATTTAAACTTTCTCGTATCTCTTATAGTTTCCGAGATCCCAATGGTGAGGGTCGAATTTGAATTACCCTGTATATGTATTTAAATTTAAAAGCTTTTTTTATAGTCTTTCAATTAATAGTTTGAACTCGAAAATTAACATGGTATCTTACAGTTAAGCTTCAGATATTTAATATCCATTGGAGAATGTACTGTCTATATATTAAAATATATCCGGCGCCGAATATGCGTTTTGGGATATACTGTGGCTATACGTGTTATTCTAAGGTATGTATGATTTAGAATATACTAAGTACATTCGAAGAATATCAAGTGCCTCATATTCGTTTCAAAATATTCTAAGAATATACTATACATGTGAATGTCCGTTTTATGCTATGTGGGTTAGCTGTCAACAGTTTTTCCGGAAAAAAATTCGAAAAAATTTCACACTCCCCACAGCAACATAAAGAATAGTGTTACCCTTTCTAGCTTGAAAGTTATTGTTCTTATTAATTATTGTTCTTATTGTTTTAATTAAAATAAAATGTTTATTTTACTCAGGAGATAATCTTACCAAATACGCCTCGTGCATCTAATTTTTCCTGTGGAAAAATTGTAATACTCGTTTCTAAGTAATTTGTTTTAACAAATTATTAATTTGTTTTAACAAATTACTTAGAAACTCGTTTTTACTAATTTTTCCGGAAAAATTAAATGCACTAGGGATATTACCCCCGATAATACAGTTTTTTTTTCAAAGACACAACCAGTCAGTCTTTTAATATTCAAGTCACAACGTGAAAGTCCTTTTAGACGAGTAGTTTGATTGGGAACTCGTAGTAAGAGCAGTAATAAGGTAGTTTGGTGTGAGTTCAACTAATAGGTCTAGAAACTACTCATATGAGACAATATTTACCTATCTAGTACTATGATTGTAAAGCAAACATCTTTGTGCAGCTGCAATGTTTTTGTTTAAAGAAATAAGCCAATACTTAATAAAGCTGTATTTTTAGATATTTTGATTATTCAAGCGTATCACTTTATAGTATAAATACTTTGTCAGAAGGAAAGTAATACCTCCACTCAGTGGAGGTGGACTTCACTTGTTCAATGTAAAGAATAACCCATTGGTTTTAAGTTCATACTGTGCAGCCGAGCATCCACTGTGACGTCACGCGACGTATCGCTTTGAGGAAACAGGTTTTGCTGATAGGGCCGCCCTCTTGGATCTGTTGTGTGTTGTCAAGAATGTCAAGTAAAATTCCCACTTGTCACTTGTTATGTCAAAAAAAACTACCTAGAACATGCTGCTAAATTATATTTTTATGACAAAATCCAATAATTTAATTAATGAAAATTATACACTAATATCAAGGAAATGTATGTTTTTTGATAGACATAATGGATGCAACAGCTGCTGGGCCCAGGTAAGATTACGATGGCAATTTCATACCTAACCTATGTAATAAACCATGCTATTGCTGATGCATCATTACTACACATTTTTGTACTAACATTTTTTAAGGGTGGTTCTAGTAACTAATTAGGCTAGTCTTACAGATCTGCAACTGGTATATGCTGCATACATCACTACTTTTCCATGTGGTTGAAAAAGCAAAACTTTTATGAAGAAAGTGACTACATTTCAACATTTCCCAGTGACTGCAATCAAGTCAAGTTGGAGAAGAATAAAATCCTGTGCAATATTTTAAACTATCTACATTACAACAGTGGATTAAAAAAGGAAGTTTTAAGGTGAGTTAACTGATTTTAATGATAGTAACATTAAAATAAAAAGCAATATGGTTTTACCTTTAACACAATAATCATCATTGTTCACTTTGTAGACTGCATTGTTCAACCTTGAGTTAATATGTATTATATGTAGTATATGAGGCAGGGTTTACCCAAGTTTTTGGTTGTAGTATTAATAAATATACTTATTCTCCATATCAACCGAGGGGTAGAATGCCAAGGTAATTTGGTGTACACACTCGAGGTATTATGAGGCACTTTTCCATTACTACAAGACATTATGAGGCATTTTGAGATATTTATAAAGCATTTGAGGGTATTGTGGGGCATTGTCTGTATATTTCAAAATGTAGTTTATTAATATAACAAAATTGAGTGAAAATTGAACATAACAGCATAGGCACAAGTAATTATTATGATAAAATCTTTGTTACATGATATTGAGTTGAAACAATATTCATTACGAATTATTATAAAAATGTACCAATTTTTCAACATTTAAACTACATTTTTATGGTCACATGACTGTTTTTAACAGGTGTCAACTGGCTTTTACAGTGTTGCAGGCTCAAAATTGTATTATTAACGTCGCACAACGTGTATTTTACAATTTCAGCTTTTACAAATGTCTAAATTTAATTTACCAAATGATCAACATTTAAATTACATTTTAAAGTTATGTGACTGTTTTTGACAGGTGTCAGTTTGCTTGGACAGTGTTGCAAGCTCTAAAATGACATAATCAAAGTCACGTGATGTCTCTTGCAATTTCAGCTTTTACAACTGTCTAAAATAGTCTAAATGCAATTTGCCAAAGTTTTTAATTTTAAACCATATTTTAAAGGTCATGTGACTAATTTTGACAGATGTCAACTGACCTTTACAGTGTTGCAAGAACATGCAGAATTGCATTTTCAACGTCACGTAACGTGTATTTTGCAAGTTAAGTTTTAACCACTGTTTAAATGTAATTTACCATTTTTCAAAGTTTAAACTGCGTTTTGAACTTCACGTGACTGTTTTTGACAATGTCAACTAGCCTTTACAATGTTGCAAGCTCAAAAATTGAATTATCAAGTCATGTGACCTATAGTTCTTACAATTTTATTACTGTCTAAATTTAAATTACTTCAACTGTTTCTATGTCTGTATTTAAGAAAGCAACAAATGTGTAAACATTTTAAGGTATCCTAAGGCAGTTTAAATAATTTAAAGGCATTTTGATGTATTTCAAAGCAGTTAGAGGCATTTTAGGCAGTTTTTTTAAGGCATTATCACTATGAGGCATAATCGAAGCATTGTGAGGTATTTTAAAGGAATTTCAAGGTATTTCGTATGCAAAAAGGCATTTTGGTGTACAAAAAATTATCGGCGGTCTACCCCTCGATATCAAGCCAGAGTAAAGTAACCTCAACTACTTTGTTTACTACGTGTTGTTATGGACAAAAATTAAGTTTTTAATTACGTCTATGTAGACCTGCGAATTAAAAATAAACTAAATTTTCATTGAAGTCAAATTAAGTTTTCTCAATTTCATAAAACTATTAAAAATTTAGCTACATAATGAATAAAATGTTATAGAAGCAATTGTGAGTCTAAATAGAATTCATTTAGGCATTATTTAAAAAATACCACATATCGTCCATTCATCTTGCTCCAAAGGGACTAAATGCATCCTGAACTTATTAAGTCACTTTAATGTTCCTCTCGAAATTTGTCTATTGCATTGTAATGTCCTCCTGTTTTTGTGTGATTTTTGGAATCAATTTCTGCCAAAAAATATACCACCAATATATTTGTAAGTTAAAAAGTATAAGGTATAACTTAAAAAGAAGGTTTAACTTAAGGTATAACGTTTAGTCCCTTTGGAGCAACATGTATATTCTGATGATATATGGTATTTTTAAATAATGCCTAAATGAATTCTATTTAGACTCACAATTGCTTCTATAACTATAACGTTTTATTCATTATGTAGCTACATTTTTGATTTTAGTGATGTATAATAACTTATTATTTGCTTCATAAATAACAAAATAATTCAATAAAAACTATTTTTACTTTAGTTATTGGCTTTGAGTTAATGGGCCGTTTTAAAAAATGTCATTATTTGACAGTACTTGTCAAACACGATAATTCGGATGATCATTAGAGCGTCAATCATAGTTAAAAATGTATCTAGAAAAGAAACAGAAAATGTTATTATTATACAAGCCTTGCTGAACTATTTAGGTTAATCAGAAAAAGAGATTTGTTAGCATTATCTCTAACTTAAAAGGCTTATTTATGTTTCCAAGAGAAAGATCATCATTTTAAGAACTTCATTTTTTGCCAAATTTCAATTTTGTATAATGTTAAGTGCAAGTTTATAGTTATTTATACAGTAAGTGACAAACCATTTTTTATTCATTCATATTTATTCGAGTGAATAAACCGGTTTAAGTCACGTGTCTTATACAGTATTTTATTAAATTTCGACTTCTTATATTAAAAAAAAAAACTAAAATTACAGTTCTATTAAATTTGCACCGCGCCCCGTAGATGTAACATTGATGTTTGTTTGTTTACATCTGTAAATAGGCGAATGTCATTCAAAGTGATTTAATAGTTATTTATACAGTGTAACGCCTCCTTTACGTACCGGTCCTGGTACGGTTTTTGCCACACCTAGGGGTAGGTGCTTTGAAACTCGGGCGCCACCTTAGTTTTATTTGAAGAAGCGTAACTAAGGAACTCGCTTCGTATACCTGGGGAGCTTTTACACAGTCGAAGACAGAGTTCACGTTTATCTGTGAATGGATGAAGGGAGTGGGACAGAAATGAGGAAACACAGGGTTGTCAGCAAAACTAAACAAGTCGTGTTAACCATGAAAAATAACAAACATTCATATCCTTACTTAAAACTCTAGCACAAATGAACAAACAGAGAACAACACAGCCTCGTGTTCATATTAATAAACGGTACAGTCGGACCTGGAGATCCCAACTAAATTAATACGGTAACTTTGAAACGGAAAACAAGGGGACAACACAACCTAGTGGTCAGAACGGGGAACGGTACGGAGAACTATCAGTAACAGCTTTCAAACGGTCAGCCCTCGGAGTTGACCAGTTGGGGGCTAAAACGGCCGGAGCTGACAGTCCGAAGAAATCAGTTCGGAAAGACCTGGGTGAGATCAGGTCTGGTTACAGGATTTCGGAGCCATAGCCTTCGAAGTTAACCGGCAGTGTTATAACATCCAGTACCGGCGGTCCGAAGGAAACGGTTCGGAAATACCTAGGCGATAGTGAGATTGTAGCCTCCGGAGTTGACCAGCAGTGCTATAACATCCGGTACTGGCAGTCCAGAGGAAACAACTCAAATCGCCGAGAGGTTTTCGGAGTCGCGGCCCTCGAAGTTAACCAGCAGTGTTATAACATCCTGTACTGGCGGTCCGAAGGAAACGATTCCGAAATACCTACACCTTCAAGCTTGCCCCCAGGAACAATAAGATTTACCGTTCAGCGGGCTGAAGCGTCGGTCGGTAGTGGTCCGGGATGAACCGAACTCCCAGATGAACTGAACAATGTAGCGCGCGGCGCATCACCTGTTTACCAGCTCGCGAGTCGCGACGGCGCGATGTTGCTTCGTTTACGCTACCGCGGCTGCGCGCTGAACCTTGATCGATCGCGGCGGTGCGTTCACCATTCTGTCGCGAAGACGCATTGTAACTTAAGCGTGTGAGGCTGCGCATTGTTTTCTTTAATCTAATTCTACATATTAACAAAAAATTAGTAACTTCGTTACAACAGCAAGTGACTTAAACCATTTTTTATTCACGAAAAGAACAACTTGGTCCAGAGCGTAGCGAGTGGCCTAAGCTCCGAGTGAATAAACCGGTTTAAGTCAAGTCACGTGTACACCTTTGTGACTAAGTATGTTCAGACCAATTGCGTGTGACAAGTACTACCAAGTAATCTTCATAAAACGTCTCATTAACAAAGCTAACTAAGGTAAAATCTCTAAAAGCTCTAATGATCGTCCGAATTATCGTGTTTGACAAGTACTGTCAAATAATGACATTTTTTAAAACGGCCCATTAACTCAAAGTCAATAACTAAAGTAAAAATAGTTTTTATTGAATTATTTTGTTATTTATGAAGCAAATCATAAGTTATTATACATCACTAAAATCAGAATAAAACGTACTATTTGGTGGGCTAAAAATCCAATATGGCGCCCATAAGAAAAAAGAAAGTTGATGATGGCTGCCAAAAAACGAAACGTCGTGTGGCAAATTTGAATCCATCATCGAATAGCTGAGAAAAAGTGGCAAAGAAAAGGTGCTTTTAGTTTTGGAATATCTCTTCAAATAAGGTTAGAAATAAATAAAAACAAAAAATCAAGTTTTCAGTTTTTTTCGGATATCTTCGGAAGTACTCGGAAAATCAAAATTTTTAAAACAGCATTTGGTTGAGCTTTACATTGCGCAACTTTGCCCCAATTTAAACTTTCTCGTATCTCTTATAGTTTCCGAGATCCCAATGGTGAGGGTCGAATTTGAATTACCCTGTATATCTGATATATATCCGATATATATCATGTGATATGATATTTATATAAATATCATGATATTTTCAAACCCTGATTTTTAATAGTTTTATGAAATTTACCGCGCTATCCTGGGCCTTCAAAGATCCATTAATCTAATTTGCTCAATATTTCAGGTTAGGAACCAGAATTTGAAAAACAGTTTTCACTGACCTATTTGGATGTTCTTTGGCTACTTTTTCGTAAAGAAAAAGGTCATATCATTCCATTTATTTTTTTATCTTTTTTGGAATTTGAGTTATGGTGTCAAAACTAGCCCCCTGGCGGAGAAATAATCAACTAAATTAACTATATTTTGGTTGATTCTTATTGCCCAAGAAATGGTCTTTTCAACAATACCAAATTTGTTGAAATTGGTCAAACTGTTAAGAAGTTAAAGCAGGTTATTGTAAAAACAATTGAACACCCCATGCCATCTTTGTTTTTGAAATAACAGAAATTTGTGTTTTACGAAAATAATAGATAAATTGGTTCGCTTTAAAAATGTGGAAAAAAAATTCTAGTTTATTGTGTCAAATTTATAGAAAATGCAATTTAAAAATTTAAGCTGGCAGTTACGGCCTCTGGTGGTCATTTTTAGAACTTTAAAATATTCTCCAGCGATTCGTCAGGGCCAATTAACCTAAAAAAAATTTACCCCTAAGTCATACGACGAACGGTTCCCGAGATATGGTCGAGGAACAGTCTTATTGGGTCACCCGGTACAAATTTACATTTAATTAATTTGGGGGTATAAACCAGGCATTTGTTTTTTTTTATTTTGAATAGAACCTTATATTTTTTAATACATTTGTAGATACTAGGTAGAATTTTTTTTTAAAGTTTTATTTTGATATCTATACTTCAACCTAATAGTTTTCCTCGAGGTTTTACTAATATTTGATATAAAACTGTGATATAAAATTTTCTGTATTACCAATTACCATTGTTTGTACAGGGAGCACAAATTAGATTTACGCAAATAAATTTGCGTTAGATGCTACAGGGCGTTCAATTTTTTTACAGAGTGTTTCACGATAAATACGTCATATTTTGGTATAAATACCAAAATTGAAATATAACCAAATAACTCTACTTTGCTTTATAAACCATGATCCAAAGATGTTTTGCTATAGAGATACATGGTATCAAAGTTTTGATAAAAAATCTAAATTTATTTATTTCTTCAAAAGGGCTGCAGATTCCTATGTTTATAAAACTTTGTAGGTGTCAACAATAGAGCACGCTTTGCAATAAAAAAGACATTTTTCAATTTTGCCAGTGGTATCCAATTGAACGAGTTGGTGAATATTTTTGTTGAATATAAAATTTTTTTTATCAAAACTTTAAGACCCTGTACCTCCATAACGAAACATTTTTGGATCATGATTTATATAGAAAACTAGGTTTTTTTTGACGTTTAATCAAACCCTAAAATACAGGGTTTCACGATAAATGTGTCATATTTTATGGTTTGATTAAAAGTAAAAAATTACCCCAGTTTGCTAAACCATGGGCCAAAGATGTTCCGTTATGGAGATGCAGGGTGTTAAAGTTTGGATCTATTTCTTCAAACCGGTCTCAGATATTTTTATTAAACTTTGTAGGTGTCAACTGTCCACGATAAGGCACGTTTGGCCATAAAAAACACATTTTTTAATTTTGCCAGTAGCGTTCAATCAAACACGTTCCTGAATGTTTTCGCAAAAAAATATGTACACCACTCTTTTTCTATTAAACGCAAATCAATTTTGAATTCCCCATTCAATTTAGAACAGAATAGCTTTCTAGTAACTTTTCGGTACACCTTTCTGTTTTCCAATAAAAAATTGAAAATCCTAAAAATGTACCCATAAAATCAATACTAAATCGTCGACTGTTGTTATTAATTTAGTCTTTTAAAAAAAAAAAAATATTCGATAGGAACAAGAAGTATCTTCCTATTTTTTCATTAAAAAACTGAATAAATCAAAATTTTAAAATTGAATAGAGACGAAATTCGAAGATTTAATATTAATTTTAATGGTACTTTTGCATGATTTTTTATTCGAAAACGAGATGACGTACCAAAAAGTTACTGGATGCCTTTTCTGTGTTAAATTGAATAAGGAATTCAGAACTGATTTGCATTTTATGGAAAAACAGTGGCGTACATATTTTTTTTTGCAAAAATGGTCAATAACTTGTTCCATTAGACGCCACTGGCAAATATAAAAAATATATTTTTTAATGGCAAAACGAAGTTTATCGTTGACACCTAAAAAGTTTTATGAAAATATCTCTCTCCCTATTGTTTTGATGAAATAAATAAATTTTGATTTTTTTACCCAAACTTTAACACCCTGTATCTACATAACGAAACATCTTTGAACCATGGTTTATATAGCAAATTAGAGTTATTTTTTGACGTTTAATCAAACCCTAAAATATGACGCATTTATCGTGAAACATCCTGTATAACGCATTTATTATGGAACACCATGTTGACTGATTCATCTTAAGTAATTTCGACTTTTTTAAATGAAACAGCCTGTGTATTCCTTATTTTTCTGATAGCTTTTACATACTTTATTCAACTTTTGTGAAATATGTCATATACCTACCTAATTTAAATGTCTGCGATTTATTTATATTTTTTAACTTTCACCTCCATTTTTTGTTATCTTAACTAAACTATAATCTGAAAATTGTCTTTAACAATTCAATTGAACAATAAACATTTTAAATTGTTGTGGTTAATGACGTACAAAATTAAAACATTTGTTTTTTTATAAATTATACAGGGTTATTCACGATATTCGACACGGAAAATTGTGACTAAAGTATTCACTTTCAACAAACTTTTAATTCTGGGATGGATGTAGACCTATTGGAGGTTTCTTTTAAAAATATTTTCAAGATTTACCGGTTGTCCCAAATGCAGAAAAATTATCATAGTTATATTTTTTCAAATGGAATACGTAGTATTTTATTTTGGTATCCATCACAGAATCAAAACTTTTTTGAAAGTGAATAGGTTAGTCGCAATCTTAATAATAATATAACGTGAATAACCATGTATAGGGTGAACCTTAAGTAATGGGACATAGAGCTACATCATTACTACTACTATTTTGCAGTAGCTATCTGCAACCATTTCAGCTGCTTAAAAGGACTTAAACTTTTTTTTACGCAGCTGAAACGCGCATACGAATTCAAAATATTTTTCTAATATGTATTCTATTTAAAAAAAACTATACTAGTTTTAGATCTTAAATGTTGACCGTTTTCGAGATATTTAATGTTTTAATATTGCATTGCTAATACGGTTAATGGTTAAAGGGTAAAGTACATTTACATAATTCATAAAAACCTTAAAAAAAAGTGCAAAAAAGAACATTAAATTTAGAACAAATCTATGTGTACTCTTCCTCTACCTAACTTCAACCATTTCTGACTTAATAACAGTTTTTCCTTAAAGTGCGTATAAAATCGTAATCCATACTAATCTGAATACGGACCCCTGTTTGTGCTAAGTTTTAACCAGTTTTGTATTTGACAAATATCTGTCAGAACATGTTGTCGTTATAGAAACGACATCTAGTCATTAAGGCCAAGCAGGTGTCCGTATTCAGATTGGTATGGATTACGATTGTATGCACCCTTTAAGGAAAAACTGTTAATAAGTCAGAAACGGTTGAAGTTAGGTAAAGGAACTGAGGACAAAAGGTCACATCGGCAAGCCTTTCAGGACTTGAGAATTTAATTAATGTTTAGACTACCGTTTTGCTGACAAAGCCACCATTTTTATGGAACATCTAGGAAACGGTGCAAAATAGGTATAGGGAAGTATTAAGAATAATTACTAGCCTTCTTGCGAATAATTAAAAAAAAAAAGGAATAGAAACAGGGTGTTCAATTTAAAACTTTTCTTCCTTAGGGAGGAAAAGTGCCACCAGTAAAAGTCACACTGTCTAAAGACACTTTGTCACTTTCTTGACAAATTGACAAACATATCTTTAGTAACAACACCTTCTTCAACCAAATATTAACATAATATTTAACTGCTGCTTTTAACTATGCGCAAATAACTATTTCCTACGACCTCTATAGAAAATAAAAGTTTTCTCCCTCATTTGAGAGATGAAAATATCACTTTCACTACCTAGGGAGTAATTAGACAATTTTAAACTAAAGCCTGTCTGAATATTGTGGGCTTTCTTTGGTTTGTTATCTGTTTAATAACTTTTTCAATTTTTTAATTTGCTTGAGCATCTCATAAAAAGGTTGGTGCAAGTGGGTACTCTCGTTCTACACATACCAGGTGTCCAAGAGCACCCTGGACATAGGAGATTAACATGGGAAAACGGTTTTGATTTTTTTGCGCCTGTACGGTTGATTTGATTGAAAAATCGTAATAATGAAAGTTGTAGTACCTATCACGGACTAGTTTTCTGTATTTTTTTCAAATCTGTAACTTGAGCCTTTTCGTCGTAAAACACGAACAAAAATGCAAAAATTTTAACTTTTTACCTGCACTGTATAAGCGGTTGTCGAGCAACCGTACCAGCAACAATGGCCTGTTTACCCGTTGCCCGACAACCGCCTATACAGTGCAGTTCAAAAGATTAAATTTTCTCATTTTTGTTCGTGTTTTACGACGAAAGGGCTCAAGTTAGAGATCCGAAAAAAATATACAAAACTAGTCCGTGATAGGTACTACAACTTTCATTATTACGATTTTTCAATCAAATCAACCGTACAGGCGCAAAAAAATTAAAACCGTTTTCCCATGTTAATCTCCTATGTCCAGGGTGCTCTTGGACACCTTTAAAATTTTAAATTTATTGTAAATTAATTTTGCAATGCGGAAAAGTAACTTTACCGCATCCGGTGCGGAAAAGTACTCTTTCCCGCACTCAAATAAGTGTGTAAAAGTGCATTTACCGCACCTGAGTAGGAAAGGTTTTTTTCATTATTCTTACTAGTCTGAAAACTATCTATTTTTTGGTTGATTTGTTTGAAAAAATGTACCTTTTCCGTGAGGACGCTGGAAAGTGCGCATTTCCCATGCGCTGTTTTTAACTGGTGGGTTTTCTCGTGTGCTAACAAATACGTGTTTTGCATAAAATATTTTTTTTTTAAAGTCAGTAAATTTCTGATATTATACGTTAAGTTACGTATACGAAAACATGCGAACAGATGTGTATGGTAAATACCTTCCTCGAAACTGTGCGTATAATTTTCATACTTCTAAACTTGTTTATGGTCAGAAATAGACCACCTGTGTGCTAGATTGAATGGTAATTCAATGTATAATGAATTTTTATACTGATTTTATGCTACAATATAAATTCAAGCTTCAGCTAACATTGGTTAAAACCGAGTTAAAACTTAAAACACATTGACATTTCTTATATTTTCGTGATAATATTTTTTTTTTGTTACAGATATTCTCCCGGTGAAGCGAGAAGCAAAAAAAGGTCATCCAGGTCAATCTTGGATTTTTTTTTAATTTTAATAATAAACTAATGATTGGGGCGCGGGTGGTGTGTAGTTTTATTTGCGATTTCGATTTGCTGTTATGCCATATTCAGCATTGTTCTATCCACAATATCTGGCCGAATACTTTTCATTTAATTTCCAACTAAATGCTGAAGTATTAGAAATCTTGTCATTCCTTTAAATGTCAATCTACGCATGGCGAACTGAGTAACTGTGCAGAAGTTGACATTGGGAGGAACAAGGACCAGCAATCAGTAATATCTATCTAACGTACAATTTATTTTCCAATTGATTAACATCCTACAGCAAATTTAACTTTTTGTGTCTGCTCAGCTCCTATTTATATCGAAGAATTAATGCTAATCACATGTGATTTCTAAGAACTATGCATAATGCCCAAACGGCATTTGGGCGTTGATCCAACGTTCGATTAACCGACGTTGGGGCGACGGCATTTCTACTCGTATTTGCACTATTTTGGGGAATACAAATTTGAGTCGATTGGACGTCAGGTCACGACTAATACGGTATATTAACCCTTTCAGTCATGACCCTTCTAAAAACATTTTGAAAAAATTTGGCGTTTTGAGGGAAAAATATTCATTTTTTTATGATTTTTCGTGAATTAGTCTAATTGGTTTCCTACGGCCGTGACGTCATGCCGTCGACGAAAGACAATATGTCTAAGTGGAAAATTCATATACATATACGTTGAGGACGTTTTATTTATTAAAACTCTTATTTGTTATGAAATTATAAAAACAGTTATTACCCTTAAAGCAGCACAAATGTAATTCACATTTTACACAATAAACATGTGTTTTTGAAGAACAGCCTGGCAACTTGCACCTGGTATTATTGGGCTTGTCATCTGTGGATAATGATCAACTCCATCTAGTCTTTTTTCTTTTACTGGTTTACTTTCAACTTTTTGCAGTTTTGGGGAAGGTTTTTCAATGCCGTTTTGTAAGCTTGGCCTACCTCGTTTGGATGACTGCGCTATATACAAGTTTTTAGGCAGCTTTATGACGAAATTGAAAAAGATCGTAAGTTTTGCTTCTTCTTATACCCAAAGATTCGTTTTTTTTTCTATACTCTAGCCAAGAGTTAACAAGTACAACGTCAAATGCATGGGAGATCATTCTAAGTGTCCATTTTCTAGATCTTACATGGGATCGATACAATCGCAACAACAAGTCGGCCTTATCCGCACCTCCATATTTACGTTATATATTCTTACAGATTCTGGTCTGGGTACTTGTATGTGAGTGTTTTGTTTTTTTATCCCAACGCTTGCAGTCGTTCTGTATCCCGACTCCAACAACATTTGAGGCTAAATACACTGGCTTGTTGTCGTACCATTTGGTTATAACAATTTTATCTCTGCTAACAGCTGTGTCGTGGGAGACCCGGCCTTTTTTCTTAAGCTCTTTATCGTCCAACAGCGGATTATTTTGAAATCGTTTGATTCTTATGGTCCCAACTAAAAACAAAAAAAAATGTATTGAGTTTTATTGATGTTGTGATCTATAATCTCTTGTCACTACAACTAACCCGCAAAAATTTATTTGGATTGTAAATATTGCAGAAGTTGGTAACTTGTAAAGTAATTATCAAAGTCCATGGTTTTTTTCAGTGATACGGTTGTCCAAATACATTACTGTTCCAGCTCCGCTGCCGAACTTCATGAATTGCGCAGATATTTCTGTCGTAGCTTGTCCAGCCAATATACAGGGTAATGCAAATTCGACCCTCACCATTGGGATCTCAGAAACCATAAGAGATATGAAAAAGTTTAATTTGGGGCAAAGTTGCGCAAAGCTGAACCAAATGCCGTTTTAAAAATTTCGATTTTCCGAGTACTTCCGAAGATATCCGAAAAAAACTGAAAACTCGATTTTTTGTTTTTATTTATTTCTAACCTTAAGGCCGTCTGACACGATAGTAATTTTTGACAATAAATGGTAAATAAATTACTAAACAAAATATGTTTGAGAAATTACCAACAATTTTTACATGGTTGGTATGACACGGTAAAAATTTAGCTCATAAATTTGTATCACGCGCTTGCGCATTTCTTCCAATATTTTATTGTCAAATATCAAAAGTTTAACGTCATTATTAGGCACTTAAGGAAAACAGCTGATGTACGTCAAAAATTTTAGTTAGGGCAAACACCGTAAAATTCAGTGTGGTGTCTTATGAGCTTTAAGGTGTTACTTGCAGTTTTCTTGTGATTTTGAGCTTTTTAAAGCAGTTCAAAGTGATTTATAAATTCTAATCAGAGAGAGAATAAGTATGAGTAACTACTATGTTAAGTTATGCTCCGATTATCCAGATGTGGCCGTCAGGTACAAAGAGAAACTAAAGGCTGTTAACAGTGTAGATCCATTTGAACTGGATAATACGGACTTTAGCATCAATCCAGCAAATTTTCCACCGGTAACTAATATGGATTTAGTAAGCTATTTAGTTCTTACCACCAGTTACTATACTTCGCTGCAAATGAAGGCTTATAAGAGTTTAAACTCATATAAATACTTTGAAGCCGGATTTGTAACTGACTGCAGAGTGGTAAAAGTGAATGATCATTTCATTCTCAAAGGGAAGGTAATTTAAAGCTTAAGCAGCATTTGATTATGTTTGGAAGTAATAATTTCATAATATTTCTAGGTTAAACACTCCCAAAAAATGAACTTACCTCCTCTACAGGCATGGATTATATGTCAACAGGATGGTAGTGTTGTAACAGCACATTGTACGTGTATGGCAGGGATTAGTGAAGTTTGCAGCCATGTAGGAGCATTGTTGTATGCTGCAGAATATATTTCGACTGCTAAAGCAAATACTTCATGCACAGACGTAAGGGCTATGTGGAATGTTCCTTCAGTCAGTCAGACAAAAGTAGAATATATGCCAGTCAGCAGTATCAACTATGGGCCGACATTTACTTATTCAGACTCCCAAAGCATTCCAGCCATATCTTCTGAAGAATTAAATAATATGCTTTTCTCAATCAATAAGGATGTCGGCTCATCTGCTTTAATGAGAGTCACAGAACCTTTTGCCAGCCAAATTGCTATGGAAATGGAATGCAACACAAATTTGAATGTTGTGAACCCCTATAAAGGACTTTATGAAGATGAGTTGTTTTCATATTCCCTAGAGGACCTGATCACCTTAGGTATCTCATTAAACATACAGGTCAGTGGGGATGATTGCAGAAAAATTCAAGAAATCACTATTGAGCAATCAGCTTCCCAGATGTGGTTTGAACAAAGAATAGGGCGTATAACAGCCTCACATTTTAAGGGAGCAACAAGAACATCAGTGGCAAAGCCATCACTGTCTTTAATTAAACAGATATGTTATCCTTTGGAATGCACTTTTAAGACAGCAGCAACTGAGTGGGGAAAAAACCATGAGAAAGATGCTCTAGAAGCATATAAACATGAAAATCAAATCTGCCATGAACAATTAGAATTAAAACCAGTTGGACTATGTGTGCACCCTGATTACCCTTATTTTGGAGCATCACCAGATGCATTAGTGTCCTGTTCATGTTGTGGTTCTGGGTGTGTGGAAGTGAAGTGCCCATATGTCCTTCGAAAAAAATCTATTGAGGAGATGACTATGAACTCTTCTTTTTTTTTGAAACAAAGTGAGAATGGAATATCTTTAGATAAGTCACACACTTACTACTTTCAAATACAGCAACAAATGGCTGTCACAAAAACTTTTTACTGTGATTTTGTGGTATGGAGTCCATCAAATGAGCTATTTGTAGAAAGAGTTCAATTTGATGCAGAATTTTGGCACTTTCACTCAGAAAAAAGTGCACAATTTCATAAGAAAGTCATTATGCCAGAGTTGTTAGGCAAATATTTTACTCAAAACAGTGAAAAAACTTTGACATATTGTATTTGTAAGTCTACTGAAGATAATTTACCAATGATTTGTTGTGACAATGAAAATTGTAAAATTAAGTGGTACCACTTCAAGTGTATAAATTTAAAAGAAATCCCTAAAAACCTGTGGCTTTGCTCAAACTGCAGGTGATAGGGGTGATATCAACTTTAAAAAACTCTGTTTGATAATTAAAATAATTATTTGTTAAAATGTTAGTTATGTAATTACTTACTTACTCTTCATTTTATTTTCAGTCCTGTAAATATAATATAATATGTTTTTTTGATGTTATAATATTTTTTCAACATTGAATAAACTTTAGTTATAAATAAGTTTGTATCATATTAGATATCTAATTTCAGCTGAGATTAGAAAATACAAATAGGTATAGGTATATAAATAATACACTATGGTAAACCAAAAATTGTTTTAATTAAAGTAATAAACATTTCCTAAAAAAAAGTAAAGTAAAAAGCAGTTAAATTATAGAATCTAGTCATTTCTATCATCTAGAAATATGGATATTAAATAGCTTATAAGGGTACCACTGATGGACATAAATTTACTAAGGCACAACATACTAGCACAACTTCATCTACTAATGCATTAGTTTTACGTGATGCCAATAAATGAATGGGTAGAGGACCATTGAGTATTCTATACTTTTGACGTATTGTACCTATAACTCGCTCGACGTGTATGCGTACATGAGCTATTGCTCGAGTACTTTCCAAATCTACTGGATGTAATTGATCTTTACCTCTTGTAAATGCAGGTATTTTCACTGTTGCCTGAAACAACTCGACAAATTCTTTTATTAAAAAACCTCTGTCAGCCATCACAATATCTCCTGGGCATAAGTTATTTAAAAAAGTTGAATTTTGGGTTATATATTTGTCTGAAATTCTGCCCCCCCAACCTTCACTTATATAGGATATAGAACCCTGAGGAGTAATGCCAATTAGGTATTTAATGGTTTGACTGTGCTTATAGTTGGACCATGACTGAGCAGCAGCAAGTAGATTGGAGGGTCTTTGGCATTTTATTTCGAAACAATCTATTATTATTGTAGTTTGATCATGAAAACTTTCCCGAAAACATTTTGGCATAGTTTTCCTCAAAACTGCTCTTTCTGGCCAAATTATTAAACTTTTAAATCGCATGTACATGATATGTACAATGGTTTTAAAATAAAATGAAGCTGTTACAGAGCTTATTCCAAATCTATATCCAAGGTCTGTATAGTCCAAACTTAATCTCAACTTCATTAGTGTTAACAGAATTTGATCTTCGGGTATTAAGGTATAGTTTCCATGAACTTTTACATATGGTTTTACTGTTGAAACAATAATCTCAAAATGTCTATAGGACAGAAGTCCTGTATAATAGTGTGTTTTAGCATCATCTTTGTTTATTGCTTTGGAACATATTTGAGTTTTCAACATCTTTGAAATCAAATCTGTTTTGGAGAATAGATCCAAATACAATTTACTAATCTCAAACATATCAATATTTGTTTGAGTTGATTTAGACACATTCATATCACACTGTTGGTTTACATCATCTTCAGATTGATTTATATCAGTAAGAGGCGTTGAAGAAGCACCAGCTACCTAGGTTAAAAATCAAATTTGCATTAACATAAAGTAGTTCTTTATAATAATAACTGCCCAATTACTCTGAAAAAAATTAAAATATGCTACGGACAGGAGTAGCTCAATCAAACTTCATAATTAGTAACTAATCACCTGTTTAAAAACTAGTAATAATATGAAATGAAACTATGTCAGGTATTACCTTTGCACACACACTGTTATGCACTTGCTTGTCTCAACTCTAAGTTCTGAATATGACTTACTATTTGTTCTTGCTTATCTTCAACTTCAAGTAACTGTTGTCTTTTCTTCTGGCGTTCATAGCGATCAATATTTTCTACAGTTTTTTTTGAGTATCCCAGATTTAGTGATGGTACCCAGTCAGGATGTATATCTTCAGTCAACTTGGCTGGCCTTCCTACAAGGCAATACACTACACATCACATATGCAAATTGTGAAAATAGTTTACTATTACTCTATGAACCTTCTTACCTCCTAAGAAATGTTTAGAACAAACTTGTGCGTTTTTTAATTTACTTTCTGTAAAATCATCTCTTTTTATGGCTGCAATCCATTGCTGTCTCCTCAATATTGATAGTTCAATAAGATGCTTTTTGTGATTTGGGGTTAAAACACGCGGAATACGGAAAAACCCTACATTGTCCCTGTTTCCTCTACTTCCACATTTGATCACACAACAAAAACCGGGCATATTCTTCCTCTAAATTTCAAAAACTATAAATTTATGCTAAATAAATCTCTATTTCCCATAAGAAGGTATGGACTGTTTGCCAGTGTTTGCCCTAACAAAAATTTACGTCTGTCCAAAACAGCTGTTGATGACAGTTTGTTTAAGTGCCTAATTGTCAAAATTAATTATCAGAAAAGTTTTGGGTTATGTGTTGTTTGTTATTTCTCTGTTTGTTATTGATGGTGCTGGATCGTAGACGGCATATTAACAATAATAATAAGTATTATTTGGCTACCCATTTATTACATATAATATTAAAATGGATGATTTGCCACTCCATTTCCATGCTGCGATAACTACAACCGCAATAGCAGTACTTGTAAGCTACGTATTGTTAAAGAAAAAATCCAAGAAAAAACGACGAATTTGGACCAAGCCATGGTTACAAAGACGCACAAGGCACAACAATAATAATGTTTTGTCCATGCTGAATGAAGAATTACTGCAAGAAGATCCAGCATCCTACAAAAACTTCTTAAGAATGTCCAATCAACAGTTTGAAACCCTGTTAAGTTATATTTCTGATAGTATTAAGAAGAATGACACCTTTATGAGGGAATCTATTTGCCCTAGAGATAGGTTGGTATTTTATATTCCACAGTAATAGGTATTTATAAAGGTTCTTATAACATTCATTATCATTTTGTACAGGCTAGAGGTAACACTAAGGTTCTTGGCAACCGGTGAAACATTTCGGTCACTTATGTATTCGACAAGAATACATGAAACCACTATTTCGAAAATAGTCCTTGAAGTTTGTCAGGCCATAATAAAAATAATGCAATCAATATATTTACAGGTGAAGGATGTTCAGTTTGTATTATTAGTCTAAATCACTAATAGAATAACTTTTTAGACACCAACAACAAAGGATGAGTGGAGAAGAAAAGCGGATGAGTTTGATGAAATGTGGCAGTTTCCCCATTGTTTAGGTTCACTTGATGGAAAACACATAACATTTAAGCCACCAATTTCTGCAGGATCTTACTATTACAACTATAAAGGAACTAACAGTATAGTCTTGCTTGGATTGTCAGGTGCATCATATAAGTTTCTTTATGTAAACATTGGCTGTAATGGGAGAATAAGTGATGGAGGAGTTTTTCAAAATAGTGACTTATATAGAAAGCTTTCTAATGGAACTTTAAACATACCAGACCCGCAAGCTCTGTCAAATGACACTGAAAATATACCTTATGTCATATCTTGTGACGTATTTTAGTTATTTGTATTGTAATTTTAATTAACGGATTTTATTATGTTTAAATTGTTTTCATGTACCTACTTTGCTGCCTGTATTGTGTGACACTGTTCTACGCCCATTTGGGTTTTGAATAAATAAACAGTATCTATCTATCTATTAGCCGATGATGCCTTCCCACTATCTGAGAATATAATGAAACCATATCCAGAACGGGGCCTTGACTTTGAAAAAAGGATATTTAATTATCGTTTGTCTCGAGGAAGCAGGATAATTGAAAATGCTTTTGGCATATTGGCTAATCGCTTTAGAGTATTGCTCAATCCAATGCAACTTTTACGTGTGTAGTACTGCATAATTTCTTAGCATCTCAGGGTACTGGTTATACCACATTAGAAGATGATTTTCAACATCTGCCTTCAATTGCACAGCAGGCTGGTAATCGCTCATCCCAGACTGCTCGAGAAACAAGAGACTTGTTTAAAAATTTCTTTAACTCGCCAGAAGGCGCAGTGTCATGGAAAAATAAAGCTGTAAATAATTTCAATTTGTAGAAGATAAATTTGTTTCTATTATTGAATAAAATTAACTCGTTTATGGGTTTTTCTTATTTTCCAACAGCCAGGGCCCATTGAAAAGGTCATAATTTTAACTGTTTGCACAAGTAAAAATAATAATAGCAGGCATGTAAAGAAAATGGGCTTTGCTGGCTTAAATGTGACCAGGATTTACTAAATCAGTGTCCATATTGTCACGTTAAGGGTTGGTTGAGGGGAAGAATACGCAGGATTCCACAGGTAACCCACTTTATTTAAGTAAGTTGTGCCTTATTGTCTAGATAGTTATCTTACCCCCAGATGGTCAAGATGGCTGGGAGCATGATGTGAACTGGCTAGGCTGAAGATACACGGAGGGCAGCGCTTTAGCGGTGGTGAATGAACCCTAGACTTAGGTCCCAGAGCATTCACCGAGCCGGCAAAGACGTGAAGAACCTAACAAAGGGAGGTAAGCTGGAACGGCAACTTAAGCTGCGCGCCCACACTATTTCCTTTGTTAGGGCTGATCTAGGGTGTGGCACTTGGTCACCTACTGCTCCACGTTAAGTTCCACAATAGGCATACCCAGACTAACCCAGAGATCAGTCAGTGACCTCCCTCTAGGGAGACCCCAGAGTTCGGTAATCTGTACGTGCTTTTGGTGCAGTATTTATACCCACATCATGACCCCAATTCGCCAATCTTGCTGACACAAACCTTGTACTGGGGGAGACCGGGGCAACTTAGGGTAACGGCACCTAGTGTAATCTTTATGTTACATGCCCCTCCCCTAGAAAGTGTTCGCCCCGAACACTAAAAGCGAAACTTATACATAAAGTCTACATATACTAATGTTAATCTTAAATGCTATAGGGTGTATAAAGGTGGTGGAACGAGTCCTTTATTTCTTCACCAGATTACAATATAATAGCTTAATATAGTAGAGATAGGGATTTAAAATATCACAAATGTTACCTTTCAACCTTGCTGTTGCGTCTATCTTATTGCCTTCCTTATTAAGCGAAATTCACGTAAATTGCTCATTGTACCCTTCTTTGGCACCATCATCTAAGTGGAAACGCTTCACCTAGGCTTCATCTCATCGTAGTGCCTTCTCTTGGCACTGTATTCTCTAAGCGGCAAACTTCATCGCTTAGCTTCATTTCTTCATATTCTGTCCTTTTGCGTGCTCCTTTAGCACACCTATCCTTGGACATGTATATTTCTTCCTAATTAACGTGAGCCCATCTGGAGATGCTTCTTCAGCTCGACTTATTAAAGACTTCGGGTGCACACGGGTGTAAGTAAAACTGTCGTGGCGGGACCCATCTGAAGATGTCGGCTTCTCCAAGACATAAGGCTAGTTCGCTTTTCAACAAGGCTGTAGCAGTTGATCGATAGACGCAACAAGATTGCCAGGTTGACCCTAAAAAAAATAAAACAAGATTCCAATCATTACTTTGTTTGCCATACATCTCTTAAAACATAAATAAAATCATTATGTAAACCAGTACACTTTGTTGTTGTAACCTAGAACTTCACAATTGCACGAATTTGCTAGGTCATCACATACCTACACTTAGGTCAGGGATCGCGACACTGGCCTAGAAATCAAGATATTGTAAATAAATAATTGCGCTAACTATACACTTATTCTATGAAACCTAATTAAGAAAATTTGCTTTTTACCATACCCAATCTAATACAAAAATAATGTGCTGCTATGCACTAAAAATGTTGAGCTATGGTTGCTTTCTTAGAGCGTCCTACAGGCCCTTCTTGACATTGCCCTACTCAGTTCAAGCAACTGTGGACCTGCAGGCTAGCCCTTTTTCTTCCACAACCTATTATTGTGTTTTCTCTATGTCTCTTCCTTACCATTCTGGCCCTTGTCTTATCTTATCTTCTTCCACTTGAGCTTCTGTACCTTATTCGAATTTGCCAGATTTTGTGGACCTAGAAGTGTACCGTCTTCAATCATTCCCTTTTTCTTTGTGCCCTTGTTTAGCGTGTGTCTGCGAGGGTGTGTCTGCCAATGTGAGGATTAACAGACGGGGATCCAACGAGGCGCCTCCACCATGTCACGTTAAGGGTTGGTTGAGGGGAAGAATACGCAGGATTCCACAGGTAACCCACTTTATTTAAGTAAGTTGTGCCTTATTGTCTAGATAGTTATCTTACCCCCAGATGGTCAAGATGGCTGGGAGCATGATGTGAACTGGCTAGGCTGAAGATACACGGAGGGCAGCGCTTTAGCGGTGGTGAATGAACCCTAGACTTAGGTCCCAGAGCATTCACCGAGCCGGCAAAGACGTGAAGAACCTAACAAAGGGAGGTAAGCTGGAACGGCAACTTAAGCTGCGCGCCCACACTATTTCCTTTGTTAGGGCTGATCTAGGGTGTGGCACTTGGTCACCTACTGCTCCACGTTAAGTTCCACAATAGGCATACCCAGACTAACCCAGAGATCAGTCAGTGACCTCCCTCTGGGGAGACCCCAGAGTTCGGTAATCTGTACGTGCTTTTGGTGCAGTATTTATACCCACATCATGACCCCAATTCGCCAATCTTGCTGACACAAACCTTGTACTGGGGGAGACCGGGGCAACTTAGGGTAACGGCACCTAGTGTAATCTTTATGTTACAATATTGCCAGATTCAATAACCTTTTTTTATATATATTTTACTTACTTACCTAAATAACTGTTATAACCTTTGTTACCCAACTTACGTGCAATTTAAATGTCAAACTGACTGCCATTTAGGGTCTTTTTACATACTTACTTGAGTCCTGTACCCTGGTTACTGTTGAAACAATAATTTTTAAGTTAGTTCAGTTATAGCGAGTTACCAAAAACTTCATTTGTGTGCTGGCACATTTATTAGTCAATTTAAATTTTAAAAGTGATGGGAAAGAACACACAGCCTTCTCCACAAAAAATTTATTCAAGCCCCCCAAAAATGTTAGAGGGGTCGCTAGACATATGTTTCGGGCACATAAGTACCCATCTTCAGGAGCTAAAAGTTAGAAAGTCTACAATGTATTACCCCTAAATGGTAGAATCAAAACATACCCCATATGACAAGGTGAAACGCCGGCTGTCTTTCTTCAAAGGGGAGACAGCAAGACCCAAGTTTTTTAAAAAATTAATATGCCGTAAGGCCAAACATTACTGTTGTGCTTAAAAAATCTGTAATTAAAACTAGAATGTTATATAAAATAGAGAAGAGTACCAAAATTTTTACCTTATTATGGAGAAAAAAACACTAAGACTAAAGTAATACTAAATAGTTCACATTATGTGTTTAGGTCGGGGCGACCCTTAGAATTTAGGATAGAAAGTTCAATCATCTTAAAATTTTTAACTAATGTCGGGTTGCACGAAGCTAACAGAACAAAATGGGCGATAAACGTTCTAGAATTTACAAAAAAGTTTTTTATATAAACATTCGCAAAGCGAAGCCGTTATTTTGATGGCGGGGGGATGGCGCAGAAAATAGTTGCAATGACAACATAGGCGGCACAGCGACAGCACCCGGCAACACCGCCCGCACAAGTGACAGACGACAGAACGACAGTCGACGACTTAATGTCAAAAGCGTCAACAGCGCAAACTACCGTAGATCAAGGAGGGGTCCAAGAGGTATAAACAAACATAAGTGAGGTTAAGGCTATAAGCTGGTTGAACACATTGAAAAATACATTGAAAAAACTGTAAAAAAGGCAAATCTGGGAGAAAATCGAACACTAAATAGTGCGTGCAGACCTGGGAGATGAAGCAGGTGAACAAAAAAAAAAGAAGAAAAACTGAGTTTAAGGAAGGGGCTATTAGAAGTTCAAAGATCTGAAGAATGGAGCCGAGGTGTGGTTTAGCTGGTCATTGAGGCAGGTATGCCCGCCACTCTGAGAGGCCTTGTTAATCTCGAGGACCTCTAAGAGGTTCAAGAGATTATTCTTATCACAAAAATGTAAAGCCCTGAAACCTTGTTCAATATTAAATGTATGTTGATTGTAATAGAGATGTCTAGCAAAATGAGACTTTATGGAGTTTGCATTAAGGTTGGGGTTGTTGGAAAATTTATCTGCCTCTCTAATATGTTCGTGGATACGAGTGGCGAACCTCCTACCAGTCTGGCCAATATAGAGTGCATTGCAGTTGGGGGTGCAGCAGGAGAGTTCATAAACTCCAGATCTGTGAACCTCTTAGAGGTCCTCGAGATTAACAAGGCCTCTCAGAGTGGCGGGCATACCTGCCTCAATGACCAGCTAAACCACACCTCGGCTCCATTCTTCAGATCTCTGAACTTCTAATAGCCCCTTACTTAAACTCAGTTTTTCTTCTTTTTTTGTTCACCTGCTTCATCTCCCAGGTCTGCACGCACTATTTAGTGTTCGATTTTCTCCCAGATTTGCCTTTTTTACAGTTTTTTCAATGTGTTCAACCAGCTTATAGCCTTAACCTCACTTATGTTTTTTTTTTTTTTTTTTTTTCCCTCCGTTTAATGGCGTCACCAACTAGGGTATTTTGCCAGCTCGATACGAAAGAGGCTCAGATAGTCGGGCTTGTGCCCCTGAGCCCCAGATAGCTACTAAAAGTTCTAAAAACTCGCTTAAAGGCACGATCCGAGCAAAAGATGTAGTTCTTCCTCGTGGAAACTATAACCGTCACTGTCACATCCACGTGGTCCTCTCCTAGGCTTTCACCCTTTCCGGCTCCTGGAAGTGCACCGCACAAGACAATTCCACGCGGACTTTTAGGAATCGACGTTTCCACTTAGAGCTCCCACCATCTCCACTCGACCGGCTGCGGAATTCGGTCTTCAACTTCAAATTTCTCTGAACACCGTTTCAAGAAACGTGGTTTCTTAGCGACACAAAATGGCGCCCACGAAACAGACGTGCGATACGTTTCAAGTTGAAAACCGGACTGCTCACTTATGTTTGTTTATACCTCTTGGACCCCTCCTTGATCTACGGTAGTTTGCGCTGTTGACGCTTTTGACATTAAGTCGTCGACTGTCGTTCTGTCGTCTGTCACTTGTGCGGGCGGTGTTGCCGGGTGCTGTCGCTGTGCCGCCTATGTTGTCATTGCAACTATTTTCTGCGCCATCCCCCCGCCATCAAAATAACGGCTTCGCTTTGCGAATGTTTATATAAAAAACTTTTTTGTAAATTCTAGAACGTTTATCGCCCATTTTGTTCTGTTAGCTTCGTGCAACCGGACATTAGTTAAAAATTTTAAGATGATCGAACTTTCTATCCTAAATTCTAAGGGTCGCCCCGACCTAAACACATAATGTGAACTATTTAGTATTACTTTAGTCTTAGTGTTTTTTTCTCCATAATAAGGTAAAAATTTTGGTACTCTTCTCTATTTTATATAACATTATAGTTTTAATTACAGATTTTTTAAGCACAACAGTAATGTTTGGCCTTACGGCATATTAATTTTTTAAAAAACTTGGGTCTTGCTGTCTCCCCTTTGAAGAAAGACAGCCGGCGTTTCACCTTGTCATATGGGGTATGTTTTGATTCTACCATTTAGGGGTAATACATTGTAGACTTTCTAACTTTTAGCTCCTGAAGATGGGTACTTATGTGCCCGAAACATATGTCGAGCGACCCCTCTAACATTTTTGGGGGGCTTGAATAAATTTTTTGTGGAGAAGGCTGTGTGTTCTTTCCCATCACTTTTACACTTACACCTCCACTTTGAGAAAAATGGACTACTACTTCACACAATTTAAATTTTACTTTAAAAAAGTGATTGAATAAAAAAAAAGTAAGGTCCATTGATTTATTTTTCCTAAATAACTGAACAGTTCTTTTTATTTTATTTCACCACATCTCTTAATGCCATCATATAACAATGAAATAATTTCTTGCTCTGTGTGTAATCGTACATTTGGATCTGTTATCATATTTAATTTAGTTGTAATAAATTTGGCCAATATGTCATTGTCGCTAATGGGACCAGTTTGGTTTTTACTTGAGTTGAGGCTCTTCATATGATTATCGAAGCTGCTACTTATATTAGTAAGCGCCATTGTAGCTCCTTGAAGTAGTTGCTGTTCATCGTTGCAACGGCTTTTCTTTGGTTTTGGAGCATCATCATATCTGTGAACTTTCGACTGTTTAGAGGTTGCAGACCGAGGAGTAGCCAAAAATGTAGCGGTACACTCTTTGTCTATTGTTGGGGTGAGAATGCCATCATCACAAACAGTATACTCAATAATGTCTTCACTTTGATCCTCTGAATGTTGAGTGTCTTCATTATCCGTGATATCATTACTGATCAAGCTCTCAGATTCATCTCTAAGAGTATCCAAAGTGCTTCGTACCTCAATATGCTCTAACAAAAACATCATCCTTTGGTAATACCATATACTAGGCACGTAAACCTAAAGCAACATAAACTTATGTGTTAAGTTATATGATATAAACCTACTAAAATATTACTGCTACCTCCTCTTCTCCAGCACCACTAGTTTGACTATTCATGCACTTCCTGTGTTCAGTCATAAAATTACCTCTTAAGCCACTAAGCTTCTGTTTGATTTCACTTATGGTGACGAGCGGTTTAAGCTGCTTTAAACATTTGGCGATAGATTCGAAAGCTGCGGCTCTGGCATGTTTATTCCTATAGCTTAATGATTTAACAGCGTATAAGCAAGGGTGTTTTTGATATTCGTCGATTATTAACTCGCACTGATCTCTGGACCAAGACATTTTTCGTAACTCACTATTGGTTCCAATTATTATAAGAAAAGAAATTAACTAGATTTGGCGGCACTTTCCAAGTTTTCAAAAAACGCACATAACCAAAATCAACAAAATATGAAGTTAAAAATACAGGCGTCACGAAACTTGACAAAATGCATTTGTCATAAATATTGAAATGACAGACAAACAAAAATGCAGTGCGCATGATTTGTAATAAAAATTATCAATTTTTAGAACAAATTCTATAAAATTTGTCAATAAATTTTTTTAACACTAAATTTGATACTAAATCTTGTATGACACGACGACTATTTTTTCGTCACAAATTTGTCCACAATTTTATTACAAAAATTACTATCGTGTCAGACGGCCTTTATTTGAAGAGATATCTCAAAACTAAAAGCATCTTTTCATTGCCACTTTTCTCCAGCTATTCGATGATGGATTCAAATTTGCCACACGACGTTTCGTTTTTTGGGAGTCATCACCAACTTTCTTTTTTCTTATGGGCGCCATATTCGATTTTTAGCCCACCAAATAGTACGTTTTATTCTGATTTTAGTGATGTATAATTATAAGATCAAACGAACTTACCTAAGTGATGTTCGATCTTAATTATATGTAGGCCTCGTCGAAATAAATAAGAATTCATATTGTAGTACCCCGCTTCTAGGGTCAAGCCACACATTTAAAAGAAAGAAATAAAAAAATCGATATTCCCGGTACCTACCCCCGTCCGCCTACGGTGGCGCTCGGTATCTCATTTATTTAAAGAAATCTAGTTTACTGGTGCAAATTGAATTAAGGGGATCAGGGAAATAGGGAGGGTCTTATTTATTTCGACGAGGCCTACATATAATTAAGATCGAACATCACTTAGGTAAGTTTGTTTGATCTTATAATTATATTTGGCCTCGTCTTCATAAATAAGAATTCATATTGTAGATGTTTAAAGACAAAAAATCGAAATTTGCAGCAATTAAACGGAAAGCAGATTATATATAGTTTATTACGAAAAACCCAATCAAACGTAACAAAAATTATAAAAAACGTGATCCAAGTAATAAAACTGCAACATAAAATATAACACTAAAGAACTCAACTCAAAGTAGTATAATATACTAACTCTAATCTCCAAACACAGCCTGCGCAAAATTATTATTAGCTAACAAGGGGCGGTTATAAAAATTGGCAAAATTCTTTGATGCTTCTGACCCGCAGAAAGTCGAATTACATCTAGGCTAACACCTTTCCGAACTGCTGTTGAAGTCGCAGCGTGCCTGGTGCTGTGCGCAGAAAATACAGAAATGTCTATTCCACTCTTACCTAAAAAGGTTTTTAGGGTAGGAGTGTGACTTTAGGGATTAAAAGTGCACTTTTATGCCTCATTTGAGGGATAAAAGAGACACTTTTAATCCCTGCTCTGCATTCTGTTCAACGCACCATTTTTGGTAAACAAGAAACTGTTTTTTGTAAGCCTCGCGAGATTTTTCTGGAAGAAGGCTAGCGATGGCCTCTTGGGCGGCCTCTTCAATGTTCATTTTCAAAAAATACGATTTTTCTGGATTCACCGTTTGATAACAACTGATTGACATTTGTTTTGTGCCATAGCAACACTTCCAGGGCACAATAAATTTTAAGTGAATCGACCATGCCAACAACAATCAATAACAACTATCAGTAATACGAGAGTACCGTTGTAACCACTGTTAGTTTTGTAATTTTTTTTATTTTTAGTTTCTCGCATTCTAAAGTGCATAAAATAGTATATAAACCTCGTGACTAAAGTGTCTTTTAATCCCTTAGCAAATTGTAGCCCTCCCTACGGTCGGGCTACAAACCTTTCGCCGCGGGATTAAAAGAACCACTTTAGTCCCTAGGTTTATAATATACTATTATCCACCGGCAGACAGTCTGCGTAGAAGCAACCTTGTAAGGTTTCTTATAAGTTATAAATAATTCTTTAATATCACTACGCAAAACCTCAGTCCTATCCAGCTAAGACCGTCGATGCTACACACACTCTGGGATCCTGCTTAAAAAATGGCAATAATAAGCTGGGTTGCGGTCGGGTTCGACCTGAGGATTTTAACCGCTTTGTTATATTAATTGTTATCAAATCTGAAGTAACAATGATGTTCCTATATTATTCTTTATTATCGATAGCGGTCAGAGTCTGCGCTCTTTGCCCTGTGGCCAAAGCTAAGAGAACCACTAATTTCTGAGACAAAATGTCTAAGGACATGTCTATAGGCGAAAGTGTCCTAATAAAGTTTAATACCAAAGCAAGATCCCAAGTGGAGCTGTACCTCGGTAGGCTCGGCCGGTGTCCATATACTCCCTTAAAAAATCTTTTTACTCTAAAATCCTCGGCAATGTCAAATCTTGCAATCTGCGCTATTGCGGAGCGATAGCTATTAAGTAATCCATAAGACAAACCCTTCTGATAATGTATTGTAAGAAATTCTAATAATAAAGAGACAGTAACTAAAAATACGTTAATATTCCTGGATTGGCAAAAGGACCACCATAACCGAAGACCTACGTTGTATTGCTTTAACGTGGCTGGTGCCAAGGAATCTGTGCAGATGTCCAAAGATACTTCAGGCACGCTGTTTAACTTCAAAGCTTCGCTGATAAGTGCCCGACTACCAGGGTAAGAGATCGCCATAGAGGATGAGGTGTTCTATTAAAAGAAAGTAAGTTCTTACTCGGGTGTAAAATTAGCGGTGGCTTTAACAATAAAGAAAGGAAAACAGGGTACCAGGGTTGTGACGTCCATCTGGGTACCACTACTAAGCCCTCCGCCTCACTATCAATACTTTTCTGAATCACCCGCAAAATTAAAACAAATGGAGGAAACGCGTAAAACTTAAGATTGCCCCAATCTAAGGTAAAAGCATCAATAGCCCAGGCTTCAGGATCGCGCATCCAGGATACAAATCTGGTGCATTTGTGATTTGTCCTAGACGCAAATAAATCTACTTTAGGCAAAAAATAATGATTACAAATGGGTGTAAAACCTGTATCCTGTAACGTCCACTCTGTTTCGATTTCCAGAATACGCGACTCCTGATCAGCCTCACAATTCTCCCTTGAAGGTATAAGGAATGCACACACTGGCGCGAATAATTCGGTGCGACGGCGAAATTTTCGCTTCGCGAAATATTCGTCGACTCAAAGTCTTTGGCGTATAACGAGGAGCAACAAACTGGCGCGAAAATTTCGCCTGGCGACAACGAAACTCCAGCGAATTTTATTTCTTTCGCGACAAGCCGCGTTTTCGTTGCGAATCAAAGATGGCTTCAACTGAAATGATAATAGAGTTTGTGAAGAAATATCCGATTTTATACGATTTAAGTCTTCTCGTAAATTGGTAGTGTTCTCGTAAATTGGTATATCGTTTTTCGATGTCATCTTTAATTAGATTTAATATTTCATCAAAACAAGCAATGTCCATTCTGAAATATTTATAAAAACGCTTTTTATCTAGTCGCAGTTGTGGCATGAGTGTGTGAAATTCGCCTTTTTCTTTTCTTTCCAAATTTATATCATGTGTCCCGAGCTTTTTTCTAAAAAAAAAAACACCAACTTTAGCACAAAATGTTACTTTTTATTACTCAATTGACGTTAAACATTTTCCTGTCCTGTAAATGTTAAGGCGCTACTGAATTTAAAGTTACCACATAATTATATTTAATAAAAAATTGTTAGAATGCCTTACTTTTCACCTTCCTCATCTTCTAAAGCAGCCAATAATACTTCTTCTTCAGAGCTTGAAGAATCCATCTTTCTATATAATCAATAAAAAAATATGTCTTATGAAATTTTTGCGCAAGTGTACCCACAAATTTTGACTTCCTACGTGTCGCGAAATATTCGCGCAAATGTGATAGAAGAGACGAATTTCTCTACCGCCTGTGTCGCGAAATATTCGCTTCGTTATCGCGGCGAATCAATTCGCGTCAATGTGTGCATTCCTATATACGACGCAAATATATAAATTTTTCGCAATTCGCACCATTGCCAAATTTCTTTAGCAAGTGCATGAAGTTTCGGATGTTGAATACTGCCCATTCTGTTAATGTACCCAATTGCTGTAGTATTATCAATACGACATAAAATATCTTTATGCGTTAAATTACTGGCAAAGCATTTCAAACCAAAAAACGCAGCTAAAAGCTCCAAATAATTGACATGAGAAAGTCTTTCTGAAGCACTCCAGAAACCGTGTGATCTTTCTCCATTACAAAATAAACCCCAACCTGTTAAAGAAGAGTCAGAAAAAATTTTCATGTCAAAATTACGAGGCTTTAATGACTTCTGCGCAGTTATAATATTGGTTAGCCACCAATCAAAATCTGTAGATAAAGTAAAGGTTATATTCATTAAAGAGTCATAGTTTTCCTGGGAATCTCGCAGTGCCAAATACTTTTGGCGTTCAAAAGATTTTGTATAAAGCCAACCATAAGATATCGCTGGACATGCAGACGTCAGTGTCCCTACAAACCTCGCAAAAACCCGTATCTGACATCTTTTCGTAAGAGAAAACTTTTTAGTCAAGGCAAATATCTTTTCTTTTTGGTCCATTGGTAAAATTATAATCATTTCTGCTGAATTGTATAAAAAACCTAAATATTTAATTATTTGTGTTGGTGTAGTAACACTCTTATCATAGTTAATCGCAAAACCTAACGACTCTAACAATGCTATCGATTCAACAACATTTTTGGTAAATTCCTGATCTGAGGCCCCCAAAATAAGAAGGTCATCCAAATAAATCACTAAGCGGAAACCCTTGTTCCTTAAACAACTTATGACTGGTTTCATTAATTTGGTGAACAGAAAAGGAGCACAATTTAAACCAAATGGGAGAGAATTGAACTCATAAATTTGTCCTTGGAAACAAAAGCGTAAGTATTTCCTATGCTGCTTATGTATTGGAATAAAAGTGTAAGCATCCTTCAGACCCACAGTAGCCATAAAATCGTCTTTGTTAAGCAAACCTATGACTGTCTTATGATCTTCTAATTTAAAATAAGATGTGTGAACAAACTTGTTCAAATTTTTTAAATTTAGAATCAATCTAAACGATTTATCAGGTTTTTGTACCAAGAAAATTGAAGAAAGGTATTGCCCTTCGCAAGGCTGAACTTTTCGCAAAGCACCCATTTCCAAAAATTTTCCAATGGCGTTAAGAAAGTCGTTAACCTCAACTACTGACCAACTAGGTTCAATAGGCGCTCTTTTTTGAACTGGCCTAGATAGAAAAGGTATTTTAAAACCCTGAATAGCAGATAAAATAAATCTATCTGAAGTCAATGCTTTCCAAGAAGAAAATTGAAATTTTAAAATTCCAGCTGTCTTAGAGCTACTAACCCTAGAGTTTAACGCCTTCGTTGTTCCATCCGATCCGTTCTTGTTGGAAAGGCCACCTTTCTGGGTCTGGATCCTGGCTGACGATAATCCGACGTCTGACGTAGAGAAGTGGGAGTTCGGGTCTGATGATTCATTCTCACTTGACGTCCGCCCTGACGTCTTTCCCTGACTGGTCGGGACGGACTGCGGAAGTTTTTTAAATTCTGCTGCATGGTAGTAGTCGCCCTTTTAGCAGGACTTGCCTTGATTTTCATGACCGAAAGATTCAGCCTCCATACGTTTCTCCAAATCAGAACCGAACAACCATTCATCTGAAGGAGATGACACCAAAGTCTGTTTAATAGACTTGTCTAGCCCAGATAAGGCCACTGTCCTTTTAAAGGCCACATACTCTATTTCGCCAAGTATGTTTTTATAGTTGTGTGCAACATCTGGTGACATCTGTACTCAACTCTATGAGTTAGAAAGTACAGATGGCGTTCCAAAATCTAGGAACAGCACCATTAATGCCGCATCATTCGGTAAACACCGATCTGATTGGTTGAAAATGGTGAGGTTTTGTTTTTTGTTTATCAATCCCAATCCTCTGACCGGTTTCGCCGTATTACGGCTCATTGACTATACTGGAACGAAGGTTTTGTTTTTTGGTTATCAAGCCCTATAGCCTCTCTGATGAGCCGTAATACGGCGAAACCGGTCAGAGGATTGGGATTGATAAACAAAAAACAAAACCTCACCATTTTCAAGTATGTTTTTATCGTAAAAATACACTATAATTCATGAAAAATACTTTTATTGGTGTTACAAATAAATACCAAATAGACAAGAATTAAATTAAATTAACCGTTTTTAAAAAAAACAGGTGTTCTTTAGTAGTAGAGCAATGGGGATACTGGACCATTTTGATGAAATGGTGAAGGCGCGAGGTTCTCGTAGCGTGGTGCCCGTAGCCCCGGAGCCCCGCGCCCCGCCGTGCGGAGCCCCGTGGGGGCCCCCTCGTTGGGCCCCCTGTCACTTGTCATACGTCACGGGCCCCCCTGTCACTTGTCGTCACGGGGCCCCCCTGTCACTTGTCGTCACCCCACATGTCACCAGGTGGGTGGGGCCCCCTGTCACTTGTCATACGTCACCTGTCACCGGGCGCGTCCCGGTGCGCCCCCCCACCCCCCACCCCTTGGTGACGTCACGTGGTCCATGGTAATTAAACCTTGAATATCAACAGCAAAACACTTTCATTTCTTTTTCGGAGAGAGCTCAACTTTTTTAGGTCAACAGTCGGACATTATATATTGAAAAATAATCAAAAAAGTGATTCCCAATTTCATACATGGTCTGATCAGGGTCACTACGTAGTAATTAGGTATTTGGTTGCAAATACAAATATATTCAAAAACAACAAATTATGCTTTTTGTTAATGTCCTATCAGCCCATATTTGGTGCTGCACTTTTCCCACTATTGACACATAATTGTTGTTGATGTACGCTTATTTTTCATGTATCTACCCACAAAAATATATTTAAAACAACAAATATGGGGTTTGTAATGTCCTATCAGTCCTACTATCAATACATAATTGTTGTTTTTCGTTTATTTTTCATAAATTTCACCACAAAAATATATTCGAAAGTAACAAAAATATGTTTTGGTAATGTCCTTCCTTTGGTCACAACTGTGTATAAAAGCATAAGCAAAATCGGTAGTAAGGCAGTGAAGCAGCAGAAGTTAGCAGCCAAAAATCGACGATTTAAAAAGCATTTTTTTTCAACCACCACCACCACCACCACCACTATGAAGCCAATAGTTCTGGATTTCCAGGGGTTCAAAGACGAACCCAACAAGTTTATAGTAAAAGAGTTGGCCACATTTGATGGTGAGGTGCAGAACCATTTCATTTTCAAACCGCCATTTAAGATCGAGATGCTTCCCGTCCAATACCAAAAGCAGGCGGATTGGCTGATGAACAACCATCATTATATCCAGTGGGATGAAGGATTCACCCCACTGCACCATCTGCCGGCGATTATCAAAAGAGTTACGAGGGAGGCCGATGTTATATGTGTTAAAGGTTTAGAAAAGTTGGAATTTTTAAAACCTTATTGCTTCCCCACACCTGTTAGGGAAATATGTTTACCGATAAATATCAAGTCTCAACAAGTTAGGTGTGGGTCTCACAAAAAATCGCCCGCTGTATGTGCTCTAGCTAACACTATTTTTTTATACAATAATATATATGAATCCTATACTTAATAAACATTACTTATTATATAATACAAACACTTTTTTGCTTTTAAATCGTCAATTTTGGTTGCTAAGTTCTGTTGCTTCACACGCTATGTACTTATCTTTGAAATGTTTTAATCAGTTGTAAACATATAAATTGAAATGTTTTAATCAGTTGTAAACATATAAATAGAGTGCAATGTTAATTACATTTCCCATTCGTTCTAGTAACATGGCTTTGTTACATCCAACTTTTTTAATTCTCACTGCAATAATCAACAATGTCCTATACGTGTATCAACCTGAAAAGAATCCTGATGTATACGTGTGTTTCGATAAGATGAATGACAGCTGGCCTGATAGATGGGTGAAGATGAGCAAAAATGACTTAATTGTGTCAGCAACAGTGCCACTTAACGCCACCAACTATAAGCTGAGGCTTTGGTACCCAAATCGAACACACGGCGATAGCGGCTGGCGAAACCTGACACAACTAGTTGCGACAAGTGATTGTGGTGGTGGTGGTAGTGAAGCGTGTTTGTGGATTGATATATTTTGGTGCACCATAACAATTACCTTATCTATATTGTTACTGGCGGCTGCAGTTTCTGTACAACATATGCGAGGTAGAAAATAAAACGAATGTGTGTTTTTTATACTTTTTTGGTTCTTTATTTTTCCACACAAAAACTCTCTTTCTCTTACAGCAGCAACATTGTTTTTTTCCTTACAGAAAAAAAACGCTCTTATAACTATTGAACATTATTTTTTATTTTATAGTGTCCCCATGGAAGGGTATTGTAACAGTCATTCAATAAAAACCTTTTATCGTCACATGAATTTAATGCTAACTTAATTTCATTACAACTAAATATATTATGCTTAATTGATTGGATAGTTCTTTGTTTAACAATTTTATTTTCACCAAATTTTAAACATTTTACATAGTCATCAAAAGTGATTTTATTTTTTACAATTTGATATTTAATACCTTTTAATTTTTTAACACATTTTGTATTGTCAAGTTTATATGAATACATTTTAGATCGTAAACCTACGAAATGAGTAATAATTCGTCCAGCAGTTTCATCTTTCATAAGACCTAAAACTTTCTTGTTAGCTTGAGGAATCCCATAGATGTTGTCTTTTGGGTAATCGCTAGTATCGAAATATTGCAAATCAGTTTTGATGATTTCCGCATAGGCGTTATCACATGTAATTTCATATATAAAACTGTCAGTGTCGATATACATTAATTTAAGATTATTCTGAGGCACTTTGTAAAGCATGTAGCTATAATGAAAATCATACATGATGGTTTTGGAAAGATCTAATATGGTCATACCTACATAAAGTGGTTTGTTAAAAACAAGTTTAGTTTTTTTCATCTCAATAGCCACTAAATTTTCAGTAAATTTTACAACACTATCAAAATTTGGACTGGAAATCAGATTTTTAGCTCCATACCTGCCATACCAGCGGTTAACTAATTTGACAATCCTGTGTTTTCTAATATTTTCCATTGTTTTACCAAAAACTGCGTTATTCATCAGTTTAAAAAGATTTTTTGCGAAACCAGTTGTGGCTTCGGTTCGTAATTTGGTGTTTAAATCAATATATGGTTTTAACCAAGGAGATTGACTAAATTTTAAAATACGATGAATTTTTTTCAGTTGAATTCCATGATTCAACGCTTGTTTTAAATTTTTGTAATGAATGACATATTTTTCTTTCTTATAAAAAGTAGTTAAAAGTTTCGGCAGTTTTGAGTCAGGTGGAGTTTGATGTTCAGGACAAAACGGCAAATCTTTGTGTAAATCATGGAGATGTTCGGGACATTCCAAGTCCACTTCTAAAATATACCCAATGTCTGAATTATCATCGATGCTGCACACATCAAAATTACAATCTTCCATCCATTCAAAGTTATCATAAGGCAAATATTGACACATTGCCCAGCCATATAAGTTGTTTACATCCAAATATAATAAATAAGTGGATGGTTTTGAGCTATCAAAATTTTCCATAAATTTATTGTTTGCCTCAGAGTAACGATTGCAACATTGTGAAATTCCCCCGCGTAGACCATTTTCAATAAACATAATTTGATCGATATCTTTAAGTAACCGGAGTTTACATTTGGTATATTTTAGCATACAGTCCCAGGTGTATCCAGGCAATGTGTAATACCAACTAGGGTCTAATCCGTAGATGGTATGGCAATTACTTCGAAAATTTTCAAAAACATCTGCTAATAATAAAACATCTGTTTTAAGATATAAATCTGAATACTGCCCCAAATTTTCAATGTTAAAACTTGTCCAAACAGTTTGGGCATGGTAATAATCTTCATCACTAATGTTTTCATCATTGAGCTGACTGTAAAAATTTTCTTTGCTTGGTAAAGCAGTTTCCTGCAACTTATCTATATGGTCAATGTAATCGTAACAGAAAACACCTTTTCTTGTTAATAGAGTAAATTGGTTGTCGTCGGTCACGTAAAATTCTTTTTTTGTTATTTGTAAATCAGCAGGATCCAGTGTAGACACTAATTCACTTAATGATGCATTTAAAAATCTCAAAGAATCTACAAAGCGAAACTTGAGATTAGTTTCAGAATTGTAGATGGTGAAGGAAATATATTTTTCCTTGTTAAGAGGTAGAACGGTAATCCTCTCATTTTCCCCAAATTTTTTAATAAGGAAGTGAGAATCATACCCAGATAAACAATGGAAAAAAACTGGAATTACAAATTGTGTTTTAAAGTTTAAATTGCAGGCTTGATGACTCAGACCTCTAATTTTCCCCGTGAAATGGCAATGATCGCGAACGACAATGTCACTTGCGTTAAATATTTTTTCACAAATATGACAATGTCCATTCTTCTTATCATAGTCACTACTAAGATCCATTGGAATAATATTTTTTATTTTAGATTTAACCAATTCTGATAGAGTTTGCATTTCGTTTGAAAACCAATCTAAGCAATCAAGACCTCGATATGTTTTATAAAAAGAGAGTGTATCATCATAGTCACACTTGAAATAATAGCCTACACTAAATGCGGTGTGTTTTTGATAGTGCACTTCATCATTTTGTCGCTCTAAAATCGACTCGAAATCAGCGTAAATTACAAAAGGTGTTGTTTGTTTATAGCAATAATTTTTGAACTCCACATAATCATAAGGCGGAAATGTAATTTGACCAAAATTTTTTTGCTCACATAAAGTGGTATGGTTTTTTAATGTATCATTACTATAAAAATAATTTAAACATCTATCACAAACAAATTTTTTACATCTATGTTTATTTATCTGTTTAAATAAAAGCCGAGACAAGTCTTTGATCCAACAATAATGGTATTTCAGCTCCGTTTCATCTTCTTGTATAACATAATCAGATTTTATGGTATACTGGTTTTGAATTAAAAGTAAATTGACATGTTTTTCTAATTTTTGATTAGTAAGCTTGGCTGGAACGGTAACATAACCCTGCTTTTCCAACTCAAGCATGTACACGTTAATTGAAATTTTATTGAGTTTTTCAAATTTTGGAATATTAGACAGAGACATTGCTTCGATACCATTAGTTTTTAACACTCTTTTATAATTTGGATAAGAAGAAACCCTGTCAGAATGTGTATGTGTTGGAAAAAGGGCTGCCATTACACTCCAGAAAAAACATGCATTGTCGTTATTTTTAATATTAATGCAAGCGTGTTTATTCGCAATTTCCTGTGGAAGTGGTATGTATGACGAACCGCCATTTCCAACTTCATATTTATTAATGTTTATTTCTAAACTGACAATTTTTGATAACGCCCATCCACTATCCTTTTCTTGAAATTCCTCCATTTTAGTTAAAATTAAATTTGTGATATTATCACGAAACCACTGGATCAAATTTGTACTGCCATCAATAATAAAATTTGAGGTATTAAAATATTTGAATTCAATTTTTAACTCATCCTGCCGTTTAATAATGTATTCACCACAAAATGTGCTATTTACTTTAATCATATTATATTTTTTTAAAATGTTTGAAATTCGACGCTTAAATAAACCTTCTGCATCAACAAAAAAATCTCCAATCTGCTTATGTACTAAATTAATTATTAAACCTGATCTTATCCTACTGTTAAACGCTAAAGATACATCTAACCATTTAACTCTATCGGATATTTTTTTTCTGTTTAAACCACCACCTACGTGATTGTTTAAATTTTTAAAAAGTATCTTAAGCCTTTTGAAATGTCCTAAATTAGTTAAAAGTTTTTTGCACACACCCACATTGTTGTCCGACCGCCGCCGCCGCCGCAGTACAGTTTGCACTTGTCTAATTGAAATTGAAATTTTTTTCAACCATTCTGCTACTTCTTCAGGTACTGGCTGAAGTACCAATATGGCGTAGGCTTTTCGGAATAACTCAAGGGTGTGTACGCTGATTTCCGCTGCAGCTCGAGTACAATCTGACATCTTCGATCTTTCTGAAATGATTAAAGCATGATTAGTATTACACCTAAATATATTTTAATTATACTTACAAATTTCCGTTATTTCCACAATTGGTGTTGGTGATAAACCACTAACCACTTTCATACCTAAAAATTTTAGGCCATATTTCAGCGGTATAAACTCCGCCAAACTGTCTTTAATGGGTGTCGTCATCCGACTAGGCAAAAACACCACGCTGTCAGACAACTCGGCCCGAACCACATCACCAAATTTTGAATTGACCACTTTTAGGTTGTGCAAGGGATACAATTGGTTTAATTCAAGTTGTTGAAACTTTAGTAGAGGTTTTTCAACCAAACTGCCGGATTCGTTAATTTTGGTTAGGTTCATGATTGTTTTGTTTAAGGTAGATAGGTACGTTTGTGCGTAGACTAATGTTTTCAACTCTCTTGTTGACTGGTTTTATAGGCATTTGGGGGAGGGGGGGTGGTCTACCACATTTCCGCCTCGCTTACCACATTTCCAAGGCACGTGATAAAGGAATAAAATATATGAGGTCATTCCTATGCAAATGTTTATATTATTAATTTACTTGACTCGCGTGAAAGCCAAGATTTTACATATGAATTGCATCACCCACGCAAGTGATTATGCATTTGTGATGAGGTTACAGTAAAAATTCTATTTTAGTTTAGACAGAGAAAAAAAATAATGACGGTGTTTGAAATGGATCAGGTGTTGAGTAAAACCGTTTTGGATGCAGAAAATTGCTGTTGTTTTAAAGAATTGTTATTGCCAATACCACCCCTTCTGTTTGAAGAGCTGTTACTCGCGCCACACGAAAACGAGGAGGAGGAGGCGAAGGGGCAGGTGGACTTTCTCAATTCCCTACGATGTTTTGAAATAATGGATTTTTATTTTTGTGAGCATTGTAATCATGTAGTTAGATTACATGAAATAGGTGTGCTTTGTGGGGGCTGTAATAAACCTGCTAATTATGTACTTTATACAATGTTTTTTTATTTATTTACAACCTTTGTTATATGAGTAAGTAGTATTTTAAGTTGTTCATACAAAGACAAATTTGGACAGGGAATGTCAAAGATGCTTAAACTTAATTGATCAGATTTTTTTAAAGCATTTGAAAATTCATCATATTCAAAATAGCGCTGATTTTGGAAAAAATACAACAACCCATTGGTATAACGGAAAGCTCCATTTATAGCTGGAGGAATTCCGTTAAAGTCTTTCGAAATATACCCATAGTATTCTACAGTGAAGGAACATTCATTGATTATACAGTAATAATTATCGCTAAAAAAATATATGGTTTTCCCGCTATAGGTGTTGATTGCCCCAATCAAATCGTTTTCAAAGGGAATCTGTAGATCTGATAAATCAAGTTTTCTACTTAGCTTAAAATTTTTATCGTTTATAACATAGATTTCCTTATTTACAATTAAAACTAATTCATCATTAGGTCTTTGATAGGCAGCCGTAATTTTTTCTATTTTAGGTAAAAAAGGAAATATAGAGTAGATAGAAATACTCTTTTTAGACATTTTCTTCAACTGTAAATCCATAATCCATATTTGATCTGATTGTAGGATATATAAGTTGTAATGCATTATTAAGAAAAACAAATCACTTGGATTTACATCACATAAGTCAAGTTGCGGTTTAATTTCAGGCTTGTACGGTAAGAGCGGCTGTGTATAGGGTGTGTGCATGGTACTAGTCAGAGCAGGTTTATAGACGGTGCGAGATGGCTCAATAGTAGTAGTAGTAGTAGTAGTAGTTTTAAATCCATATAAACTTTGAATAGCCAAAATATCGTCCGAGTGTAAGCGTGAATTATCGTTGTAGTATGCATACATGATGGCTTTGGGAACAGCTGAATGTCCTAGTCCGAGCGCATGACCAATCTCATGCGTTAAAACATCTATGAAGCTGTGCTCATTTGAAGGTGCTTTATCTGTACCTAGATACCATTTTTCTGAAGAATCTAAGTGAATCTCGAGACAAGTACTTCCATTGCGTCCATTTGGTCCAAACGCATGGCCTAATACACCACCTACCCCATCAAAATTATAAGGGCAGTTTTTTTTCTTTAAGCATCTAACCTGGTTAGAATGGTTATAGCTAACAAATGAAATTATCAAATCCGGGTCTCTAATGTCTCTTATAAATTCTAAATTAGTAACATTGCTCCACACACTAAAAGCTTGCGAGGCTAGTTGCACTAGTTTTGCATGTGGTAACGGAGTGGTAGGGTGAGCAATATGCCAAACTAATTTCTGTTTACCCCATTTTCCCTGAAGTGAAAATGCATTGTCACTCACACCACATCTAGCTTTTTTCATAAATTCTAATGTTTGATCATCAAGAATTCCATTTACATTTAAGCTGTAGTACTCTTGAAATGCCATTAAGGCATCCGTTACATCTGTTTGAGCGTTTTCATTTGCACTTGAAATATTAAGATAACCATATTTAGTTAAATAATCTGTAACACTAAAATTAGCATCACAACAACAACTGCTAACTAAAACCAACAACACAATTAAGCACTTCATTACTGCAAGGAAGTTGGGAGTAATATGATTAAGAAAGTGATATACAATTAATTTAAAACTGGTTTATTTGTCATAGGTTAGGGTTCCAGTGAAATACTTCAATCACGTTTTCATGGTTTTTTATTGTTTTGCAAATCTTGTATAAGCTGTTTTTTGTTATTAGCTAAACACTCCCTTATACAATATGTTTCTACATGAGAATTAATATTACAAAACACGCGTACAAGAGCTTCAATTTTATCTACAGAAACATGATGAACAGTTATATAGTCGTGAAATACATTTACAAAATTATAATAATATTTGGCAAAATCCAATATTTTTAACTCACTAATTTTAGTGTCTATAAAAAACCAATCAATAATGCACAAATCGCATACATTACTTTCCGTTAAGTACAATGTGGCGTCCTGATTGGTTAACGCAAGAACTTTAGTGTTATCATTCATTAGGTGTGTCGTAATTAAACCGTTGCAGGATGAAACTTGCATGCTGACTGTCATTGTTATTCTTAAAGTAATTGTTTTGAAACCACTGAAGATTGATAATGAGGTGTTTCCACTCACTTTCGGTAAAACAAAATGTACCGTTTGCCACTGGAATCCTTATAGTTGGTTGAAAATCCATTGACATATTAAGACCAATACAAATGTCAAATCCGCTACTGGGGCATGCAAAAGTGGTGTTCAGCAGATAACACTGTTGTTCTGGTTGACTGCCCCCATTAAATGCAATGTTTTTATGCGTAGCTTTCTCATACATATTTAAAAGCTCAGTAACATCCTGATCTAATACTTCACTACACATGTTGCTTTAATGAAAATTGAAGCACTACTAATTTTAGAGTGATAAGCTGTGTGTGTGTTATTTTATTAGTTTAACGCATGTGCATTATGATTTATTACTAATATACAACTATTGTCATAGGAGGCAGTCATTTTTTTCAATTTTGTTGGATTCTCAAAGATGCTTAAACTTAATTGATCGGATTTTTTAAGCATTTGAAAATTATAATTTATTACTAATATCTATCCAACTATTGTGAGATTTGTCGAAACCAAGCCACTTTACAAACACCTTTTGCCCCTTCTTTCGCAATATTTTTTCAACCAAGAACACCTCCGGTTGTTGGGTTTTTTGTAATTCTTGACGGTAAAAAGCCCCTTTTATGGGTCTACCCTGCTGATCTTCCAATAAATAGCTTACAGGATTTGTAAGTTTAATCTGAACTAATTTTAAAGAGTTCAGTAGTCCAATTAGGTAAAAATCCTTTCTCAAAAACATGTTTTGCTTTGCTAATACGTACTAAGTCGCCCACCTTAAATTTGTTTGTTAAATCAACCATTTTAATATTATTATATGCTGTAGACAACAATTTTTTTTCATTTTTCTTATTAACATCAACGGGCTTCATTTTTGTAGTTGAGTGTATGGTTTCATTGTAGTTTTTAACAATGTCTGCTAATATACCAATCCATTTGTGACTTCCGTTTAAACTAAAAAATTTATAAAGAGTTTCCTTAAGCGTTCTGATACAGCGTTCCGCTATAGCGGCCTTGGTGTGACTGAAGGTACTATAATGATTAATATTCCATTTTTGCATGAGATTTTGAAACCTGTGGTTATAGAATTCTTTTCCATGATCCGTATGAAGATTTTTCGGTCCAGTCTTAGCACGTTGTAGTATCTTAGCAAATGCGGCAGTTACTTCTTCACCCGATTTTGTCTTCAAAGGTTCAGTCCAAACGTACTTTGAGAAACAATCAATGACAACAAGGAAATATTTGAATTGTTTATTTTCTCTAACATGCATATCCATTTGAGCAAGGTCAGCTTGCCACAGATCATTCAAACCCTTAATAATAGTACGTCGTCTAGGAAACTTTTTTCGAATGGGTTTATGTAACTCGTTAATAAGCTGAATTTTTTCTTTAGACATCACCGGGGGATATCTGGGAGAACTACACAGGTTTCATTTCTATAGCACCAGAGCTTGTACTGTTTTTGAAGATCTTTTAAGATAGTTTCCTGTTGCCTAAGTAGATCATGCGCCTTATCAACATCATTTTTTATACCTCTTAATATTATATTCTTATCTATATAAATTGCAATTAAATTATTTATATATTCCTTACTCATTTCTACTTTTGTATCTTTTATAATTAACAATAAATTATCTATATATTCCTTAGTAGTTGCATCATTTTTGTCTATAGGTGGTTTTAAATTACAAATTCTCAAATTTTCTGCATCAATATCTCCTTCAGGTGTATGGGGTAACACTGATTTGGAGTAACTTGTTGCAGCTTGTTTTCTGGAGTGACGTCCGAACTTATCAAGACTCATTTTCATACTGAGACCTAATAAATAATATTTGCTTCTTTAAGTTCCTCAATTATTGATGCGATTTCATTATCATGGGAAGTATTGCCGGCCCCTTTCGATGCATATAACAGTCGTAATCGGTCAACTAGTTCATTGACATCATTCCACCATACATAGTCAACTGGATTTGTATTATAAATCATTTTCACTTCACCACCTTTTTTCTGAGGTGTGGGAGCAGGTAATAGATAATTACGAACAAGATTCTTATATTTAGCAGATGAACTCCCCTTTATTTTCCCAGCAGGTAGAAAGTCTGTTCTGTATAAATTAGTCAGATTTACAATTTTTTTATAATTCTCATGGTCGCTGGTTGCAAAATCACTTGGATCTTTGTAAAACAACAAATTGTAAAGCCCCCTAGTTCCTTTAAATCGTGTACCGTTTATTATTATATCACCATTATCTTTAAAACTGAGATCTGACTTTCCTAAAGTCCATTTATCGGCAGCTTTATTAAATGCAGGTCCAAATGTTATATCTATTTTTGGCGATGCCTTGAGGTATTCTGTGATGTACGTTTGTGCAATCTTAGAGTAGTCAGAATCAGAAGATTCATAATAGTCATCACTTGTGTCATCACTATTCTGCTCTATTTTGGTTTCATTATTTATATCCTCATCGTCCCCCTCAACCTCCTCCTCCTCCTCCTCCTCCGCCTCAAACAATTTCTTAGGTTTTAGTTCTTGATGAGGTTGAACTAGTTGTTGTTGTTGTTGTTGTTGTTGTTGTTGTTGTTGTTGTTGCGTTAGAATTAAAGCAAGTGGTTTTGTAACTGGTTTGAACAATTCGTTCAACGTTTTGTCCTCTTCAGATCGGCCTAGCTTAAGAGATTGATATTTTTTCCGAACATTTTGACTCAATTCGGCAATTCTTCTTTTACGCTCTGCATCTGCTTTACTAAGGAGTTTCATAACGGAAATAAAGTATACAAACAGTTACAACACTTTTATATACTTGTCAAAACCCTTACGGTACCGCCCACTATCTAAATCAAAATCTTTAGCAATAATTAAAACTCCAAACTTATCATTCCAGCATTCAGAACACAATTTTTTAAAAACATCATAAGTCATGTCTGGTGACACGTGTTCATCAAAAGCATGTCTCAAATTCACATCATCTTGTTTAAACAAAACTATTATATTGCAATTATCTCTGATTAATTGTTTGGGTATTTTCGAATACGTTTGACAAATGTAAACAACATCAATGTCATTATGTCGACCCATTGAAAAATATGAACGTATTTTATCCTGTTTTTCACATGCAATATCATCAAATATAAATATGGAATTCTTTTTAGCATTTTGATAGTCAATTAGCTCATCATTATCTGTAAAGGGAAAATACCCCACACCTTTAACATTTTTTAACACTTCCTCCAATAGCGCATATTTAGGTTGAAAAAGAGATTTTGAATACACATACACATTTTCAAATCGTAATCCATTCACATTAAACAATAACGATAAAAACAGGTTTGTCTTTCCACAACCACTTCGCCCACAAATTATGGCGCGAAAACAATTTGGCAATAATTTGCTATGTTTTACATCTTCAGTTGTTTTAAAGTCTAAATTCTCTATTGGAAGATCTATGTCTTGCAGCACTACCTCCATTTTCATAGAGAAAAATGGTTCTTGTTTTAGGTGAACAACCTATTTATATAGCTGTTTTACAGATGGTAACTTCAGTAGTATGTTAATAATCCAAGAGCACACAGGTGCTGGTATTGTCAACTCCCTAATTAACAAATTACCCTTTGAACTACATCTACCTTCCTATCAGTGGTGTGGACCCGGAACTCGTGTGAAAGAACGCTTAGCTAGAGGAGACACTGGAATTAATCCTTTAGATAGTGCCTGCAAAGAGCACGATCTTGCATACAGCAAAAATAAATCGTTACAAGACCGACATAAAGCTGATGCAATATTAGAAAATCAAGCTTGGGACCGTGTTAAGGCGAAAAATTCAAGTTTTGGTGAAAAAAGTGCTGCGTGGCTAATTACAAACACTATGAAAGTAAAAAGAAAATTGGGAATGGGCATGAAAAAGAAAGCAAAGAAAACCCTATCATTCAACACCATTTTAAGACCTACTGCCAAGTCGTTGACTGAACTACTTAAAAATAAGAATGATTTGTTAAATGGTAAGAATGGTAAATTGTTAAGGAAATCATCGTTACATGCGCTTCGTGCAGCGCGTGTTGCTATAAAGAAAGCTGGAGGTAAAAGAAAAATTCGAATTCCCCGAAGCATCCCTTTTGATGATAAAAAATTGGGGGGAATATTACCACTTTTACCAATTCTCTCGGCGTTAGGAGCGCTTGGAGCACTGGCTGGGGGTGCATCAACTGTCGCCAAGAATGTCATAGATATTACAAATGCAAAAAATAAACTAACAGGAGATAAAAAGAAAACTGAGGAAATTGGAGTGAAAGGCTCGGGACTTTATCTGAAAAAAACGCAACGGGGATTTGGGTTATATTTAAAAAAAAAAAACTTCCAATAGCCCTTCCCAAACATGCCTTGAGCAATTATGAAATTTTAAATTATATAAAACAATTGCAAATACCTCATTTTAGAGGGGTCTTTATGCGAGATACGCTTCCCAAAACTATTAAATACAGGGAATGTGGTATAGTCAACTTGGACTCTTCAGTTCATAAAGGTACTCACTGGGTGGCATACAAAAAACACGGCAACACTGTAAATTATTTTGATAGTTTCGGCCAATTAAAACCACCACAAGAACTAGTTCGTTACTTTGGTTCTAATGTTAAAATATTATACAATAAGGATCGTTATCAGAAATTCAACACATATAATTGCGGCCATCTTTGTATTGAATTTTTATATAATGTAATTGAATAATGTAATTGAATAAAATTTTATGTTTTTAGTAACATTTGTCTATAAAATACCCCACAATCCCACTACTGTCAGTCAGTATGTCCTTAATCTTCACTTTAAAAGGACGTCAATCAACTTTATCTATAGACCTCCCCATACCCATCAATTTGAACCCAAGTTTCCAATATAGTCTTGCTTTAATTGGATTTCATTCGTATAATACAATACCCAACATCGAAACAAGCAACAGTATATTTCATTATATAGATAATACCGAATCCGCAAAATCTATCAACATTCCTCCCGGAGCTTATGAAATAACCGATATATACAATTATTTAAAAAGCTTCTTTCAACAGGGGTCAAACAATATAGTTAAAGAAGGAGAGCCAACGTTTTTCTTGCGACCAAATAATAATACCTTAAAGTGTGAAATATTTCACCCCACTTTCGACATAGACTTTAGGCCTGAGAATTCATTAGCCGGACTTTTGGGTTTTTCGCATCGGCTGTTAAAAGCTGGTGAAGTACATAAATCCGATCTACCTGTAAACATTGTAAAAGTACGAACCATTCATATTGATAGTAACATAACACAAGGAGCTTACTACAACGATCGACCTTCACACACCATCTACGAATTTCCGATAAACAGCGACCCCGGATTTGCAATTGACGAAGTGCCGCGAAATTTAATATATTTACCGATCGATCGTACTGATATCAGTAACATTACTCTACAAGTTCTTGATCAGAATTCTAATTTAGTAAATTTTCGTGGCGAAGAAATTATTATTCGATTGGAATTAAAAAAATGGTCTTAGTGATCACACCCTATAAAAATCAAGTGCATGGTACACCGTCAGCAGTTCCCTTGCGGCACAGCAGGAGTAAAAACCTAAGCGGAACGTTATCTACCGTCAACAGTTTATTCTTATCTTCAATCGGCTATGTTGTCAAGCCAAATTTTAGACCTCTACCAACTGCCTACAAGCGACAATTCCATTAATCACATCGAATTTCGAACGTATTTACCATACATAAAATCCTTTCAAAACAATGATATTATTGAGATAACTGTAAACCGCAATGATGCTTGGGTTCTATTATGCGATGCAGCTTTGTCTATTAAAGGAAAACTATCAAAAATAGCGGGAACGGGTGATGTGAAATTAGTGAATAATGCAGCAGGATTTTTCTTTGATTCCATGACCTATGAACTAAACGGTGTTGAAGTTGAACATGTTAAAAATCCCGGAATTGTCAGCCTAATTCGTGGCTATCTGTGTTACAATACAAGTGATAAAAATCATTTAAAAACAGCCAGCTGGAGTTACCCAGAGAATGTGTCAGTAAATACGGATGGTACTTTTTACATGAGGATACCCTTAAAACACTTTTTTGGCATTTTCCAAGATTATCAAGTAATTATGAGTGGAAGACACACTTTTAGATTCGTTCGTTCACGAACTGACACTAATTGTGTTCTCGTATCCAAGGATGATACAACATTCACCTTAACTATTAATAATATTGAATTAAAAGTCAAACATGTGGCACCCAATGATCAAACTAAACTTGAGCTGCTAAAATCATTACGTAACGATAAACCCATTCTAATTCCATTCCGAAAATGGGAACTACATGAATTACCTAGCCTTAATGCAGGTTCTACAAAAGAGATTTGGAGTGTGAAAACAACTACAGATGTAGATTGCCCTCGTTACATCATCGTTGGATTTCAAACAAACAGAATTAATCAAGCTTTGAAGGACATAACTCAGTTTGATAATTTGAATATATCTGATATCAGACTATTTCTCAACGGTGAATATTATCCTTATGAGCGATTGAATTTAAATTTTACCAATAATGATTATGCTGACGCCCACTACAACTATGTACAATTTGCATCGAGTTTCTTTAATTCAGCGGAAAGGAGGGAAACACTTTTGGATTATGATGCTTTTAAAACCCACAGTATTTTTGTTATTGACTGTTCTCGGCGTGATGATAGCCTAAAATCATCTGCTATTGATGTTAAAATAGAAATTGAAACAAGAGTGGGTATACCCGCAGCTACTAAAGCTTATTGTGTAATAATTCAGGATTGTATTATGGAGCAATTACCACTTAGTGAAATTGTTCGCAAAGTAAATTAAATAAACAAGTTTTTTTTTTGTTTTTCAAGTGGGGGTACTAATAAAAACAATGTTGCTGCTGCTGCTGCTGCTGCTGTAAGAGAGTTTTTGTGTGGAAAAATAAAGAACCAAAAAGTATAAAAAACACATTTTATTCTTCTTCTTCTTCTCGTGCTCCCCATAATTTTACCATTTCTAAACGTTTATGTATTTTGTTGCCCCAAACACATGAAAAATTGAAATTATAGGCGCTTGTTTTACAACACACATCACAATTCATATGAAAAAAGTTATGCTCATGCACTAGCAAAAAAGACACACCCTTGTAGTGATAAGCCACTTTCTTGTAAAACTCATCGTCAAAATCTTCATGGCATTCGGGACAAATATTCATAACTAAATTTATAGATCTTATCTCGAGAACATAATGGAAATTGCAAAAAACTATTAAATCATGGTGCTGTACAGCACGATTCCACAACCACCAATCCTTGTCTCGTTGATTCACATCTCCAGTAATGCTGTGGATGCGCTTGTCAACCTGGGCCTCATAAAAATCATTCACTTCCCTTATTCGTAATCTCACGTCAATATTCGGATTGTACGTACAGCAGCTATAGGTATCACTTACGACATCTTCACCATCATTATTTTGGTTTTCTTCTTCTTCAATCACTTCGTCGGGCCGGATTTGTGGTGGTGTAACAATGTTGCACAACTCGATGAGGGTTTCAGCACAATCACTAATGGCAGGTGACTTAGACATTGTTCTTTGTTGTATCTTAGCTGCTGCAAACTGACTTGGAAGAAAAGAACTGTTTATTTTTACTACTGCGTTCGCTGCTTTTATATGCAGTTGTGACCAAAGAAAGGGGAGATAGGACATTACCAAAAACATATTTTTGTCACTTTTATATATTTTTGTGGTCAGATTTATGAAAAATAAGCGAAAAACAACAATTATGTATTGATAGTAGGCCCGATAGGACATTAACAAACCCCATATTTGTTGTTTTTAAATATATTTTGTGGGTAGATACATGAAAAATAAGCGTACATCAACAACAATTATGTGTCAATGGTGGGAAAAGTGCAGCACCAAATATGGGCTGATAGGACATTAACAAAAAGCATAATTTGTTGTTTTTGAATATATTTGCAACCAAATACCTAATTACTTGAAAAATAAGCGTAAAAATTACTACGTAGTGACCCTGGTCAGACCATGTATGAAATTAAAAATCACTTTTTGATCATTTTTCAGTAGGTGTCCGACTGTTGACCTAAAAAGTTGAGCTCTCTCTCTCTGAAAAAAAATGAAAGTGTTTGCTGTTGATATTCAAGGTTTTACCTTAAACGGGGTGCAAGGTTCAGAATTTATTGCTAAAGAAGTTACCATTTCAAATGGGTCGCAAGTTAACCATTACCTGTTTGAATCGCCAATGACGTACGCATCCTTATCTGCTGCTAATAAGAAAATAGTCAGTCGGGCAACATTTAATTACCATGGACTTCAATTTGCGCGTGGTAATATTAATTATAACCGAATAAATGATATAATTAAACGAGCGCTGTACGGTTGTGACGCCGTTTACGTTAAAAGTGTTGCAAATAAAGATTTCTTAGAAAAAGTTCTCAATGGTTTAGATATTAGCCCAAGTATTATTGATATGTCATTGGATTGGTCCGCACCGCCAACTCAACCGAGTTACCCAAAATGCATGGAGCATTTAGCAGATAAACCATATGTTTGTAGTTTTCGCAATTGTATTGAAATACATGATTGGGTGTCTAATACACTCCCGCAATAAAAAAAACATTAAGTACTTAGTATTTTTTTTATTTTCAACTAGTGGTTGTTTTGGGTTCGGGTTAGGGGTTGGGGTGTAGGGGTTGGGGTTAGGGGTTGGGGTTAGGGGTTGGGGGTTAGGGGTTGGGGGTTAGGGGTTGGGGGTTAGGGGTTGGGGGTTAGGGGTTGGGGGTTAGGGGTTGGGGGTTAGGGGTTAGGGGTTGGGGGTTAGGGGTTGGGGGTTAGGGGTTGGGGGTTAGGGGTTGGGGGTTAGGGGTTGGGGGTTAGGGGTTGGGGGTTAGGGGTTGGGGGTTAGGGGTTGGGGGTTAGGGGTTGGGGGTTAGGGGTTGGGGTTGGGGTGGGGGTGACCTTCACCGAACCTGTTTTGACAAGTGACATGCTATTCAAGGTTTAATTACCATGGACCACGTGACGTCACCAAGGGGTGGGGGGTGGGGGGGCGCACCGGGACGCGCCCGGTGACAGGTGACGTATGACAAGTGACAGGGGGCCCCACCCACCTGGTGACATGTGGGGTGACGACAAGTGACAGGGGGGCCCCGTGACGACAAGTGACAGGGGGGCCCGTGACGTATGACAAGTGACAGGGGGCCCAACGAGGGGGCCCCCACGGGGCTCCGCACGGCGGGGCGCGGGGCTCCGGGGCTACGGGCACCACGCTACGAGAACCTCGCGCCTTCACCATTTCATCAAAATGGTCCAGTATCCCCATTGCTCTACTACTTTCTTTTTAAAGGACGCTGGCAAAAAAGGATGCCATAATGTGTACATTATTTGGGAAACATAATAAGTGACAGTTCTGCAAAATGCTAAAGTATACTGTCACGATCTAATTTTTAGTCGTAACGCGGGGACGTGTACGCTGGGGTCGTAGTCAAGTTAAACTCAAAGATTGGATAACAAAAACAACAAAGTTTATTCATAGAGAAACTAATAAAGAAAGATTAAATGAAAACTGAATTTATAAAAAGCATTGTCAGACATAAGTTGGTTTAATTCAAATTATAGAGTTTGTACTTACATGATTGTTACGTGGATTGTAGTTGCTTCCAATAATGCGATCTAGTGGACTGTATTCAACTCAAAACTTTATTATAACTAGACTAAACTATTTACAAGAGACATTCAAATATCTTTTTTCAACTTTTTTTTCTCGCGTGTGTTCACAACCTTGCCGTCGCGCTCGCGTTCCTTGTTCCCCCCTCCACACGCACGTGACACTTTATTTTTTACGGTGTTGCCGACGTTGCCACTAATTTGTTTTTAAATTAGGGAAACCCTAACATGCCGCGCGGGTTGAAAAGTTCTACTTTTCAATGAGTACAGAACAACACTTTTTGTTCCATTTCTCTGTTCCCGGCTCCAGGTTGATCTGGTGATTCGTCTGTATCAGGATCCACTACGTCAACTGGAAGAGGGCACACTTTTGACAAAGCCCTTTTGACGACGTTTCCATGGGGTAATTGTACTGTCGCTACTCTGACAATATTGTCGTTGCCAGTATGTAGTTGGGTTATCCGGGCCATAGGCCACCTTAACGGAGGCATATTATCCTCTACTAGGATGACGAGGGATCCAACTTTCAGTGGGCTGCCAAGATCTTGTTGCCATTTGTTTCGGACCTGTAGGGATCCAAGGTACTCCTTTGACCATCTACACCAAAACCTTTGGTACATCTGGGTCACATGTTGATATCGGTTTAAACACGATGTTTTTGCGTCTCTAACATTGTCGTCTGGTAAGGTAAGTAGTGAGTCTCCGATTAAAAAATGGGACGGGGTCAAAGGAAGGTAATCGTTTATATCAGTAGACATAGACGTGAGAGGCCGTGAATTCAAACATGCCTCAATCTTGACAAGCAATGTATATAGTTCTTCGTAAGTCAAACACGAATCGCCAAGAACTCTACGAAGATGATATTTTGCGGACTTCACAGCCGCCTCCCAAAGACCTCCCATGTGAGGTGACCGAGCGGGTATGAAATGCCACTTTATCTGATCCTCAGCCAGAAAGGATGTCACGATGTTATTATGCTCTTTTTGATTTAGTAAGGAGTATAATTCTAAAAAATAATTATTTGCGCCTACAAAATTCAGACCATTATCAGAATGAATGTGTGCAGGCTTTCCTCGTCTAGCACAGAAACGTTTGAGACAATTCAAAAAACTTTGCGTAGTCAGGTCCTTAGCCAGTTCTATGTGAGCCGCGCGGGTTGCGAAGCAAACAAAAATACAAATGTAGGTTTTTATCGTTTTACTGCGTCGTAAAGTACCTTCGCGTACAAGAATCGGACCTGCGTAGTCCACGCCACAGTTATAGAAAGGTCTACAGGGTGTAATTCGCGATCTTGGAAGTGAACCCATTAAAAAACCAACTGGCTTTGGGTTGCTACGACAACATGTTACACACGATTTTACAACTTCTTTTATCATATTCTTACCTCTTATTGGCCAGTATTTTAAACGAATTATGGACAGTAAATTTTGTACACCACTGTGTAAATGTTTTGAATGCGCATCTCTTACTATAAGCCTCGTTAGTTCATGTTTGTATGGTAAGATGATTGGATGCTGCTGATCATAATTTAAATTTGCATTGTTTAGGCGTCCTCCAACCCTTAAAAGACCAGAGGTGTCCAAAAACGGATTTAAGTTGAGAACCTTACTATTGTTTCGAATTTTACCACCTTTTTTAAGCATCAAAATTTCACTGCCAAATGTTTCCAGCTGAGCTAATTTTAACATAAACAAAAGTGATTCTTTAAGCTCATCAGCGCTTAAAACTAAAGAGTGATATTTTACTTTATGCCTGGTTATCTTTATGAATCTCAAAATCCATGCGAAAACTCTGCGCAATTTTGCCAAATCTGAGTACCTGGTGAAAATATCAAACTTAATTATATTGTTAATATCATTAACGTTTACTGTATTCATTGCTATTGATTTTGATTTTAATTCCGGTAAGACTTCTAAAAAATTATTGTTGGCAAATTCCAAAATTTTGTCACTCTTTAAAAATTCTGGACCTTCAAACCATAACGAGTTACTTACTAGTTCTCTCGGACTTAATCCCCGAGATATAATGTCAGCAGGATTATTCTTACCGTTAACAAACCGCCAACTACCGAGATTTGAAAGTTCAGAAATTCTAGCAACACGGTTTGCTACAAAAGTTTTTAATACGCACGGGTCGCGTTTGAGCCAGCATAAAACAATTGTTGAGTCAGTAAAATAGGTACAATTTGATATATCAACATCTAAAATATGTTTAAGTCTGTACATTAGCTTAGCTAATAGAAGTGCTCCTAAAAGCTCCAATCTTGGTAGAGTTTGTTGCTTTACTGGTGCTACTTTTGATTTCGCTGTTAATAATTTAATGTGCTTTTTACCAAACTCATCGAGTGATGCGATATATACACATGCACCGTAAGCCTTCTCTGAGCTATCACTGAACCCGAACAATTCAATAGACGTTGGTTTTATAGATAAAACATGACGATTAATTTTTATATTATTTAAACAACCGATTTGTGAAATAAATTCTAACCAATCGCATTTTAAATCACCTGGTATATGGTCGTCCCAATCAAGTTTTAACTTCCATAGTTGTTGAATGATCAATTTTGCTCGAATGATTGCAGGACCAATAAGACCTAGAGGGTCGAATATTTGGGAAATAGCGGAAAGAATTGTGCGTTTTGTTACGTGAGATGGATTAAAATTGATATTCACCGAGAACTGCAAGTTGTCCTCTACAGGGTCCCAAATAATACCTAGCGGTTTTAACAATTTTTTGTCATGTAATAAAACCGATTTATCGTCACCTTGATTATTTTCTAATTCAAGAATTTTATTCAATACTGTATTGTTATTTGAGGCCCACTTACGTAATTTAAAGTTTGCTTGAATTAATATGTCTGAAAGTTGTTTATAAACTTCTAAGGCTGATTCTTCAGTTTCTAAACTCACAAGTAAATCGTCCATGTAAAACGCCTTTTCTATGATATTCGATGTTCGAGAATTTGATGATTTACTTAAATTGGCAAGTTCTAATAAACATCTAGTAGCCTGAAACGGTGCGCTAGAAGTCCCATAAGTAACCGTATTAAGTTTGTAAACTTTTATAGGTTCGCTTGTATTCCATCTCCAAAGTATTTGTTGATAATCGCGTTCATCCTCGTGTATTTGTATACATCGATACATCATTTTTACATCCGCGGATAAAACAACAGGTCTTAATCTAACTCGCAAAAGTATCGAAAATAACTCTTCCTGTATTGTTGGACCTGCAAGCAGCAAGTCATTCAACGACACGTTAGAGCTGGATTTTGCGCTTGCGTCGAATACAACCCTACATTTCGTTGTTAAAGAATCGTCTCTAATTACAGCAGAATGTGGTAAAAAATAAGATTTGGTGTGTACTGAATGATCATCCATTAAATTACATTTGAAAGTCATATGACCCAAGGTTTCGTATTCGCGCATAAACTCGTGATACTGTTGGTTTAAATTGTCATTTTTCTGCAATCGCTTTTCAAGTAAGTTAAATCTTTTTAAAGCTACGCTTTTTGAATCACCTAGCTGGAGATTATTTTGATTATTGAATGGATACTTTACTATAAAGTTCCCGTCAGGACTACGAGTTGTCGTGGCTTTAAAATATTGCTCACAATACTGCTCATTTTTTGAAAGAATTTTAGTATCTGGAATTTCCTCAATTTGCCAAAATTTTGTAAGAGAGTCGTCTAATTGAGCATTTGATACGTTATTAACAGTTAACAAGTTGCAAATACTATTTTCCGTCACTTTTTTGTTTTTTGAACAATTTTTTAATTGTAGATTTCCTCCAAAAATCCATCCGAACAGCGTATCGTATAAAAATAATGGACCGTTGTCTAACTTGATTTTCTTAGTTCCTAACACCTCGTAAAATGTAGTAATGCCTATTAATAAATGTATCTCTTTGGGAACGTTAAATTCTTCATCCGCAAGGAACAAATTTCGTGGATAATTTAATTGAGATTTGTCAAATTCAAATAAAGGTAACTTTTCAGTTAATGTAGGCAAAACAGAAAATTTTAATTCACTCTTATATCCATTTAATTTTGATTTTATATTTGTTTTAGTTGTGTAAGAAACGTTTGAAACTATTTTATTCACAGTAGATAAGTTTATGACCACTTGTTCCAGTTTTAAATTTAACTTCTTGCACAGTGATTCCGTTATTAAATTAGACTGAGTTCCGTTATCGAGCAAAGCATTGCACGAGTGCCAATTTCCTAAATTATCAGCAATTAACAAAGTAACCGTTGAAAGTAAAATTTGACTTTTTCCCTGCTGTCTTGCAGACACATTATTTGAATCAACAGACGACATATTAATTTCTTGTACTACTCCCGAACAGTTGAAATTTTCTGATAATGTTGCATTTTGTTCCGAGTTATTATTTTGGTAAATTGACGTTGTAGATCTATCAAGTTTCATAACATTTTTATTTCCTAGATCGGCATTATCTAAAGAAAAGCTTACATAGTTAGAAGAACTCAATCGCGAATTTTCGTTTTGCTTGCTTGCAACGTTGCCGCTACTAGCTACATTTGCACCAGCATTTGCTTGATCTACTGATCTTGTCTGATGTAATAATGAATTATGCTTATAATGACAAGTTTTGCAGCCACTTGATCGACATTCAAATTTTTGATGTCCTGATCTTAAACAATTACTGCAGAGCTTCAGTTTCTTTATTTGTTCGTATCTTTCAGAAACAGTTAGTTTTAAAAATTCAGGACAGTGGTAAATAAAATGAAATTCCCCACACATTACGCACTTAAAAACTCTTTGTTTCTCCGTAACGAGATATGATTGAAAACTAGGTGAAGAACTAAAACTCTGAGTTTGATTTGATCTGTAATTTGGTTTTTTATCATAAGTTTTTGAATTATTTGTATGTTTAGAGTGATCTATATTGAGTGATTCAAGCGCAAAACATTTCTTTGTCAAAAATTCTATTAGTTCATCGAGTTTTGGTAAAATGTTGCTAGATTGCTTTAATTCCCATTCACGAGTCGTTTTTTCATCAAGCCGCTTCAAAATTAAAGGTATTAACAATGCATCCCACTGATCGACAGGTAACGTTAATTTTCTTAGCGCTAAAATATGTTGATTTACTGCATCAATTAATTTTCGCGTATCTACACTAGATTCTCCCGACACTTTTGGTAAACTAAACAACAATTTATTAATGTGATAATTCACAACGGCTTTCTTATTTTCATATCGTTTTTGTAAAGACTGTATTGCAGTGGTGTAATTCGAGGCTGTGACATCCAAATTTTCTATTAATTTTAATGCATCACCCTTGCAAGACAGCTTTAAATACAAAAACTTTTCAGTATCTGTTAAATCTTGTCTACGATCTACAAATGAATCAAACACGTCTTTAAAACTAAACCATGTTTCGAAACTACCGTAAAAAGTGGGTAAATTTAAATCGGGCAATTTTGCAACCGCACCTAACGCGTTAGGACTGGTCAATTGAGCTGAGTTGACCGGCGCAGCAGCACTTTGAATTATTTGATTTTTTGAATATTTTATATTTTCGATAAGTTCTTTAGCTTCTGCTATTGTCATGTAAAATGACGATTCCGTGTCTAGCCGAGAAGCACACTCCTCTTTTGCTAAAAATTCTAATCTGGTCTGAATTCTGTCATATTCGCAAAAATCTTCTTCAACGCTCTTCAATCTAATTTCGATTTGAAATACATTATCGGGTTCGTTTTTAAGGAAACTTATAAACCTTGCGAGTCTATCACAAATTACTTCTCTGGCATGAACTAACTCACGCCTTTCATTTTCCATTTCTTGTTTTTCTGGGTTCGTTTTAGTTTTTTGTGGCATCTTTTCCACTGACTATAAGACAAAGTGTAACGTGCAAAACGAGAATTCAATACAAATCGATATAAATTTGCTTAAAATCGAGAAACTCCGGAAAACGTGCAAACTCCACAAAATACCATCAACGCCCAAACTTAATATGATGATTTTAAATAATACCCGGACACACCAGCTTGAATTTACGTGAAATGATAACAATGTATGAGAATAAAATTTCGATTTCAAATAAATCCGTTTTCTTGTCAACCTTGAGGACGATAAATAAGAATGCACTCTTGAAATTTAGTCTAACTTCTACGATATAAGCAACTACAAAGGTTTCAAAATACGGGAAAGAAATCGGAATAACAGGAACTAGCTTTTGGACAGTAAAAAAATGGAACGAGCTCACCAATCCACTGCCAAAACAAACGCCATGTTTTTTATTGCCTTGTACGAGTTTTTGTTTATCCCTGCACTGGTTTCTTGGATTAAAACTTGTCGATGCCGATTAATCCGCGGTAGAAGGACCAAAAAATGTTACGTGGATTGTAGTTGCTTCCAATAATGCGATCTAGTGGACTGTATTCAACTCAAAACTTTATTATAACTAGACTAAACTATTTACAAGAGACATTCAAATATCTTTTTTCAACTTTTTTTTCTCGCGTGTGTTCACAACCTTGCCGTCGCGCTCGCGTTCCTTGTTCCCCCCTCCACACGCACGTGACACTTTATTTTTTACGGTGTTGCCGACGTTGCCACTAATTTGTTTTTAAATTAGGGAAACCCTAACAATGATAATTAATTCACAAACCATTTTGGACGAGGGTAAGTGTCAGGGTAGAGTTCCCTTAACTTTCGCGACCAAACTGTCTAGTTTCGCGGATAATTTCTAACTCCCTTCTTTCCAAATTTCTCGGCTATTTATTGTAAGGTATTGCGATCCCTTAGTCAGTTCAATTTCTTAATTGCTTGTCTAAGCACTTGGATCATTGTCCGAACAATTGATGACTTATTGCTGACTGGCGATTGCAACACCTTAGCTAGCTTCCGTTCTAAAAGGCTCAATTGCTTACTCTTTAATTTGAGTGGTCAACGACTTGTTTCGGTCAGTGGCCGATTATTTGCTGACTAAGTAATTAACGTATTGGTAGTAGTTAGTATTAAATTAATTAACGAGAATCTTCTTGTGACAATACCTAATAGATAATAATGGTAATTTTAGGGTGCAAAGCTACATTGCATTTTTCACAATCGAAATTACATTTTTTGTGGCAATGTGCGCATGGAGTTTGCTTTTCCTTATATATTATTAAATGATCCTTTCCATCAAACTTAGAAAAAGAGTGGGATTCACTAGAAAGTCTGGAATGTTTTGCTGTTGATCGTTTTCTAAATGACTCAAGAATTGCTACAGATCTTCTGAACGCAAGATGATCTAATTTTCCACCATCAGTTTTGTGGAGACGCCAGGCGTTTTGTACAGACTCTCCGTTATTCCAAACTCATAATCCAATTACTAGCCAATTTAGTCCGTATCTCCAATTTAATTAAACCCACTACTAATACACGTCCGTACACTACGAAAGTCAGAACCGAAGGAGGTGGGTAGGGACAGTGGGAATCTCGTTAATCCATTCATGCGCGTCACTAATTAGATGACGAGGCATTTGGCTATGGTAGAATCAGCGAAGAGCTGACATGGACTGACCGAGTAGTCAGTTAAGTTAATGAATCGGTCGGCGGTGCGTGTGAGGACTGCGATCCGGCGCCCCCCGTCGCATTTTGCTCGCGACGCTGAGAGCGCGCTCCTGCAGACCCAGGAGGACGTGCTTCATTCCGTCACACTCTGCTCATAAATGTCCGATGGAGTGTGGACGCCCACTTGAGCGCACTGTGTACACAGCTCGCTTTCAATGGGCCTGTGATCTCTAGCAGAGACGTGACGGGCTCGTTACTTCGAGGCCATATACCCCTGGCGCCGACCGTTAGTAGCTCTATGAGCAGTTCACGGCCGGGCCATCGCGACGCGGCGGCCTCTCTAAAGACGGCCCCCGAGTAGACCTCCTTCTTGCGCCTCCGAGCCTCGTCGAGCGAAGCCCCCCCGTCCCATGGGACATGGACATCGCAGACCAACGTCCGGTTACCCGGCAGATGCACCGCGATGTCCGGTTTGAAGAGAGTCCCACAGTCATGCCTGACATGAGGCTCGTCTTCGACCTCCCATCCTTTAGCTCGCGCGTGCCTAATGATCTTACTAGCTATCTCGTTGTGACGGTGTATACGCTCACCGTGCACAACGAAGCACTTTTGAAGGATGTGTGGGATGCTCTCGGTTTCGAGGCATCCCGTCCCCCGGCACCTCGACGGACGTGAATATGGGAGACCTTTGGATGGAAGGTTATTGGTCCGGAGTTGAATCGCCCTAACGTAGTCTCGGCCTGACCAACCGTTAGGTTTAGTCATAACCCAACTCCTACTAGAGGAGTCTTCCGCGGCCTTCTCCAGACCCCGAGAATAAGCCCCAGAGGCGAGCGCCTTCCTCCATACTTGGGATGCGGGACAAGCACCAGCTAAATTTGATATACGCTCAATATTGCGTCTAAACACCTCTGAACCCACAGTCCCCGAGACGACTGGATCCTCCGTGTTATTGAGGATCTTAGTGAGCCGCGCCAAGAGCTGTTGAGGTATTACCCTCCGCAGCTCCGGCACACCTAATCCGTCATCCCTCACCGACGCGTGGATCATATGATCCGGCGTATGGGTGGAGAGATGGAGAATTCTTTTGACTGTCCTCTTTATGAGGCGATCAGCGTCCTTAAGGGCGCTGCCCGTAACTTCGGTGTTCTGAAGTCCGAACAACAGCCTCGGGATCAGGTAAGTCTTTACGACTATCAGTTTCTGATCCGGTTTCAGAGGAGCCCTGATGACTCTCTCCGACCATTCCCAAAGATGAGGTACCGAAGGCTTCAAAAGCCCGGTCGGCCCAAAGTATTGCCCCAAGTACTTGAAGGTATCGAGAGTGCTGACCTGGGGGACCCTTGCCCCGTCTATACTGAAGACGCTCCGAAGGACTAATTGGGGCCAGTTTCCCTCGCGCGGTGCATGTGTCGCCATAGCGACGCACTTCGCGGGGTTCACCGACATACCACAGAGCCGAAAGAACTTCTCAGTTTCACCCAGCATAGATCTTATGTGCCGGGCCTTGTCTGCCAACAAGACAAGATCATCGGCGAAGGCCATGCACGAAGCCCTGACTCGCGGTAGCGTGCCCCCGTGCCAACCGGAGTCCAGCTTCCCCAGTAACTCGTCCACAACTAAGTTAACAATAAAGGGAGACAAAGGGTCTCCCTGTTTTACTCCTCGCAGTAGGTTAATTGGGCGCGTGAACTGGCGGCCGACCTTAATAGTCGTTGTTGCGCCATCCAGCCCATCTAGGCTGTAGCTGCCTATGTGCGGATTGACACCAGCCCGGGCTAACGCGCGCCGGATCGAATGGTGGCTAACGGTATCGAAGGCCTTGCGAATATCTAATGATACCACATTAAAGGGTAGAAATTCGGCCTTGCGATATCTGATGTATGTGTCCACGAGGACAACGTTAGCTAGTGTCCCGTCGACCCGGGCAAAGCCACGCTGGTGTCCATTGTGCGCGTGTTGTGACTTTAACGCTGCGAGGAGCACGCGATGCAACAGACGCTGCACCGCAGACCCGATGGTAATAGGTCTCCAATTAGCGGGGTCCTTACGGTCCCCACTTTTGTGAACAAGTGTCGTCCGGAGTTGCTTCCACTCCGGAAGGACGACACGCCTACCCAATAGGGCGTTGAATAGAATGGCAAGCTCGATGTTATTGAGCGCCTTAACATCAGCTACCCGGATCCCGTCGAGACCCGGGGCTGAGTTTCATCGGCCACCGACAGGGTTTCAAAAATCCCCCCGAACAGACTCTCGACGCCCTCGACCGAGGGTGTCTCTGGGTCGCTATCAAGCGACACTCCCTGAAGGAGAGTGTCTACTAGCCCCGCTGGGTCACGTCGAAATAGGTCCTGAGCCTTCTTGTAAGTAGAAGCGCGGTCATCACGTCCGCCTCTCCGCTGACCGTAGGAGCGTTGCGGTTTGGCCCTCCTCGGCCCATGGTCTTTGGGCTTGATAAGGGGACGGAGCCAGCTGCTGATGGCAGCTTGTAGTTCGGCTACCGTCCCGCTGATCGCCAAAGTAGCGATCTGCCTGAGGGGCATGGAAACGCCGCCGACCAACTCCACGAGTTCCCGAAGACACTGCTCGAACCCGTCGGGTAACAAAGCAGCAGTCTCCGTTCGCTCGCTTCCATGGCCGACGGCGGAGGCGGTTGATACTGAGGAGGGCTCGCTTACAGGCGTCAGGGATTCCACTTCAACTATTTCCAACGAGGGCGCGCGGCACGACGCTTTGTTGGACCATGACAAGAGCCATCTTGATCCAGACCCCTCTTCCTCGAAACTTCGGCTGACGTCTGGGTGTCAGAGGTGTTTGTATTACTAATAGCATCCCTTTCCTGAGGGCACCTCCGTCAACTCTGGGTCTCTTACCGCCCACCGAAGCAGACGGCAGAGACGGCGACTCATCTCGAGGCCTTTTGTTGGCGCGAACGGGCGGTACAATAGGAGGAGAACTCGGGGAGTCTTCTCCAGAGAGACGATGTTGTTGCGAGAGCGAAGCACGGGTTACATCGTCGGCAGGAGTTGGTGTATCTGCGGGAGTGTCCGAGACAGTAACGTCGGAAACGGTTCCTCTTTCGAGCCTCCGTTCCTCCTCCAGGTAAACCTGGTACTGCCTCTTCTTACGCCCGTAGCGGACCTGGTCAACGGACCAGCCCGTAAGCTCAGACAGAGATTTATTTATTCTCGTAGGGGGATAAGCCCCACGAGCCTCGGCGCGAGCCATCACCTGAAGGGTTTCCGACTCGTCGTCCGCACCGAGGGTTTTGCCATGATCTTGGTACTCCTTCGGATGTACCCTCTTCTCGTGTGCCCTCGTGGCTTTAAACGCCCCAAAGCGTGCATCGCACCAAGCGCACTTCATCCTGTCTCCACACTCACGAGCTCTCTTATGCCGCAATAGTTTTTACCGATTTGAGGACAGTCGTGCGTTCAACCACTTCCTCTCGGGGCGTCACAGCGTTTAGCCGCTGGTTCGGTTGTTCGTCACCAACGTTGCCCGACTCTCGCCTGGAATACATCCGGAGGCAGCTGGACTATAAGAACAAAGCTCAAGTAAAAGTAACTCGTGTGCACAGTGATTGCTAGAAGAACTCTAGCGGCCTCGCTTTCGCTCGGTATTCACTTAAGAAATCACGGGAAACTCAACTCTCATCACTTGCCCTTAGGAGAGTCATAGTTACCCCGTTTACCCGCGCTTGATTGAATTTCTTCACTTTGACATTCAGGGCACTGGGCAGAAATCACATTGCGTCAACATCACGTTAAGACCATCGCAATGCTTTGTTTTAATTAGACATACCGAAATAAGGTAACTACCCGACCCAAAATTGGGCTTAAGTCCATCCTTTACCAACTATCTATCGAAACCACCTCCAAGAAAACGCCATCCCATCTCCGCCATCCAGCGATCCAGCAGCTGTGCACATCGAAATTCACACAACCACTGAACCGCTAACTAGCGGGGAAAGAAGAAACCTTTATTTTAAACAAGAACAAATCTAATTCTAAAAACCGTTACAAAACTAAAATCTAAACTTTCTACTCACTAAAACCTAAACATACAATAACTCAAAACTTAACCTAAAAACTTAACCCAATATTTACAATACCTTTACAATATGTACACTTAGAACGCACGCCGCTGCACAATGCAAGGGGGAAATCGAATTATTTCCCTCTTCCCAGCCCTAAATCTCTTCCCTCTCCAAAACCTCCTCTGCAAACCTATTTACCATTAAAATATCTGCTTCATTCAATTTGCTACCCACTCTCAGACGCACATCCTCCCACTCTCTACCATTCATCTTATCTCTCGCTTCCACTCTATCCGACCTTACACAATCCTTCCGTACATGCTCCCCTGTTTCCTCGCCCCTACCACAATCACACCTACCATCGCCAACGCCCAAGCCAAACCTTTTGAGGTAGCCTTTCAGGTTGCCATGTCCAGTCAATAGCTGACTGCCCTTGAAGGACAATGGCAACCTGTCAACTCCTACCTCTTTACAAAAACGATATAGTTTCCTCCCCTTTTCCGAACTATCCCACTCAGTTTGCCATTTTTCCATAACCCACTCCTTTTCCCGTCGTCTAATACTCTTCCTATCCCATAATTTGATAATCCCCAAATTCCCCTTATCAACCGCCACTCTGGCGCCCCTCGCAACCCTATCTGCTCGTTTAATCCCCTCGTCTTCCCGCTTTGTCCATTTCAATGCCATTGTCCTCCCATTTAACCTATACCTCCCCACTATATTTCTAATCCGCTCCACCATTCTATGGAGGCTCTCCCTCTCAAGAAACTCAACCGCCAACCTTGCGTCAGTATGGATGAGAAAGCAGCCTTCCCCCGCTATTCCCACCCATACTAACGCCTCCTCTATTGCCAAGAGTTCAGCCTCCAGGCTGGTCCTTTCCCTCTCGTCCCACCTTTGCGCCAAAACCACATCCTCTCCTACCACCCCTATGCCTGTACCCCAATCACCCACCGACGCATCTACCCACACTCTGCTCCACCCTTCATAATCCCCTTCACCACTATCCCATAATTCCCACCCCGGAAAAGGCCTATCACACTCACTCGCCGCATTTACACTCTTTTCACTCTTCCTTTCGACCCTAAAATTCCAAGCACACCCTGCCAGCAAGTGCCAAGGCGGCAGCCCTGTCAACACTCTCAGCGCCTCTGTCGGCACCGTCCTGTAGCACTTTGCAGCGGCCAAGAGGAACTTCCTCTGAGCCGCCGCAAGATGCTTCACCACCCTCGAATCGTTTGCCCTTCCCCCCCAAACTTCCGCCCCATACAGGGCTGCTGGCTGTACTATCTTCTCAGCCACTGACTTTACTTTCTCTTTGTCTATTCTCCCCTTGTTTCTACAAAGGCCGGCTAGCTTACTGGAAATCTCCCCCGTCTTCCCACGTGTTTTGGCAACATGTTCTATGAAAAGAGACTTCCTGTCCCACCGGATACCCAACACCTCAACCCATTCCATGCAATCAACCCGCCATTCACCCATTCTTACAACAGGAGGCCTAATCTTCTTCTTGAGTTCCACGAACATGGCCCTCGTCTTTCCCTGGTTATATCCCATCCTGGTTTTACTCTCCCACACGCAGCACCTCCTCCAAGCCTCCTCCCATTTCCTTTCAATCTCCTTTACTGACACCCCAGCCACCAGAAGTACCTGGTCGTCAGCAAAGGCTTGCCCATACACCTCTCCTCTTTCATCCACCGCACTAATATTCTGCAACCACTCATTCATGCACACTAACCACAATGTCGGGCCCAAGCTCGACCCTTGTGGGCAGCCCCTTCCAATATCCATTGTTACCCTTCCACTCTTCACCTTTCTCCCATGTAAAAAATCCCAAGCACACTCCCTCATGGTAGTCGGGACTCCATCCACTTTCATTCTCTCATCCACATATGGAGGCCACGCCATATTGAAAGCATTTTTCAAATCAAGCGTGACCACCAACACATGCCACCCTCTTCCTTTATACTCCCCCATTTTTTCCATAATGCACTCCAGAGCCCCGACTGCATCTCTCCCTGACCTAAACCCAAACTGCCTTTCATTAAATAACCCCATTCTCTCATACCAATTTACAATCCGCCTATTAATCAACTTGTCCAGAATCTTTCCGAATGTTGGAAGCAGGCTGATCGGCCTTACCCCACCTCCACTCTTGGGCAGCCATCTGACCCTTGCCTCCTTCCATACACCCGGAAAGACACCAAACCTCAAACACGCCCCATACAAAAAAACCAGATCACCCTTCCATACATGCCTAATACATTCATTGGGTATCCGGTCATCCCCACATGCCTTCTTCGCCTTTAAACTAAAAATGACTCCCTCAATTTCCCTCTCCAAGAAGGGCGTATCAAAGGGCCCACAACCATCGACCCCCTCTATCCCTACGTTCCTATTTGCACTATACTCTGACACCAAGATCTCTTCCTCTTCCACGAGCTTTGGATGGTATTCATCAATTAACGCAAGGTCCCAATCATCCCCCTCGTCCAATTCACGTCCGTCTTTTGTCCTTAGTCTTTTTTCCCCCCTTCTAACTCCCCATTTATTAATAGTCTCCCAAACCCTGTCCCACCTTTCCTCAGTTGTAATTTCCTCCAGGTCCTTCAACCTGGCCTCCGCTTTTTTCCTTCTTATAAGCTTTTTAAACTTACCCCTTTCCTCATAAAAACGAAACTTGGCGTGTCTCGATTCTATCCCCAGCCTTCTTGTCTCTTGGTAGAACCTCCGGAACTCATTCACTCTCCTTCTTACACCCATCAGTTCATCATCCCACCAATCATTCAACTCCCTTACACCCACCTTCACCCTCTTAATTAATCTACAGGCTTCGCTGCACTTGCTTTGCAGACTGCCTGCTTCTCGTTCCACCTGCTCCTTATTGTCAATAGTCCCCCAAACGTGATCCCTCAATAATCCCTTAAAGCTATCCCAGTCTGTTCGTCCAAAGTCATACGTCCATTTGTCCGTACTATTACGGTCCAGTAGTCCTTTGATTACGTAAGTAATGTATTTGTGGTCACTCAACGTCTCGTCGTTTTCCACCTTCCAATCATCAACTTCAACCCCCCTCGTCCACGTCACATCCACCCAACTACGCCCATTTGCACTCTCAAATGTAGGTCCCTGCCCCGAATCATTCGCTAGTTCCCACCCAAACATTGTTGCCAGCTCCAACAACTCCTCGCCCCTAGGATCGGTAATTTCACCGCCCCAGGCCTCGTGCTTGGCGTTGAAGTCACCAGCAACAATGGTTGGTCCCTTGTGCCTTCCCCATTCAACCCTTCTCCCATTCACCCGCCCATTCGTCAACCCACCCGGTTCGTCATACACGGCCACCGCTACAATGGCCTTCCCTTTCAACTTCACATTCACCTTAACTATATTTTCATCCGTCTCGCTCGTAATCTCCCAACCCTTAATCCCATTCCTAACCCACACTTCAGCCTTGCCCTTGGCCTTTCCATACTTCTTAAAACCCATCCACTCTGATTCATACACATATGGCTCTGACACCATAACCACATCCACACTTTCTTCTATCACGTAGCGTCTCATTGCGTCCGTAGCGTCTCTTCCCCGTCCCAAGTTTATTTGTAGAAATTTTGTCTCCATTAGTAGTCAGTCATTCCCCTGCGCTGCTCGACCTTTCTTCTGTAGACTGGACATCCCTTGTCCACCGCCATGTGCCTTCTATCCCCAGCTGCCACCCCAGCTCTCTTGCAGTTGGCACAATCCCACTCAACATCTTTTTTACATTCACGCCCCTCATGCTCACCACCACACCTATAACAACATTTCGGCTCCTTGCAGCGACCACCGATATGACCATACCTACTACATCTAAAACAGACCCCAATTTCCGTGCTTTCCTCTACATAAATCACCCTCATATCCAAATAAATACGCTCTGCCTTTATTAATTTCCTAAAAATCTCCCCCCTTAGTCCTAAAATGACATTCTCCTTGAACGATTTCAAACAAGGTTTCCTATAAAGAACCCCTCATTCCCTTCACCCAAGAATTAATATCCTCCCCTGCAAACAACTCAACATTTTCATTAACAATGGCTTGGACAATTTCCTCATCTGTGTACCCCTTTTCCACCCCTGACAACTTAACCTTTGGTAGGATCCCCCCTACATCCCCAATAACTACCCCATCAACAGCCCCCATAAACTCTTTAGCCCTTGCGTGATCCTCAGAGCTATCAAAAACTACCAAGACTTTCCCCTCTTCCACTTCCTTGATAGTCCTGACAGCCCTAATTCCCAATTCTTTAATATTGTTTTTAATTTCCCTTACCCACTCAAGGCCTTTTTTCCCCTCTTTCTTAATTCTAAGTTCATATCCCCGGGTCAGTTCAACACGAGGGGGGGTTTTCCACCCTGGTCTCTCCCTGACCTGCTTAACCTGCTTACTCTTGTCTAGCTTTGCGACGTCAGCGAAGGTCTTCTTTTTCCTCTTAACCGTCTCCCATTCAACCATGTCTGTCTCACTCTCTGTTCCTAACTCTGATTCATTAATAATCCCTTTCTCCAACTTCCTATTCTCTACAACTACTCCCTTTTTCCTACTTTCATCTTTCCTACGTTCTGTCAATATCCCTTTTTCGCTTTCCACATTCACTCTTTTACTTTCAGCCTCCCTCTTCCTCTCACCCCCTTCGTACTCACTCTGCCAATCCTTTCTACAGTCTTTTACCTCAATCCTTTGCAGTGCCTCCCTCATTTTCCCTAGTTCCTTTGTAATTTCTGTTTCCCTCTGTAGCCTACCTATCTCGTTTAAAAACCTATTCCTCTCTTGCTCTTGGTAATGTTTCAACCAAGCAAAATTTTCCTCTAATTTCTCAAAGTCAAAAATTTTCTCCCTATACTTTGTTTCCAGTTCCGTATGCCTTGCCATAATGACATGCATCACTCTATTCACCTCCGCCATATCCCCAGAGTTAAACCTCATTTTTCCCCCTTTTACCGCCGACGTGCGCTTTATTACTATTCCCACCAATTCATTAAAACTAATCCTAACTTCCTTATCACTAACATTTCCCACTACTTCTACAACACTATCTTTTTTACCCCCTATCTCACAATCTCCCTCCTCCTCCGAAAGATCCTCTTCTAAAGCCCTGTCTATTCGCCCCTTGAACTGCTCATCCCTCTGCCTCTGTAACTCAACCAATGATTTGTTGAGCGCCATTTCTGCCTCCGCCTTCTTCCTTCGTAACGCCTCAATCTTCACCTCCATGCTACTGCGTGCTGCCTCCATCTTCTCCTCACTCATTTTGTGATTTTGTGAGGTGATACCACCAATTTACCGGTAAAATACCGGTAAAAAAATAAATTAGAAAACTCTCTACCCTTGTCTTCTTCTTCCCGAAAAAACTACTCCCGTTTCCCGGTCTTCCACAAGGAAACAGACACCGGGATCGTATCCAGCGTGTTCAAAAACGTCTAAAACACCCCCCTTTTAGGGGTCTCCGACGCCTCCTTCCCCTCGAAATCCCGAAAAAACCGGTTTTTGCAGAAAACCCGGTATAACCGTCACTTATACCGTCGATAACCGTCGAAAACGGTCGATAACGTGGCCCCGCTCTATCAGTTCATGTACCGTATAACCACTTTCTTTACCGACTTTGACGCAACCGGATATTTGACGTTTTTCTGACGTTTTCCGCAAATCCACAAATATCTTGATAATCCCTTGTTGTTTTTCTACCAAATTTTCAGGGTAGGTTTACACCCCCCTGACACACCCGCACACCAAATATTTTTGGGCTCCCTTAACGGGAACACCCTTAAATCTTGTGGGTAAAAACACTCACCCTTTTCGAAACAAAATCCACTCAAATCTCGGGCATCCCTTAACGGAATCGGACCAAACTTGAACACCACCTCAGCAACCACTATGTGTGTCCGCCCACCAAATATCTTCGTAATCGCACTAGAATGACCGCTGTAATTTCGATTTTTAACGGAGCTAACTTAGAACACGTCCGTCATCCATTCATGCGCGTCACTAATTCAATTAGAATTTTCTATTTTAATTAGACAGTCGGATTCCCCCGGTCCGTGCCAGTTCTGAGCTGATCGTCAAATAGCGGCCGAAGAGGACACCGACGAACCGAAATTCATCGGGCCTCGCAGCAAAGCGGTTCCGCAGGAGGCCAAGGCGCGGGACCGAGCTGGGATCAGGCCGAAACCGTCACCTCGCCCAGGCCCGGCTCGTCAACCAGTTCCTGCTTCCTCGCCAAGCCCGACACGCCCCGATCCTCAGAGCCAATCCTTATCCCGAAGTTACGGATCCAATTTGCCGACTTCCCTTACCTACATTATTCTATCGACTAGAGGCTGGCTCTTCACCTTGGAGACCTGCTGCGGATATGGGTACGAACTGGCGCGACGCCTCCACGTGGCCCTCTCCCGGATTTTCACTCCACCTTTTCCAAAATGATTGTATAGTTGACTTTAGCACGTCGAATTGCTTCAGGCGATTTTCAGGTATCTTTGTAAAGTCTGTGTCGGGAATGAGGTTTAAGGAATGACCTACCAGAAAATGTCCAGGAGTTAGGGCTGATAAGTCATAAACATCATTAGTGAGGGGCATTAAAGGACGTGAGTTCAGAATAGCCTCTATTTGGGTAAAAATAGTTTGCAAATCTTCGAAAGTAAGAACTAACTTACCCACCATTCTTACGGCATGATATTTAGCCCTTTTTACTGCTGCCTCCCATAAACCTCCACGGTGGGGTGAATGAGGCGGAATGAATTTCCATTCAATTTCATTTTCAAGAAAAAGTTTGTGACAACACGATCTTGGAATAAAAGTTCTAAATTTTTATACATTTTCTTTAGCTCATTGCTAGCTCCTACAAAGTTTTTTCCATTGTCACTATAAATTTTCTTACAAATACCTCGGCGTGAAATAAAGCGCTTGAAACATTTTAGAAATGACTCTGTGCTTAAATCGCTAACCACTTCTAAATGTACGGCCTTGGTCGTAAAACATAAATACACACATAAATAAGCTTTAATAATGGTTCTATTTCGCAATTTACTATTCTTAATTTGAAATGGACCGGCAAAATCTACCCCTACTATCATAAAGGGTCTATTTTCAAGAACTCTGTCACTGGGCAAACTAGCCATTTTCTTAACCATGACTTTAGGGTTGACTCGAAAACATACAATGCATTTTCGTAACACGCTTCGTACGGCATTTCTACCGTTCAAAATCCAATAATGTTGACGTAATGTTGCCAATAATGTCTGACAACCGGCATGTAACTGTTTATAATGCTCACTTGAATTAATTAAAGTCGTTAAAGGATGCTTTGAGCCCAAAATTATTGGATGCTTATTTTCAAAATTTAAATTTGCCTTATTAATTCGTCCTCCCACTCGCAATAAACCATGCTCATCAAGGAACGGATCTAAATTTTTCAATTTAGAATTATTAGCTAATAATTTAGAATTTTGTATAGACAACACATCAGCAGGAAATGATTGCATTTGAGCAACCTTGCATAAAGCTATTCGAGTTAATTGAATTTCCTGTACTGTTAATTCTCCGACAAGTCTATTTGATTTCTTGCAATTGTTACGAAATCTAAGACATATCGCACAAATACGGATAAGCTTGTGAATGTTAGAGTATCTCTGGAAAAACCTGGTATCAGACATTACTACATTTAGCGATTGCAAGGAACGACGCTCTAAATCAATTTTATCAAGCTTTACTTGAAGATTAGGCCAATTAGAAGATGGACTAAGTAACCATTTTGGTCCATGCCACCATAAGTCATATGCCAAAAGATCATTTGCATTAATACCTCTAGACGCCACATCAGCAGGGTTTGATTCAGTTGGTACATGTCGCCACACTGCATCATGTGTTAGCTTTTGTACTTCACATACTTGATTAGCTACAAATACTTGCCAAGTATTTGGAGAAGAGTCTAGCCATGATAAGACTATAGTGCTGTCTGACCACAAGAATAAATTTTTGCATGAAAATCTTACGGACTCTTTCACCATCATATAAAGCTGAGATAGTAAAACAGCTGCACACAACTCCAGACGAGGCAATGAAATGGTTTTCAAAGGAGCCACACGAGTTTTGGATGTAAATAAAGAACAACAATGATTACCTAAAGCATCGGATGATTTTACATATATACAAGCAGCATAAGTTAATTGGGATGCATCGGAAAAACCATGCAACTCAATATGAATTGGGTTATCAAGCAAAACATGACGTGGAATTTTTATATTTTCCAAAGTTAATAATTGAGCAGCAAATCCGTCAGCAAGTCCGCCAGACAGTGACCTTATCTTCAGGCAATGGATCATCCCATTGTAGCTTAAGTTCCCATAATTTTTGCATAAGAATCTTAGCCCTAATGGTAACAGGCGCCAGTAATCCAAGGGGATCAAACAATTTAGAAATCAAAGAAAATACTGACCGTTTGGTGGGCACACCTGTAGGAAACTCTAGCTGTGACACGGAGAATGCTAAGATGTCGTTCTGAGAGTGCCTGTCCAGGCCAAGGGCTCTATGAATTTCGCTATCACGTATTGAATAGGTAGAATTAAGATGACATTCATCTGAATGTGAAACTATTGAGTTAGAATTGGAAGCCCATTTCCTTAACTTAAACCCATACTTCTCAAATAAGTTAGTTAGTTCATGCTTTATGTGCAGAGCCTGGTCAATACTGTCCGTACCAGTAACCAGATCATCTACATAAAAATCATGCATGATAATTTCATACAATTCAGGATATTTTTGACGATTCTCCAGCCCTATTTGCTGCAAAGAACGAATCGCCTGAAAAGCCGCACAACTAGTACCATATGTGACGGTGATTAACTGAAAATGATGAAGAACTGAATCAGCAGAACTGCGCCAGACAATACGTTGCAAATTTCTTTGTGCAGGATTGACATACACCATGCGGTACATTTTCTCAACATCACCAATAATAATTATAGAATGACAACGAAAACGTAATAAAATATTGTCACGACTAGCGTGACGTGTTGAATTTAATTCAACTTATTTGCCTGGGATCTCGTTTCAGCGTGAAAATAAAACACAGTTAACTCTACAATCAAGTTCTATTAAATAAGTACTTTAACCTAACAACTCCTAACTTACTAACTAATAAAATAACAGGTTTCTCAACCCAACGAAAACGTTACTAACTCCCAATAAAATCATAATAAACCAGGCGTAAATCAATACACAACATAGTAGTACAATAAACATACTTACATCTCTATAGAAGACAGAATCTTGGAGAGAGGCTGGTCACTTGGAGCGCGTTCACGATTAACTTTACTTGACCGTTACGGACATGTCTAATTGACATTTGCGGTTCGGTCACTAACGTGGTGCACAGCAAAACTGGACTGACTGGAAAGAACTGGGCTGAACCCCTCTCTAGGGTACAACCTCCTTTTTATAGCATTCCAGACACTGGTTCCACCAATCAAAATTCCCAGACCTGGCCTCGTCTAGCCGACAACTCGTGACGACTTTTCGACCCTCGGTACTTGGAAAACATTCTACATTATTTCGCAATTCAGCAAATGCATCATAATTGCAGTTGCACTCTGACCGCATTCCACAATTTTAATGTTTCCGCTCAAGTAATAAATTTGATTTATTATCCTTAGTGACATTTGCCCCTCCTCCATGAAACTGGTCCTCCAGTTTAAACCAAGAGAGGTAATTCCTACATTTGACAATTCTAATTTTTAATCTAAGTTATCGCTAGCCTTATATTATAATATTATTAGAAAAATGGAGTAAGCGAAAATTTTGACTTTAATTTTAATTTTTTTATCATATATTTTCTAAAAAGCTTTTATTCTACATTTTCCGTCATCGCTTCGTCGTACCTAAAAATTATAGTAATCCTAATCATTAAAGTAACCCTTAAATTAACATAACACATTAGAAACCTTGGGTAGCCCTTAAATATGCATCATTTAACTCTAATATAAGTATCTCTGATGTTGCGACTTATATTGCGTCATTGTTCGCACAAAAATGTTTGTCACAATCATACATTGCCCTGTCTATGACTTAACACATCGTCTTCCTCTGGTCACCAAATATTCCAGTAGCTGAAGCCTAGCAATGTCCTTCTCATAGTCCTTCCTGCTTAGGTTTTATTTTCATCATGTGGTTGACTCTGGTGATACGGTTAAATGTCATCTTCAATGGTCGTCCAATACTGGCTTTGCACAGCGCCACTTAGTACATTGGCTTCTTATGGCTCCCTCAAGCGGTTTTTACATGTAATGAAAATAAGAACAAAGGTTAATATGCGTTACTTAAGGCTTAATAATAACATATAATAATATATAATATTACACGCATATTTCTTTTATATCTCAATCAAATTAATAACCTTCAACCGAGTGAATTTTATTCACTGGTATACCTCAAACCGATTGCAATAACTTCTGCATATGTTTAACTAATGTCCCAATTTCCATATCAACTAAGTTGTTCTAAAAACTGGAACATATTGAACGTTCTAACTTCATTTCAAATCCGTGCGGAGAAATATTTTATTTATCCAAAAACAAAAAATAAATTGACGATAACGTTTGATTGCTTCTTCCCTAGATTATCTGTAAACAAAAATATGAAAGTAAATTATCAAAACGTAAACACAAAACAAAATTTACGGTTGTCTAACGACCATATGGTTTGAAATGCACTCTACCTAAGTAGTGTAAACAACCTATACTCGGTTTATTTTGTCCTGGCAGCGGTTTTGAGGTAGGTCAGGGTAACGCTTGTGTCATCATTATCATATTAATAACAGTGACGTACTTGACGCCTTTAAAAAGTATTACGCCTGTATTAACTTTACCCATCTTACCTTTAATTAAACAAGAAAAATGGTTAAACATCATTTATTTTCTTTGTGCTACAATAGTCATTAATATATAGATAAAATTTAAATATACAATATATAATATAGATATAATACATTGAACAGTAACTGTTTCACTTGTCTTGTTCGGTTTGGGTCTCTCCGAGTTTCGCCTGATCAGTGTTCAACTGGTCTTCATTTCTTTCCTCACGTATAGGCCCTTGATATGGTGCCGTACCACGTACACGTGTATGATTTGTTCGTCTTCGAAAAGGCGTGGCAGTCACCTGCCAAGTCCAATTTGTCATGTTTGCTGTATTTGGTGGTGGCTCAACGGGGTTCCAATTCGGTCGCAAAGTCACCCTCGGCACTTCAATTAATGTAGGTTCACTTCTTGATGGCACCCTAAATGGATGTCCCATCATTCTTGGTTGCAAATGGGGTCGGGGAGGTTGATGTAGTTCACGCCGCCTGAATTGTGAACTCCTTCTGTACGCACAAACATTGCATGCGCAACCATCCACAAACAGATTTTCCCAAATTTCCCAAAATTGTCTTGGTTGATAGAATGGCACCCTCGGAGGTGCGCAGATTGCACAACCACAACTTTCCGTAGGGTTTCTTCCTTGTCTCATCATTAAATCAATATGAATCATCTGGTATTCCATGTGAATTATTTGGGTCCAAAGTGCTAGTAACGCCTTTGTGATTCCCAAATACACTATTCCTGGTCGCTGTATTTCTTGATGTAATTCCCATAAATGGTATAAAGCCATGTCATATAAATGTAATTTGACATTTATGTCCGAAACACATCGGGCATAATATAGAAACATCACAATCCACTCCATTTTTTTATAAACTCTCGATCGGTATTTTTTCAAGGAAACGCACTCGCGGTACTATCACGGTACTTCGCTAACTAAAATGCAAATCACAGCGATGAAATTATTTATATTCTCTTAATTTCATGTCAGCACTTTTACGGGACGCGTGCGGTCGCATATTATTCATTTGATGCATTTGTTTCGACCGAATACATTATGCTGGTATTCAAAAATATCCAACACTAAAATAAAACGAAAACTCGTTACTTTAATCTGTCTATCCCCCCATTATCACATACCCCTGACATTTATATTTATTCTAGTATTTACTTGTTCGGCACCTATGGCATTTCCCGATATATTTAACGTCCCTCGTATTTTTTTTTAAGTATGCCATTTTAATTATATCATTTTTTCCATTGTAGTCAAATAACTTGAAACACGCGCGCTTAGATAATCATTTTACACACTTTTGGTGTAACTGCGGAAAATTAGACTAATATCCGTTCGTGAATTTTTCAATTGGCCATTAAATTCAGACTCGGATAAGAGAATAAAAATCCCTGAGCTCAGTAACTTCCAAATTTAGGTACAACTCGGTATGTGAAGTTTGTACCCAACAAACGTAATATTTTCATTTCAACAAAATTATTACTTTGTATACTAAGTGTTACAATCTTTATGTCAGTTAGGGATAGACGGTGCCTTATTATCGTTTATTTATTTTACTTATACAGCATTGCATTCACAGCAGTTTTGTTATTTTATGGACGAAACGGTCCTTTACTTTTGCCTTTGCAGTCATACTTCTTTTAACTCCATTTGAGTGTAGGGGCTCGTGTTTTTTTCTCCTCGTCTTTAGTGTTTACATCATGAACCGTAAGTAAATTTGTTGGCTTTGTTATTTACATTATAAAGTAATCCAATTTGTTGTTCTTTTTCCCTTTTTTTCAAAACTAAAGATCCACAATCTTTGCCCCCAAATGATAACCAAACTGGGTCTGGAAGGGCTTGTCGTCTCAAGCACTTCCGGAGACTCCTAACTATGCGCCGCACTGGTGAAGGGCTTGCCGACCTTTGGTCCGACAACGACAGGGACATTGGTGCCAGGTCCGCTTCGCCGTCCACTGAGCGCAACCAGGGTGTCACACATCCACCACCCTCATCGAACACCTCCCCGTGGGGGTCACCTATGCCAACGAGGCCATCGACGCCCCCGGTCCGAAAAGAGCGGCTCCTGAATGGGGTCGCTACCCCAACAATGGAAAACAATATTGAGGAGACAACCTCCAGCAATTCTCCAACTTGGTGGTCTGGCGACCAAGTAACCATAAATGGTACTGGTCACCGCATTTATTTCCACCACCAACATTATTGAATTTTCTATAATGTGTTTTTGTAACTGTCTACACTGACAATAAAACTTTTGGTGCTTAATTTTATTATCTTTTTTTTTATGTATCTATTCTTTACTTATTTTAACCTGATAGAGGTATACATTCTGGGGTCCATGGATCATAATAGGGTAATATCTGCTTACGTGAACAACCTCTCTCTTTGCTTTGTCTGATCTGCCTTTTTGTATCTCGTAGTCCACGTCCGACATTTTTCGTCTTATATAATAAGGTCCGAACCATCTAAGCAGCAATTTTTCACTTTTTCCAACTTTCCTTACTGGGGTGAAAACTTTCACTTGGTCACCCTCATTAAATTCCACATGTCTATGTTTACAATCGTAACGCAGTTTGTCTATATCCTGTCGTTTTTTTATATTTTCAGCAGCAAAATTACATATTGCCAGACTAGTTTCCCTAATTTGATTGCTATCAAGAGATTCAGCATGCGGCATAATGTTTGCTTCAGTTGGTAAAACAGGTTCTCGTCCATATACTAGCATAAAGGGTGAGAATTGCGTGCTGTCTTGTTTCGCTGAATTATAGGCAAAAGTTACATGTGGTAAGTATTGGTCCCAATTTGACTGATTTGTGTTGGTATACATTGCCAACATATTTGCAAGAGTCTTATTAAATCGCTCCGTAAGACCATTTGTTGCTGGGTGATATGCCGTTGTAAATTGACTTGTAGTGCCCATTTCTTTCATTAGTTTTGTTACCAATTCTGATTGAAACACTTTTCCTCTGTCACTTAATAATTCCTTAGGCGCTCCATGCCTCGTAATTATTTTTTCCAAAATAAATTTTGCTACGGGCCCTGCTTTTCCACTTGGTAACGCCTCAGTTTCTGCCCAACGTGTTGCATAGTCTGTTGCTACCACTATCATGGTTTTACCATTGCTACTTCGGCGAAAAGAACCTAAAAGGTCAATCCCCACCTTTTCAAATGGTGTTCCCACAGGAATTGGGTGTAAAAATCCTATCGGTCTTTGATTTTGCTGACCTTTTCTAGCTTTACAATCTGGACAACCCTTAACAAAATTTTCAACATCTTTTTGCAACCCTTGCCAATAATACCTTTGCTTAATTTTTGATAGCTTTTTTGCTATTCCCAAATGACCACTCAGCGGTTCCGAATGGTGAGAATACAAAATTTCTCCCACTAACTGTTGTGGTATTACTAGTAGCTTATCTCGACCTAAATCATTCGGATTTACTCGGTATAAAATTCCGGATTCAATCCTGAAGTTTTTTGCCTGCTTACGTAAACCAATTGTAGCATTTTCCGGGTTTTTGATTGTCATTATTATTTGGGAAATTTTTTCATCTTTCTTTTGTAACTCCTCAATATTACGAGTATCCAAAACAAATGTTGGTATTTCTTCAACGTCGTGTTTATCCGTATCTGGTTGCAGTACCGGATACCTACTTACACAGTCAGCGTCTTTGTGTGCAATCCCCGATTTATGGCACACCGTGTAATCAAATTCTGACAGTTTTAATGACCATCTGGCTAAACGACCTGTGGTATCTTTTAATGTCTTTAGCCAACATAAAGCATGATGATCAGTTACGATTTTTACAGGTTTACCATAAATAAAGTGTCTTAAGTATGAAAGTGCCCATATAACTGCTAATCCTTCTAATTCAGTTATAGAATAATTTTTCTCTGCTTTGCTAAGACTTCTGCTTGCGTAAGCGATAGGGTGTAACTTATTTCCTGTGTCTTCCTGCAATAATATAGCTCCTATTCCATCTTTACATGCATCTACTCTTAATTCACACCCTTTGTTTAGCTGAAAATGTGCCAACACTGGTTCACTAATTAATTTCTGTTTTAGTGTTTCAAACGCTTTGTCATGTATGTCCTGCCAATCAAATTTATTCTGTTTCTTTGTCAGATCATGTAAGGGGCGTGCAATTTTTGCAAAATTTTCTATAAACTTCCGGTAATAGTTACAAAGTCCTAAAAAGCTTTGTACACCTTTTACATTTTTTGGCCTTGGAAAATTTTCAATTGAAACTAATTTTGATTTATCAGGAAAAATTCCATCTGTCGAAATTGTATAACCAAGAATATTAATTTTTTCTTTTAGATATTCACATTTTTTAGGTTTTAACGTTAGGCCTGCACTTCGAAGTTTATTGAAAACTTTACGTAATTTTTCCAAATGTTCATCTATTGTTTCAGAAAAAATTATAATGTCGTCCATGTAAATTAAAACTTTCTTTCCATTTTAAATCTCTAAACACTACATCCCCTAATTGTTAGAATGTTGCCGGGGCATTGCACAACCCAAAAGGCATTACATTAAATTCCCATAATCCGTGACCTGGCGCTGTAAAGGCAGTAAGTGGCTTACTTTCTTCTTTTACTTTGACTTGCCAATAACCTGAATACATGTCTAACGATGAGAAATACTGGGCGTTTCCTAAGTAAGTCAAAATATCCTCAATATTAGATCCTGACCACGAATTTTTTACTGTTACATTGTTTAACTTGCGATAATCAACACAAAATCGCGTCTCTCCAGACTTTTTCTTTACTAGTACGACGGGACTTGCCCAGGGCGAGTTACTTTGCCTTATTATATCGTATTGTTCCATTTCCCTTATTTGCTTATCTATTATCTCTCTTTCTTTTTGTGCTACCCTGTAAGGTTTTTGTTTTATAGGTTTAGCATTTCCTACGTCAATTTCGTGTTCAATTACATCTGTTCTCCCCATATATTTTGGTGTTTTTGAAAAAACGTCACTATACTCCGCAAGTAGCGTTTGCAATTTATTCTGTAATCCTAAGTTTGTTATATTACTTAGATTATGGTCATTCATGGTAATTATTTCGTCCTCATTTTCGGTTTCATTAATACAACAATCTGGAATTTTTGTCATGTCCATTTTAATTGTTTTCTCGAGATTACCAATCGTGGAATTTTTTATTACAAAAATTCTACGATGACCGACATTTTTAAGCTTAATATAAAAATGTCCATTCTGCAAAAACGGTAATCCTACGCAAATAAGACCTCTCGGTCGTAAAAAACTGTCCTTCTCAATAAAACAATATTTCGCTAAGTCAGACGGTCGTAGGTTCAAGTTCAATAGGGGAAATTATATCATTCCCGGGCTTCAACACGTAATCGCTGGCGACGGTAATTTTCAGGGAATTTACTGTTGACTCGTTTGCTATGTTTACGAACAAGTCTTGCTGTGGCTCGCATTCTTCAGTTGAATCATAATCTCCAAAATTTAGGATTAATTTGTCCGAACCATGCTGCAATGTCACTTTATTGTTATTATAGTCAATGACTGACTTTGTCGTCGTCAAAAAGTTATGTCCCAAAATTAGAGCTTTGGACAAATTTTTAACCACTAATGCTTCAACGCGTATCTCTTTATTATTAACTTCAATCGTCACTTGTGAATTTCCAATAGGTGTAAGAGGGTAACTGCCTGCAGTAATTAATTCAACTTCATTTTCCAAAGGATACATGTTATTAATATAATATAAATCAACAATATTTTTACACGCTCCGGTGTCTAGAACGACATTTACATTTTCTTGATTATTTACTTTTAAATGCACATACAATAACCCTCCTTTGACGCCCTATGATGACAGGTGGACAATCTCGTTAGGGCTTCCTATTGACGAAATTGTCCTCTTTCGTTTGGGTTTTGATATACCCGATCATTTTTTTTCTGTTGGCAACGCAAGCAAATCAAAATAATATTTTTTAACATCCTCATTGTCTTGATGTTTTCGTGTATTTAATCGAAACTTTAATTTTCTTAGTGGCTGTTCGCCAGAAAATTCTTTCAAAAAGTCCGTTTTTATAACTGTCCATGTTTTTGCCTGGTTTGCCGGTTCGTTAATATAACCATCAAACCAAGTCTGAGCCGGGCCTTCCAAGAAATTTGCTAAGTAGGAAATTTTGTGGTTTTCCGACCAGCTGTTTGCAATCGCTGCCTTTTCATAGTCTATAGATGGGTTAAATGTAGGTGGGCATGTAAACTTTGGTGTGGCTGGAGTTTTTGGCTCAGCCAAAGCTACCTGTAAAGTCATGTTAGCCATTGCTGCAGTATTGTTATGACGTATCACACTGTTTCTCTCTCGAATTACAGGGGGTGGGCAAAGATTATTACAACCTTGTAATAAATCTGTGGGGCGGGATGAGGTAGGCTCTGGCACTACCACTTCTAAGGGACTTTCTTGCCAGAACTCTTCTGATTCTCGCGGTTTAGGCGGAGTCCTACTCAATGAAGCTCTTGGCTTAAAAAACTGTTCTGGGGATCGTGATCCTGCTTTGGAATCTTTAGTTTTCTGAACTCGGGAAGTCGAAGCTTTGGTTGTTTGAATTCGCGGGGTTTCAATTTGAGCACTTACGACAGTTTTTTCGAAAGGGCTGTTCTCGTCCTCACTACTTGTTAAACTGAAAATAGAAGTTGTTTTGTCAAATTCTGGGGCACCTGCAGATATCGATGCCTGTACAGAAGCAGGGAAACCGACAGTTGAGCTATGATGCGCGGGTTTAAACTCTCTCAACTCTTTTAAGACTTTTTCGGGGTTTTTCCCTTGGGCTAGTGCTTGTTGCAAAACAAATTTTTCTTTGTCTGATACTCTTTGAGCTCTACTGCGAGTTTGTACTCGTGATTTGTCACTTGGTTCACTCATGTAAAATTAATACGAAATGTTTGGCAGTATTTTTAATTATTTCGATTTTTCAAGTTTTTGGACAAAAATTTAAACGATTATTTTAAACCCGCTATTACCCGCTTGAGAAATAATAATTTCTTCTTCTTTGATAAAGAACCCCCCATTTTAAATAGAACGATTTTTTTTTAAAAAAGATAAAAATTATGTTTTTTCCACCCTGAAACGTAGGCACCTCCACCATATGTCACGACTAGCGTGACTTGTTGAATTTAGTTTAACTTATTTGCCTGGGATCTCGTTTCAGCGTGAAAATAAAACACAGTTAACTCTACCATCAAGTTCTATTAAATAAGTACTTTAACCTAACAACTCCTAACTTACTAACTAATAAAATAACAGGTTTCCTAACCCAACGAAAACGTTACTAACTCCCAATAAAATCATAATAAACCAGGTGTAAATTAATACACAACATAGAAGTACAATAAACATACTCACATCTCTATAGAAGACAGAATCTTGGAGAGACGCTGGTCACTTTGGAGCGCGTTCACGATTAACTTTACTTGAGCGTTACGGACATGTCTAATTTACATTTGCGGTTCGGTCACTAACGTGGTGCACAGCAAAACTGGACTGACTGGAAAGAACTGGACTGAACCCCTCTCTAGGGTACAACCTCCTTTTTATAGCATTCCAGACACTGGTTCCACCCATCAAAACTCCCAACCTGGCCTCGTCTAGCCGACAACTCGTGACGACCTTTCGACCCTCGGTACTTGGAAAACATTCCACATTATTTCGCAATTCAGCAAATGCATCATAATTGCAGTTGCACTCTGACCGCATTCCACAATTTTAATGTTTCCGCTCAAGTAATAAATTTGATTTATTATCCTTCGTGACAGTATAATTGGTTTTTGAATGTTGCGCCTCTACTTTGACTGTCATGTTGTCTATCGCTGTAAGCTGGAAGATTGATTTTTCAGATTTTGGGAGAAGTACTTGTACCAAGGGCATTGGTTTTCCATCTTTCTATCGCCATCTTTGGATTTTTGAGGGGTGGAAGCCAAGATTTTCCAAATCTGTTTTGATTTTCTCCTCAGGTCAATTTTCTAGGATTCCCCTAAGTATTATATGAAGTTGCTTTTCTTCGTCCAGTTGGAAAGTATGAAAAGGATTTTTTTCTTTTTCAAAGAAATTTATAATGAATTTGAAGTCATTTATGGTTGGTGGATGTAGCTTGATTCCTTCTGGCTTATTGACTACGTTTCCATAATTGATTCGGGCGTCTTTCAAGTAGACGGTGACTTTATTAAATATTTCCTTGTTCTCAAGACTATTGGGAGAATTTTTTCCTTGAGTTTTTCTGGGGTTGGATTTTGCGCGGAGTTATTCACTATGGGAGTACTTACTGATTGACATTTTTGTTTTTGACGCTGAGACACTGAGGCGTTAGTTTCTGGAGAAGCTGTCCTTTTCTAGTTTTTTGGGAGTTAAGCGGGGGAAAATCTTCTTCCATAGTGTTGTTATCGGTTTCAATTACTTGTTCTGGAACATTATGTAGTTTAATTTGCAATTTTCTAATGGTTGCTTGATGGTGTTTATTGACTTCTTCGAGTTCCTGATACCTAGCTTTGAATTCTTTCAATTCATCTTGTTGGGCTTTCAAGCTGCTCTGGAGTTGTTCGATTACTGCTTGTTGCTCGCTAATGTACTTGGTGTACTTGTGTAGCGTTTTTTCCATTTTTTTCTAGCTTTTCGTCGGCATCGACGTAGTCGACATGATTGGGAGTAATCCCTTTCGGGAGATCCTCGCAGTACTGTAGCTGTCACTGACACTTCTCGCGTGTGAATCACTGAAATCGCTAACGAAACGCACTTGAACACGGTTGACACTGACGACCGTCCGGTTCAACTGCTCGGCGTAAACTGCGAAAATCTGACTGCTGCAACTAGTTTTGTTCGCGTAACCCCTCCTTGTTTAGGCCATTTTTCGCCTGTATTGACACCAACGGTCACGAACGGTCGTTTCAGGGTGGAGCTAGCTGAACGACACCGGGACACTTGCGGTGTGTTTTTCCGACGTTTCGTCGTCCAGACCGTCATCGGTGTTCTGTTGCGCTGTAGGGGCCGCTTTTTCACTAGAAATCGATTCCTCGTCGGTTTCTAGGGTTCTGGCTAGGTTTTGCGGCTCCCCCAGGTCGTTGTCTTCGCTGGTTTCTTCGTCCGTCACGGGAATCTGGTCCACCAGGTCGTAGTTCACTACGTTTTCCTCGGGGGCGGCTCGATTTCGTAGATAACGTCTGACACCACTTTTCTGATTTCATCAGGTCCTAGCCATGGTGTAGAGAGTGCACCATGTGCGGGGTTTCTCAAGTTTACCTTTTGTCCGCGGTAAAACTTGATTTTTGGGCGGTCTGGGAAATTCCTTGTTGACGAATTCCAGCTGTTTGGCTCGAATCTTCCGATTTTGGCGTCTTTGTTGGTGGGCACTTTTCTGGGTGCGTCGGAACTTATTCACACTGAATTTTCCACTCTCCTGGCATCGGTAATTCGTACCCAAGTACGATGGAAGCTGGTGAATGTCCGGTTGCCCGGTTTATTCTATCTTCTGAGTATCCTGATTGCCGTAGTGAGCTGTTTTTCCCATTGGTTTTCCGTTTTTCCAACCAGAAGTATTCAAATCAAATCAAAATTGCTTTATTGTCTTAAAGAATAACATTCCGTTGACAAAGCTTTGTGCAGTAGTACTGTGTACTTGTGACATATACACCTCCGACTCGCATAGTTTAACATTCGCACACGCCTCCAAACGGAGGCGAATTCGAAAAATCGGAGGCCAATACGAATCAACCTTAATAATTTCTCAGGATGTCTCTCTGGCCTCCTGGAGGCCGTACGCAAAATTATGTCGGAGGCCATTTTAGCAATACACATATACAGTTATACAATGTAGTTCACGAAAATTCCACCACGTGGCGGAGCGATCTCATACGTTTATACAAACGACACATGTCCTGTGCGGCATCAACTCCGCATGAAATACCGCTAATCCGACTCAAAAAAGCGGCAACACCGCGGCATTACTCACTGAAGGCCAGTTGATCGAGAGCATATACCAAATTTTGTAGTTGCATATAAGAGTGAGGGGGTTGGATGCCAAATGATCGAGAGTACATAACCAATTTGAAGGCCACTTAACTTATATTAATATATACTGGGCGTCCTAACTAGTTTGCTGTCTTATACAGAGTGTCGCACCAATATCGGCTTCATTAATTGAATGTGTGATCTTTTAAAAAGTTATGTCTCAAACTAAAGCTGACTTGGCATACTCATTTAGAATATGTATTTTCTAGAGAGAGGCACTTTTATTCATGTCGGAAGTAGAGATCAACTGGTTGACTTAATTTTTTTAATTCTGTGCTTTTCTGTCTATTATAAGTTTTCGATTTTGATTGATATTGCGCTAACTTGGAAAAGAACCCAAAATTTAAATATTTTCGACCTTCTTTTGAAACAGCAAAATTTCTGGTTATTTTGAACGACATGAATCTCCAAAATTACGTTTAACAGCAAAGAGGGGTTCGAAAAACCGTTTCTCATAAGATGAGATGCACAGATTGATTTTTAATAAAAGTAATTTCTTTATTAATTACAGAATACAGGGTAAGAAATATTGTACTAGACGTTTTTGCATACAAACTAGTTCATTTAATAGCTGGGAACATTTTAGAACTTTAGTTGTGTCATATACAATAATAGGCCTGAATGGTATCTCAAAACACACGTTTAGAGGTTTTTAAAATTTAATTCACAAACTTGCAAGCGTAATGTCTATTTTAATATTACATTTTATGGTGTTGCACCTTAATTCGAACACTTCCACCATTAGAAGAATTGACTAGTAGGAGTGCAGTTTTTGAAAAGTAACTTAGAAGGATAACCAACTTAAACTTATCTAACTAATTAGCTTTTACTATTTTAAAGTCTTAGTTCAAGCTCTCTAAGGGTTGTGAAAAATGTCAGTATTTTGTTGTACGAAAATGTCAGCCAAAAATGTAAAATTTTCAAATGGACAGAAGTCATGTTTTACATTTTTACGTTCATTTAATTTGACAGTAATTATGTACTAGGTTAAGAGCCAGTAAAATAAAAGTATAGTAGTAAAAGTATACCATTCTTGAATGGATTGCGATAAAACTTTAAGACAATATTGTTTGAATACTATTTAGTAGCTAATATCAAAGAATAGCTATGTAACAAGAACAGACAGTTGAAAAGAGAAAGCGAATTAGAGAGAGATGGACTCTTCCTACCAAAGTTTAATTGACAAGCGACTGATATCGGCTTTGGCCGTTAAATATCAGGAGTTTTATTGGTTGTTCATTCAAGTTGTTGAAAAACGTGGCCGTATCTCAGACCACATCAAATATTTGTTTTGAAACATCGGTTTAAAGTTAATAATAGTTAATAAGGACTAATATCTTCCAATGATTAATAGGCGAACTTAAAACACTTGGACTCAAAAGAATTAAACAATGATTATAAGAAATTAGTTTATATTATATTTGATTCTGATAATTGGATGCCATTTTTATTTCAAAGAAAGAGACAACCGGCAACATGTTTCCTACCAAAGGGAACTCGAGGTCAGCCAAAAACATCACCCCAACATCAAAAGAATTATGTCCCTTCTTGTTAAAATATGTTAGGCTTTTCACATTTTTTTTTGCATGTAATTTGTATTAGCGCCATCCGATGCAACAACAAATTACAATAAGCTACAGATAAAAACATTTTAAGACAAGTTAATATACAGTGTGCTGCACCTGAAGTCCCGCGGATGCATACGGATTTATGTCTTGCCGAATTGAAAAAAATAAGTGTCGGTTCAAACCGGCTTTCCCAGAAAATTCTGGTATAGAAAAGATTTGCTTTAAAATTGAACACCCTGTATACTAAAGTAATCATTCCTATATGTGGCACTCTGAAGATAAAATGTAAACATTTAATAATACAGTTTTAAATTATTATGTTTTTAAACAAATTGTATGCACTAATTTGCCATAGCTTTTTATCGACCTATGTAGCAGTTTTTTTTATAAAAGGTTCGACAACAAATTTATAACTTTTATTTATTTTGAAGTGTGTTTATCCCTTACATAAATATTCCCAATTTGCTAAAAGATGGCATGCGTTTTAAGCAATAGACAACATGCTCTACTAAAAGATGACATGGCCACCTTGCCAATAGCTGACCATCGCAAAGTTACATTGGTACTCAGTTTCTTCCAAACATAGCTAATTCTCTCTCTCTTCACACTGATTTCCGGCTGCCATACTCTAAATAAACTTTGGTCCATATTTATGGCAGGTAGTACATCAGTTTCATTGAGAATAACTTGTTTTTGGACAAACTATACTGATTTAAATTTTCTCAAATATTTTGACCCTTCGACTGGGGGTTTATTTTTAAGTTTCTTAGAATTTTTATAGGTCGTCATCTATTGGTAGTTTTACCTTATTACATTTTGTGAATAGTTTATTTCTTTATAAGAAAGATTAGTTATATGCTGTATTAAATTTAAATTTAAAGCAGACATTTTATTCTAAATTTTGTTGAACATTTTTTTACCCGAAAAGGATCACAAAAGGCATTTTGACATAGTTTATGATAAATGAAAAAGTTCAAGTCAAATTTCTTGACGTTCACTACTTCTAATTTCTTCTTTGGTTTTCGGATTTGCAAACATGGAACTTTTAACTTGCACGTTTTTTTCTGAAAAAACGTTGCTCGCTAGATGTGTCATTTATTTAAAAATCCTTCTTACAAACAATAGAACTATTTAAATAATGTAATATAAAGCATTTAAAAAATACAACTTTACCACATCTTTATGATTATAGTTATATGATGGTGTTTTAGGCATAATGCCTGATATTAGACAGTTATTGGTAAGGTTACGTTTTTAAACTTTTTCTTCATATTGGCACATGAATATATGTATTAGACTCAGCAAATAGTTTTTGTCTACAAGCATCAAATAATAAGCATTTTTTTACTTTGTTATAAAAATTACATTTGTGTCAAGTTGATTTTTTTGTAACAAATCAGTTGACAGACTGAAAATACGAAAGTTTTAGTTTATAGACTGAACAAATTTTAGGCAAGGCTTTTTGACGCTAAAATTGTTACTTGGTCGTCAAACAAAAATGACAGGCCTTTTTAATCTATAAGCATTATAAGTTAGAACGTTCTTTAATTTGCCACCCTAAAAACTATAATTTGTTTCCCCCAAAAAACTAGAATTTAAAGTTTTAAACAAACAATAGGAAAATTTCCTTTTTCACGACCTATTGAAAAATTGAGGTCACTGAAAAATGACCCAACTCAATAAACATTGTTAATCTAAGGAATTAATCACGTTTATAAAATAATAACAATATTGATTGTAAATACTCAACGACTCGTATTATAATTAAAATGAGATGCAAGTCAAAGTGAACATAATAAATTAATAAACGATTTATAATTATATTGCAATGTTTATTTATCATTTGCTTGAGTTAATGAAGTATTAAAAACGAAACAAAAATATTGATGTCATTATATTCAGTTATTGTCAGACATGTGTCTAATACTAGAATGAATAACGCAGAAACTATACGATCAGTATATAATATAGAACACCACAAACTGTCTAATGTGGCTCCTATAGCGATCGAAAAAGAACGAAAATACGGCTGGACTGAATATTAAAATAAGTTCCTGTTCCAAAAAATCTATTTTTAGCTGTCAAGGCCAAATCAGTGGGCGAACCAGACAGATAAAATTGGCAACTGTGTCGGTGACCCATGCGTCGGTTCCACATGGCGCTGTATATTGCGCGGAGGCCAGTAAACCGCCGCATCGTGGAGGCCGGTTACATTTAAACCCATACCGTATATACAACTTTTTTCCTTATAGTTTTCCTTACCCCTCTGCTGTGCCCATGAAAGACCTTGAATTATGAAGCGTAATCATGCAAAATACACTCCTGTAACTATGGCGGTTATAGTGGAGGCTTGGGCGCCTGTGTTATGTATGGAGGCGACTAAGATAGAAATGCATGTATATATATATACAGTGTGTCCCGCTTTTCATGAGTACAGCTTGATTATCTCAGTTAATAATGATGCGATTTTTCTTTAAATTATGGTGGTGATTGTATGTCAGAAAAATTAAGTATTTGGCATAATAAACATTTTTATTTACCATTGGCGTGCTGGTGCTGTGTGGGGGGGGGGGGGTAAAGGGTGATCTAAATCTGGTAGAAAAAGTTTAACTAAAATTGACTCTATATTTTTTTATAGAGTCAATTTCTATATATTTTTTATATTTTTTTTTTGACGAATATATTTTTCCAAAAATCAACCCCTTTTTACCCCCACCCAACACAGCACGCCAATGGTAAATAAAATGTTTATTATGCCAAACACTTCATTTCTCTGCAGACGTGATGTATGTCATGACATGCAAGCACCACCATAATTTAAAATAAATGGCATTATTATTAACTTAGATATCAGGGTATACTCATGAAAAGCGGGACATATTAACTTTTCTAAACACTAGCTTTAGAAAGATAATATTTAGCACTTCTAAACTATGAAGAAAATCAATCAAAAATAAGATGACGTGACATGAAATACCTGATGTAATATTTTGATGTTATGTTTTGCGTTTTTATTTGTCACATTCAAAACACTTAGAGCAGGCATTTCGTTGCTTTCGTTATCTTAGTTTTGTTTTATTTTACTCTTAACTACATAAACCAAGCTAATACTTACGTAGTGGACTTTGAACACTATCATTGTTAACGTTATGACTATGAGCAATGGTGATATATGAATTGCTCTCATCAGCAGTATTAATTTCAGTTAAGATGGTTGATTCAAGTTGCCTCTCAAAATGTTTAACATTTCTACCACTGTCCAAATTTTTCATCGGTTTTAAACCCCGTTTAAGCACTTTTCTTCTTGATTGCTACTTCAGACTTTTCTGATGATGATGTTGAATCTGAATAGCGCCGCTTTTTTCCCATTCGATCAATTGCAAACTGTTTTTTATTTTGAGACATGCCAGTGTCAGATGAATCAGAATTCCTGTCATCTGAATTCGAATTTTCTGGAAAACGGCCAGATATAGGCAATTTGGTGGATGCTTCCTTGCGCACAATAGCACTTGTAGCGCTTTTCTCGCGGTTTTCTTCGTTACGTTGCCTCGGGCGCCACCTTCGTTATTTATAGTGGCTGAAGGTCCACTTTGCGGTACCTGGGTAGCCTTTAGACAGCTGGAGAAAAGTTTCCAAAGGGTTCGGGAAGAAAACAAAATTAAACAACTGTTTTCACTAATTGCACTGTATTACGGCTCTCATTACTTACAGTAAATACTCACGGTAACGAATACCCAATGAAACGGAAATTACCTTATACGGTGGTACGGGGAAAGCGTGTAACGATAATGAAAACTACCTACGGACCCTTCATACTGATAAGCCTGACTACGGTAGATTAAGACTGACTGTGACACGGTGAAAGAACGGCGGTACGGTACGGTTATGTAAAACTGACTATTCAGCGCCGATATTCGTTCCAAAACCCAATGAGGCCCAATTACGTGACCAGCGGTGTTCCCGTCACTCGACCTAACCTCTAGGTGCCTCTCCCCGATTCCCCGGGGTTCGACAAATAGAGCCTCCGTTGCACACCTGTTTCCCCAAGCATGCAACAGAGGTTTGAAGTCTCGTGACGTTGCCAGTCACACAGCCGCTAATCCCTCCAGTATCCCCAAACCCGCTTACTGCTCCGTTTCCCCGGAGCTAAGCAAACGAGTCACAGGTTTCACCGTTCCCGCTTGCTACACCGTTTCCCCGGTGTTCAACAAACAGGAACAGGACCAGAAGGATTACCTGACTGTTTCACAAACAAAGGTACTGAAGCCGGCGCCGTTTTCACCAGAAATACCCTCTAACGGAAAACCCCGGAAAAAATATAGCAAATGCCCCAAATGAAAATCCACCGGACAAATTTAGTGAATGCCCCAAATGAAAAATCCCGGACAAATATAGCAAATGCCCCAAATGAAAATCCCCGGAGAAATACTGAAATTCCCCAAACGGAAACCCCGGGAAAATACTGAAAATGCCCCAATTACAGTCTATTAAAATATCTACAGTTACCGGTACGGGTTTTAAACAGCAAACAGAACAAATACCGGACGGTCGGTATGTGTCTATTTTTTTACTTACAAATTCGCGGAGGATAAGAGATAACGGTCGGCACGGATCGGCTTAGCTGGTGGTTTCGATCTTTTGATGATCGAAGAATCCCCATTTTCCGGCTCGGGGCCTTCTTTTATACACAAAACCCACGGTGGGGGCTGTTAGTGGCCGGTACCCACTCTCAGCGCCCCACGAACCATTTCGAACGGCCCCGGACGGTCCCGATAGAATCGACGCCACGACGGCCCGCGGTCTAGCACCCAGCCGTGAAGGTCACGCGTATTTTAACTAAATCAGCGAAAAATTAGTAACTTCGTTACACACTTTTTACTGACGCTACTGAATCGGAATTTTCAGTGTTTAGTATATCCTCCACAGTTTTGTCTGCTTTCTCAAAGGAAGCTAAAAATAGACATTGTAATATAATTATTTCTTATAGTGAAATATACAGGGTGTTCCACGATAAATGCGTTATATTTCAGAGCTCGATAATGCATAAAAAATAACCGAAGTTTGCTATATAAACTACGGTCCAAAAACACTTTTTTATTTCAACACATGCTGTCTTGATGACAGCTTCAACAAAGTTTTGTTTCAATACAGGGTGTCCCACCGGGCTCTAAATCTAAACATTTACAGTGGTTCTAGCACTTCCGGTTTTATATCGGAAGTAGGCACCAACTAGCTTATTTTAAATGGAACACCCTGTAAATTATTATATTTTTGGATATCCTAACGCTTTCAAGTATTTGTCATGCATCATTCATAACGTACGTGAAAAATATAACTTATCCAATTACGTAGGGCTAATGTCAACATATAGTCCAAAATTGAGCTATTTCAAAAACTGTAAAAACTATAAGAAAAAAATTTAAAAGTTTAATACCCTGTATATTATTGTGAAAAACTCTGCATAACAGAAACATAATTAAATGGCATGTTTTTAATATGCATAGTGAATATGCAGGTATAAAATTTCAAATATTTCCGAAATGCTCATTTGACATCAAGGCTAAGAAAAAATATTGCAAAGAAATGCTTTCAACAAAAACAAAACACAGATGGGGCTATATACTTAATATAAAAACTAATTAATAGTATTGTACAGGGTACTCCAAATGTTTCGAAACGGTCTACCTTTTTCCGCAAGGTAAAAGCTACAAATATGGAATTTTGGAATATCACGTAAGGTTAAAAAATCTATCTCTAGATAGTCGTTTCGAATTTTTAGGACCTAGAACTTCGGACCAGCGACATTTACCACATTTTTTTTAATGGATCGATTATGATTTTAATCAATTTTCACGTTCTACCAAAATTCCGATAATCAGCAATTAAGGATGAACGAAGTTTTATCCAGCCAGTTTCGAGAAATCTGAGTTTAAACTTTGAGCGAGAACAACAGGTTTCATTGTTGACCTAAAAAACCTGTTAATATCAAATAAGAAGGTGAATTAGGAATGAGTTTTGGAATTTCAAAAATAGGTGATTTCGTGTCAAAGATTTATAATGTGTCAAGCGCATTGCAAGTGAATAGAAAATAGTTCAATTAAATAAAAGAGAACGAGTTAACATTACTCGTGTTAGTCAGATATAATGACAGCAGACGTTTCACATCTCCAAACACGAGAAATATTCCATAATACAGCGTCTCTACTAAACTCGTGTTGTTTTCGACGCTAGCGCAAAGGGTACCGCGGGTTTAAGCTTGAATGATACACTGTTTGCTGGACCTAAACTGCATCAAAACTTGTCCTCTATTTTGTTAAGATTACGATAATACCCATACGTATTTGTTTTGCGACATTAAACAGACTGTACTGCCAACTACTGATCAAGCAGAATATAGAAAATATCAACGTTTTTCTTTGGCGTTTTTTCGAACCGATCAAGGAATACTCTGTCAAGGAATACCATTTAAATTGGGTCACTTTTGGAGAATCTTCTGCGCCTTATTTAGCCTTAAGAACCTGAAAGAATTAGCCTCTTTTGAGCGAATAATCATCCTCTAGCGGCCAAGGTTTTAGCCGGATGACAGTGAAAAGACATTCTTAATTACAACAAGAGCTGATCTCTTTGCTTGAAAAGGGAGTTTTGAATTGAGAAAATGGGCCAGCAACTGCTCCGAATTATTATCTGCGGTAAAAGCTATTGATCCACAGATGCCATGTGACTTTTTGATAGTGATGGTCCTAATTTGTAAGATTTAGGTCTCCAATGGCATCCACAAATGACATATTTTCATATTGTTATACTCCAATTCAACGTACCCTGTACAAAACGGAACATATTGTCTTCAAATTGCTAGACATATTGATCCGGTTGGGTTTTTGTCTCCAATGATTTTCCTTGCTAAGCGCATTTTGCAACTTTTATGGTTGTCCAAATCTGATTGGGATGAAATACCATCTCATGAAATTGTTAAAAACTTTGGGAAAAAATAACCTCTGAATTGCCTGAAATTTCTAAAATTCGCATTCCTCGTCTTATGTCGTGCTTAGGATCAAACTACGAGTGTGGAAGTCCATGGATTTTGCGATGCGAGTTCTTGCGGTACGGTTGTGCTGTGTATTTCAGGTCAATTTCCAGTAACGGACAAACCGAATGCTCCTGGTAGCGGCAAGTAGTAGGGGCAAATCTCGTGTATCGCCACTCAAAACAGTTTCATTACCTCGACTCGAACTATGTGAATACGCTTATTTATTAGACGACTTACTCGAACTACGCTTCTTTATTAGACGACTTACTGTTTGTTTATATCCTCTTATGAAATTCTGCTCACCATTGAGCAGTATATGCTTGGTCTGATTCACAAGTCACTCTTGCTTGGATTCTTAGTTCACCACACAGTCCACTTAAAATCGTATGTAAGAAGTCTATTTACGACAAGGCATATCCAAAAGTTTCAAATCAGAGGATCCTGAAGAAGCATAAATTTCACCCGATTTTTCATTTAATTAGTGCACCACTTAAAAAGAGGTTGAGCGGCAAATACCTTCACATCTTCTACTCACAACTTTATCACATTCTCCGTAAATAATAAACAGATTTAAGTAATCTTGGTTGGAATAACGTAACCGCTACGGCATATTTGCAGTTGTCAAAACACTCAAAACTAGTGTTTATAACATGCTCTGCAAGTCTCCAATATCACCGTGTGTCAAAAGCATGACCAACTAGAGTCCCAGCTAATCCCAACCATGCAGCCTAATAAAAACATGTTTATTCTCAAATAAAACGAAATGGGTTGGATTTAGGTATCGGCAAGTAAATGAAACGTATAGTAATTTTTAATGCTCCAAAATGATTCCGTCGTAATAAAATGGGGGGTTTATTTAAAAAACTGAGATTTTTTTATTTTTTTAGTGGCAAGTTTATGATTTTTTTTTGACGACCCTGTATACACAGCGTCATTACGCACCCTCAATTTAATAAAACGATCCTTTATTTACAATAACCCAAAGTTTTATTGCAAATAAAATACGGTTTTGACAGGGTACAAAAAGATGTTGAGCGTTGCAACTGTCACTTTTTTGGAAAAACATCAAATATTTCGCAAACGGTAGAGCTAGTCATAGGGCATTGTACACAAAAGTTGGTCAGAATTTTGTGAGGAATCCAAATATGTAATAATATATGGGGTTCTATTTAAAATAAGAAAGTTGTGATCGACTTCGGTATAAACGTGAAGTGCAACCATCTGAAATATTTTTAGTTCGATTGGGCATGCAACATCAGTATCCTGCCAAATTTTCAAACTCTCTATTTATACTTTTTCCAATACCAATCGATTCTTCGTCGTGGGACACCCTGATATCGGCTCGACTTACTCGAGCATTAATACATTATACAAAAGGTTTTTCCCCATGCCAGCCGGGCCGTCAATATAAAACCAAATTCCTCAGAAATCGCGAACATTAGGCATCTATTCTGGTCCTCGTCGTCGCAGTCGTCGTCGTCATCGGACTGACCAAATCGATGAAGACCGTTGCGACACCTCACAATCACTAACACCAAACCAGTCACCAGCAGTCTGTACTACAACTACTGCAACTCCCTCCGCCGCCGTCGCCGCCGCCACTTCCGTCTCCTTCATCACAAACCTGTTCCACCACTTGCGGTTCCGTCACTTCCGTTACTTCTACTTGCGGTACCACTGCTATACAGACTCACACTTGTACTGTTGATGTTGTCCCCTGCCTGCAGCCGGCAGCAGCAATTGTTGTTGTTATTGTTGCTACTGGTGTTGTTGTCATCACTGATGTTGACAATTGGGAAACTGCACCGCCACCCCTTCCACCGCACGACGCCCGACACATCAATGACTACCTCGGTATCTGCGTCATTATGTCCGTCATCGTTAGGAGATGCTTTCAGGATCGTGCAAACCCAACCTGGCCAAGGTCAAGTTCAAGTTATCGTTCATTACTATTTCTGTCAAGATCGAATCGATCTGTGCAATGGCAAGATGATAGGCATGACCGTATAAGTGGTGGTGGGACGTGGACCCAATACCAAGTCGGCAATGATGTGCGGAAACTTGAATTTGGACCAAAGCGCTAAACATTGACACATATGATTGGCCCGCGTCCAAACTGATCAACATAATAAAGAATAAAATTTACGTAAACGATATGGTACCGCACGAGTCGAAGCCTGTTGCATCGCACGTTCAAATATATCAGTGTTTGCGAAAAGACCGCGACGCACACGCTTCACGATATGTGTCGCAAACGATCGTCTCAAACTGACCACTGTCCTGAATCAAATGCACGGGCAGTGCGCAGTTCCACAAATGATCGGCAGCCACGCAACATTTGCAACAGTGTACGCAAAACAGTACAATTCATCGTTGTTGCGTGATTGACTCCACGGCAACTGCCAACCATCTTACGATATAAACACCTGATTGCCATTGACGCGCTTTGCGTTCCACGTGTAATTTTCCGGATTTCCCTGTAAAACAAATCACGTGAAAAAAAAAAAAAAAATGGACTTTTTTGCAGTTTTTTTATCTGTCCGACTCTAAAGGTTAATATAACCACACTGTAGGTTTTTTTTCATTTTTGTGTTGGGCTTTTCAACCATGTAGTATTGTCTAACTGAAGACCAAAAGGTCACATCAGCAAAACGTCTGGACTTGAGAAATTAATTAAGTTTAGACCACCGTTTTGCTGACAAGTTCACCATTTTTATAAACTCTAAGGAACGGTGCGATAGGTATAGGGAAGTATTAACAATTAATTACTAGCCTTCTTGCGAGGAATTCAAAATGAGATAAAACAGACTTCCATTTGAAACTCAAAAGTTGGTGTTTATTCTGACTGATCTGGCAACACCGCAAAGTTCAAAATATTTTAAATAGAGAGATTGGACCCAACCTAGGCTACACTCGAAATTTCAACAACAAAATATTGAGTTGCTCTCTAGATACTTCTAATTAACCATCACCGTGAATCACCCTATATAGTATCTATTCCTAGAAAAAATAAGTTCAAAATTGTTGCTGTTCTGGTGGTGGCTGAACGATGTTGGCAGTAAATAAAGTAAACATGGTATTTTCAAACAATTTTCTTCTTAACTTAGAATTTTGCCTTAGGGGGCTACAACTAATTGGTCTGCCAAAAAGAAGAACATAGTTATTATTTAAACAATATATGCTTTATTGCTGACAAGCTTACTATTGGTAAGTCGAAGGCCACGGCCCGCCCACCTCCACGGCCTCGCCCACCTCCACGGCCTCCTCGCCCACCTCCACGGCTTCGCCCACCTCCACGGCCTCCTCGCCCACCTCCACGGCCTCGCCCACGCCCACGGTCACGGCCACGGCTCCGGCCTCAACCTCCCCTGCCTGGATTGCCAGCTGCACCTGCAGGGCCGCTAACACCTGCAGGGCCGCTAACACCTGCAGGGCCGCTAACTGCAGGGCCACTAGCACCTGCAAGTGCCCCCCTGCACTTGCAGGTGCAGGGGGGCACGCTGGCCTGTTGACCAGGCTCGGGCCGCTGCGGGCGCGGTTCTTCCTCCACCATCGAATCTGCAAAAAAAAAAAAATACAAATTTTTCCGATTTATTTAAGTTTTGGAGGTGCGATAAATTTGTTGTAAATGTTAATTCTACATACCATCGGACAACAAAAGGTCCTCCTCCTCTTCAGGGATGGATGCCAGACTAAATTCTGGCATCTCACCTCCATTCCCATTATTATTTTCGCTCCTGAAACAATTTGGTAATGTAATTGAAAAGCGGGTAATTTAAACAACCAACAATGTAGTCTAGTCTAGTGATCGACCGATATGAAATTTCGGGCCGATACCGATTATAGCCTACTAGTCTAATTTTACTAAATTAAACGTTGGACAGTTAAAACATATCACTTCAAAATAATTTAACTGAAATTTCTTCGAAAGAAATCGAGCGGTTTCTTTCAACCATATGCCAGCAATTTAGTTAATTAACACGAGATATTATTGGCGCTAGACGAGTACCTATTTAATTACTTACATTTTTTCAGAACACAAACTACCAACACTAAGATCAAAACAGAAATGAAGCCACCCAACACCCAACGAAACCGAGAAAGCCTTAAAACCAACAAAGATAAGAGCCAAAACGAACAATTCTGACCAATTCCCATTGTATAACCATACCATTGTAAAAAAGTTGCCAGATTTTATTAGATTAAATTGCTTTCGCTAGAATAGATAATTCAAAATTGCCACCCTCTGTATCGGCACGTACAGGAAGACCTGCATTCTTGCCTTCATGGAATTACCCAAAACATTTGACATCCACCGATTTACCGCTCCCTATTCTAGGCACGTACACGTCTGTTATATGGCGCCTTTTGATGGCATTTTCAGTTTGAACTTGTTAAACCACATACATTTACAAAATACATTTTGCGATTAGACGCTATACTTGCAAAAAATCTAATTATTCTTAAACATGGCTCTACTATGGGTAATGTAACAATAACTGGAAGTTTCTATCCCAAAAACCAACTATATATGCTTAGTATTCGTATTCATTATATTCGATTTTCAAAGTCCCTACGGCATGCAAGGACAAGTGATTGGTACCAAAATGTACCTACTAATAGTCACTATTATCGGCTAGAAAGACAATGTGGGAGGCGGGACAGTTTGTCCAGAAATCAAGAAAAACCAACAATATATGTTTAGTATTCGTATTCATTATGTACAATTTTCAAAGTCCCTACGGCATGCAAGGACAAGTGATTGGTACCAAAATGTACCTACTAATAGTCACTATTATCGGCCAGAAAGACAATGTGGGAGGCGGGACAGTTTGTCCAGAAATCAAGAAAAACCAACAATATATGTTTAGTATTCGTATTCATTATGTACAATTTTCAAAGTCCCTACGGCATGCAAGGACAAGTGATTGGTACCCAAATGTACCTACTAATAGTCACTATTAAAGGCCAGAAAGACAATGTGGGAGGCGGGACAGTTTGTCCAGAAACCAAGAAAAACCAACAAAATATACGGTTAGTATTCGTATTCATTATGTTCAATTTTCAAGGTACCTACTACAATTTTTCAGAAAGCGCCTATAAGTAAATGTGGCAACGTTGTATTTGCTGTAATTTTCTTTCTTGGAGTATTCGAGTATTTTATATTCGTATTTTTTGTTTACTATTTATCAGTCAGTTGAATGTGCACTTTTAATAGAAATTGAGTTTAAAGGTGGTAACTTAATAAAACATAATTGTATTGCTTTAATGTGTATTGTTTCAGATGATTATAAGTACTATAACATGTAAGTAATTAGAAATATACAAATTTTTGAATGTATTTGCCAATAGAAAAAAATAAATCGCCGCCACTGACCAATCGGGCATCTTCGGCTCCGGCTTGCTGGAATCCGGCTTGCTGCCTTCACACCAGTTATATCCAGTATATGCTGAATACTTGACTACTTTTCCATGTGGATAAAAAAACACAACCTTTATGAATAAATTCACCTAATCCAGGAAGGAGGAACCAATAGAAGGTGCAACATATCAATCGAGTTGAAGAGTGAAATTGTGTGCAATGGGTTTAACTACTTACCTATATTAGAACAGTGGATAAAAAGCAAGTTTTAAGGTCAGTATAGTGATTTTACTTAAATTAACATTCAAATGAAAAGCATTACAGTTTTCATTATCGTTTTATGTTTAACACAATAATCATCATTATACACTTTAGCAAAAACACTTTGAACCTTATGTTTTTATTTTGAACGAGGTTTTGGATTCTAGAAACAATTCTTAACATATTTTATGCAACATACTCCATACTAATATTCAATTGTTTTCAAATAAATGTCAAAAACCCAAGGGGTAAATGACCGAGGTAATTTGGTGTACACACTTGAGGTATTATGAGGCACTTTCCCATTATTACAAAGCATTGTGAGGTATTACAAGACATTAGAGAGTATTTTGAGGCATTGTCTGTATATTTCAAAATGTAGTGTATTAATATAACAAAATTGAATGAAAAATGAACAGAACAGCATAGGCACATGTAATTATTATGTTAAAATCTTTGTTACATGATATTGAGTTGTAACAATATTCATTACAAATTATTAATAATTTACCAATTTTGCAACATTTAAACTACATTTTTAAGGTCACATGACTGTTTTCAACAGGTGTCAACTGGCTTTTACAGTGTTGCATGCTTAAAATTGTACTATTAACGCCACACAACGTGTATTTTAGAATTTCAGCTATTCAACTGTCTAAATTAAATTTAACAATGGATTAACATTTAAATTACATTTTAAAATCACGTGAGTGTTTTTGACCGATGTCAGTTGGATTTGACAGTGTTGCAAGCTCTAAAATGGCATAATCAAAGTCATGTGTGATGTGTCTCCTGCAATTTCAGCTTTTACAACTGTCTAAAATGGTCTAAATTTAATTTACCAAATTTTTAAATTTTAAACGTCACGTGACTAATTTTGACAGATGTCAACTGGCCTTTACAGTGTTGCAAGAACATGCAGAATTGCATTTACAACGTCACATAACCTGTATTTTGCAATTTAAGTTTTTACAACTGTCTAAATTTAATTTACCATTTTTTAAAGTTTAATGGTGGGTTTAGACAGAAATTTAACATTAGCAAATTTAGTGTTAAAATTAAATTTAGTATTAGTGCATGAGGTATGGTTTATACAGCATTTAACATTAAGATTTTGCGCATGCGCCTAGATCAAATGTAAAAGATTATTACCACGTGACCTAACCTATAAACATTGTTTTGTTTTTATTTGAAATATTAATTATTCCGATTTGGTACCTTACATATTTCAAACAAATGTTACAACGGAATCATAAGAAAGCGTGTATATTGTTGGCAACATTATTGATTATTGTTGCTCTCTTCTTGTCAAGTTTTCAATGAATTGAAGAAAAGTCAGAGTCGAAGAGTCAGAAGATTTAAGGCAAGACCAATTAATAGAAAACAAAGTCGAGATCAGCATGGACATTTTGCATCTCTAGTTAATGATATGCTTAATAAAGAGAGGGATTTTGAACAGTGTTTTAAATATACATGGATGACACCTGACTTGTTCAACTACCTCCTTGAGAAGGTTCAATCGGCCCTACAAAAAGATGTCACAAAAAATCTTTTATCTCCAGCACATAGGCTAACAATGACACTGAAGTATGTATGTATGACCCTGAATAGTCACCAATGTTACATTTTTTTCTGAGTTGGCAAAGCCACAGCTCATTGCATTATTAAAGAAACATGTGCAGTTCTTTGGGAAAAATTGGTGCCACTTGTGCTTTCACAACCAAGTGAATCTGACTGGAACAATATTGCTGAAAGATTTTGGCATAGATGGAATATACCTAATTGTGTAGGACCTATTGATGGAAAACATGTGAACATACAATGCCCAAAATTTTCTGGATCACAATTCTTCAATTACAAGAAGCATTTTAGTATTGTCTTGATGGCAGCATGTGACGTCCAATATCGATTCACTCTAGTGGACATAAGTGGATATGACTCTAACCATGACAGTGTTGTTTTTAAAGAAAGTGGATTTGGACAGAGTTTATTAAATGATCAGTTAAACTTGCCTCCTGCTAAAAATTTACCAAAGTCGCAAATACCTTTGCAACATTTTATGGTTGCTGATCAAGCCTTTCCGTTGCATAGCAGAATAATGCGTCCATATGCAGGTCAGTTTCTTGGTGACAGAAAAAACATATTTAATTATAGACTTTCTCGAGCTAGAAGAACCATAGAAAACACATTTGGAATTCTAGTGCAGAGGTGGAGAATATTAAAAAGTCCTCTCATGACAAATGTTGAAATGTGTGATAAAATTGTCAAAGCTACAGTAGTATTACACAATTTTTTACAAAACAATATGGGTCTTCCTGCAGAACAAAGAAAGTATTGCCCCACTGGTTATACAGATTTCATTGATGAAAATGGCCAGTTGGATTTTGGTTCCTGGAGATCTAAGGCGAACTCTGTAACGAATAGCAAGGAAATTTCTTTGCTATCATAGAAAACCCTTCTCTATCGTAATATATGGTACTCTCTACGTTTCGATTGGCGAAGATCGGCACTCAACGTAGCTATTCGGGTTGTGCAAAATAGAAAGACCAAATCAGGTCTTGCTATGAATTTATCTTTCTTGGAGCTATGAAATTTTGTATTTGTCAATCTTTCTTTTCCTTTGTGTCAATAATAAGGTTGTGTTGGGGACCAATTGATTGTGTTTGCACCCCCCTTTCATTGTTTTTGAGTTTTTAGTAAAAGTGTTAATGCATCTATTAGTTGTTGTTTTTGAGGTGTAAGCTGTTGATGGGTAAGCTGTGAGGTGTAAGCTGATGATGGAATGGTTGTGTTATGGCTATATGAGTTCCATCAACACATCCTAAAGTCCCATCCTACTACCTTCACAAAATGCATAACAATTGGTAGCATGTTTACAAGGAACTGAGAAATATTAATGGTCTAACAAGAAAATAAGAAACTGAGTACAGAACTACAATAAATACAACAACAATAATGGGAACAAAACGGACTATTTTAGAATGCAAACTTTGAAATATATGATTAAATACTGAGAAAGAATCAAAAAACGTAGAATTATTCAAATTATTGTCATTGATACTTGTCATTAACCCTGAATACGAGGAAACAAGTAAAAGCCCTAGATTTATTCCTAGAAATTAGTCAATGTTTTTAGGACCGATAGCTTCCCGTTTTCGGTTGACGGTGTCAGCCAAATGTGATAGAAAATAACTTCTTAGAGAGTACCAACACTTAATAGAAAGAAATTTTCTTTCTTGTCTATTTCTATGCGTTTTCTATTTCCTACATCGTTACGGAGTTTGCCTCCTGATGATTTAGGAACAGGCCTAACATCTATTGCACTTAGTAGAACCAGTAACTGCAAACGAACCTATCAAGAAACAAGAGATGTGTTGGCAGATTATTTTGTTTCAGATGTTGGAAGTGTTCCATGGCAAATGGAAAACGTGTTATAAGGTTCAATTCCTGTTTAAAATTGTATTTATTATGAAAATAAATAAACTTAAACTGTCAGTTGTCTATCAAAATTTTTTTATCAATAAATACATCTACTTTTCACAGTTTCACACATCACTCTCTGCCCAGAGCTTCATAATTTTCTTCCATAATCAGTTGTTGTTGGGGTTCCAGTTCTTCTAACATCAGAGCTATGGTAAGCCCAAACGAATAATTAGTATTTTCCAACGAGCTGGTTTAGTTTTTCGAAAGCATTGTCAATGCTTTTGCTAAGCATTGCACTAGGTTGTGCTGTACAATCTTTTTTTTTCAATTTTAATTTTTGTGGTATATCTTGGTTCAGTTCTTGCAGTTTTCGTTTTATGGTCAATGTACTGCTTGAGATATTTTTTTTTGTAGAATTGTTTTCAACTTGTTCGTTGTCGCTTAAGAATATAGGGTCTTGTGCTTCCTTTGGTGACTCTGGCAACAAGATTTCCTGGAATATATCCCAATGTGCCGAACAACTACTGCTTTCTGCAGGTGATGTTAAGGAGCTGCTGGCAAAAGCTTTAGTCTTAATGTTTCCCTCAGTCCTGTAAAAATTCAAAGAAAGTGAGTAAATAATAGTTTTGTCACAGTATTGTTTTTAACTTACTTTCTTGGTTTTACTATATTGTCTACAAACAATAATAATTCAAAAAGTGGCCATTTGTTTGATACATCAGCACCACTTCCTGATGGGACACACTGTCATTCCCTTTTTTCTAGCGAAACGTTGCCTTAGAGCTAACCATCTAGATTGGCAAGCATCTATTCAGAATCCCATTATTTCGCTTATGGATGTCCAGGCGTTTTCCTTAATGTTTTTGTTCTTATCAGTAGACATTCGTGAATCCCACAAGCAGCTGAATTGTCTCACTAATTCAATCAATTCAATATCATTGAATCTTTTGTCATCCATTATTATAAACTTTTACAAATTCAAAAACAGTGAACCCTGACCCGAACACATCAACCAAAATGTATTTTTTTAGGGTTATGTTGTTAAAATGACAGTAAAATTGTCAAATAAACGTCTAATGTGCGCACGTCATTGAAGTAAAAAGTTGTGTTCCTGACATTTTGCACATGTTTTGCCAGTGGCAGGACACCTAGCATTTCTAAAATGTTTGTAACCACAGTACTTACAATCTATTTTGTTTAAATCAGGACTGGAATTCAATGACTGGCGCCTTACTGCATCCACAAGCACAGGTTCTTGCAACACTTTAGCCTGAGATCTACTTATTTCAGTAGCACGGCAAAACTCTACAGCCTTGTTTAAAGTAAGCTTTGACTCCCGCAAGAGCCTCTCTTGAGTACCTTTATCTTTTATCCCCATAACAATGCGATCTCTGATCATGTCATCAGTGTCTTTATACAAAGTAGACTTAATAGCCTTCCTAAGCTCAGTCAAGAAACTATCAAAAGGTTGTCCTTCTTGCTGCACAATACTGTTGAATTTGTACCTTTCAAAAATAACATTGGCTGTTGGAGCACAATAATCATTGAACCTTTTTTTAATGGCTTCTAGTGATTTTGCTTCTTCCTCAGAATAAGGAAAAGTATTATGCAGTTCCAATCCATCGTCTCCTACGAAATTCAGGAACACTGCAATCTGTGTTTCTTCCGGTTTTGATTTCAATCCTGAAGCTGTCATAAATACATCAAACTTTTGCGAGAATTTTTTCCAGTTCTCTGCAATATGGCCATCTAACACAAGGGGCTCTGGGGGCTTAAACAAGTTCTCCATCTTTTCTAGTTGACCCGGTAAAACTAGGAGCATATAGGAGCAAACAAGGGGGTTTCTACAAGTGTCTAACTGTCCACACCTGATACCATGTTTTATCTTGAAATAATACTAGCAATTCCCAAGATAACTTTATTATGTACGGGAGTACAAGGAACACAACTCAACGACCATGCAACTTATGCTAAACTAAAACTAACCTCAAAACCCTTGCCGCCAGCCCGCACTATCTGCTATGCTGGTTGCATAAACTACCAGACAAGTGGTATGGATTAAAAATTAAATACTTTCAAGGTCACATGTTACAGATAACACTAATGCTAAATCTGTATAAACCAACTCATTGAATTTTATGCTGTATATTTTCTAAATGCTAACACTAACACTAATGTTCCAGTTAAATGTTCTGTCTAAACCCACCATTAGTGTGTCGACAACCCCTTTTTTCCCGGTTTTTTCGATCGATAATATAGTTTTTTTTCAAAGACACAACCAGTTTTTTTAATACTCAAGTCACAACGTGAAAGTCCTTTCAGTCGGGTAGTTTGATTGGGAACTCACAGTAATAGCAGTAATAAGGTAGTTTGCTGTGAGTTCAAGTAATAGGTCTAGAAACTACTCATATGAGACAATATTTACCTATCTAGTACTACGATTGTAAAGCAAACGTCTTTGTGCAGCTCCAATGTTTTGTTTAAAGAAATAAGCCAATACTTAATAAAGCTGAATTTTTAGATATTTTGATTATTCAAGCGTATCACTTTATAGTATAAATACTTTGTCAGAAGGAAAGTAATACCTCCACTCAGTGGAGGTGGCTTCACTTGTTCAATGTAAATAATAACCCATTGGTTTTAAGTTCATACTGTGCAGCCGAGCATCCACTGTGACGTCACGCGACGTATCGCATGAGGAAACAGGTTTTGCTGATAGGGCCGCCCTCTTGGATCTGTTGTATGTGTTGTCAAGAATGTCAAGTAAAATTCCCACTAATCCCACTTGTCACTTGTTATGTCAAAAAATCTACCTAGAACATGCTGCTAAATTATATTTTTATGACAAAATCCAATAATTTAATTAATGAAAATTATACACTAAAATCAAGTAAATGTATGTTTTTTTTGATAGACATAATGGATACAACAGCTGCTGGGCCCAGGTAAGATTACAATGACAATTTCAAACCTAACCTATGTAATAAACCATGCTGATGCATCATTACTACACATTTTTTAAGGGTGGTTCTAGTAACTAATTAGGCTAGTCTTACAGATCTGCAACTGGTTTATACTGCATACATTACTACTTTTCCATGTGGATGAAAAAGCACAGCTTTTATGAAGAAAGTGACTATGTTTCCCAGGGACTGCAATCAAGTCAAGTTGGAGAAGAATAAAATCCTGTGCAATATTTGAAACTATCTACATTACAGTGGATTAAAAAGCAAGTTTTAAGGTGAGTTAATTGATTTTAAATTATTAATTATAACATGATAATAACATTAAAATAAAAAGCAATGCAGTTTTCATTATGGTTTTACCTTTAACACAATAATCATCATTGTACTCTTTGTAGACTGCATTGTAGACAGGCAGGGTTTACCCAAGTATTTAGTTATAGTATTAATAAATTTACTTATTCTCCATATCAACCCAGGGGTAGAATGTTGAGGTAATTTCCATTACTACGAAGCATTGTGAGGTATTACAAGACATTACAAGGCATTTTGAGATATTTATAAGGCATTGTCTGTATATTTCAAAATGTAGTTTATTAATATTGACTGAAAATTGAACATAACAGCATAGGAACAAGTAATTATTATGGTAAAATCTTTGTTACATGATATTGAGTTGAAACAATATTCATTACAAATTATTATAAAAATTTACCAATTTTTCAACATTTAAACTACATTTTTAAATTGTATTTTTAACGTCGCACTACGTGAATTTTACAATTTCGCTTTTACAAATGTCTAAATTACCATTTAAATTACATTTTAAAGTCATGTGACTGTTTTTGACAGGTGTCAGTTGGCTTGGACAGGGTTGCAAGCTCTAAAATGACATAATCAAAGTCACATGAGGTGTCTCTTGCTTTTACAACTGTCTAAAATAGTCTAAATGTAATTTGCCAAAGTTTTTAATTTTAAACCACATTTTAAGGTCACGTGACTAATTTTGACAGATGTCAACTGACCTTTACAGTGTTGCAAGAACATGCAGATTTGCATTTTCAACGTGACGTAACGTGTATTTTGAAATTTAAGTTTTAACAACTGATTAAATTTAATTTACCATTTTTCAAAGTTTAAACTGCGTTTTGAACTTCACTTGACTGTTTTTGACAATGTCATCTGGCCTTTACACATGACCTAGTTCTTACAATTTTATTACTATCGAAATTTAAATTACAAATTTTTCAACTGTTTCTTTTAAATGATAAGTGTCTTTATTGACACGTGCTAACTTGGTTACCTGGACAGTTAGAAGATTCGTGCAAACGTCAAAATATAACCCGTAATTTCAGACAACCGTACAAAAAATATTTTATGTTGGTCAGAGTTTGGAAAAACAGTCTCCTGACCTTAGAAATTTTTTACGTAAATCGGCCATGAAGAATCGCTGAAAAATATTTTCAATTTCTAAAAATGACCACCAGAGGCCGTAACTGCCAGCTTAATTTTTTAAATTGCATTTTCTATAAATTTTGCACAATAAACTAGAATTTTTTTTCCACATTTTTAAAGCGAACTAATTTATCTATCATTTTCGTAAAACAGAAATTTCTGTTATTTCAAAAACAAAGATGGCGTGGGGTGTTTAATGGTTTTTGCAATAACCTGCTTTAACTTCTTAACGGTTTGACCAATTTCAACAAATTTGGTATTGTTGAAAAAAGCATTTCTTGGTCAATAAGAATCATCCAAAATATAGTTGATTTAGTTGAATATTTCTCCGCCATGGGGCTAGTTTTGACACCATGATTCAAATTCCAAAAAAAAAATAAAAAAAACAAATGGAATGATATGACTTTTTCATTATGAAAAAGTAGCCAAATAACATCCAAATAGGCCAGTAAAAACCGTTTTTCAAATTCTCGTTCCTAACCTGAAATATTGAGAAAATGAGATTAGAGGATCTTTGAAGGCCAAGGATCGCGTGGTAAAATTCATAAAACTATTAAAAATTTAGCTACATAATGAATAAATGTTATGGAAGCAATTGTGAGTCTAAATAGAATTAATTTAGGCATTATTTAAAAAATACCACATATCGTCAGAACATTCATCTTGCTCCAAAGGGACTATTATTATTTTTTTAAAACTTTAAGACCATGTACCTCCATAACGAAACATTTTTGGATCATGGTTTATATAGAAACTAGGTTTTGTTTTGACGTTTAATCAAACCCTAAAATACAGGGTGTTTCACGATAAATGCGTCATATTTTATGGTTTGATTAAAAGTAAAAAATTACCCTAGTTTGCTAAATAAACCATGGGGCAAAGATGTTCCGTTATGGGATACAGGGTGTTATAGTTTGGATCTATTTATTCAAACCGGTCTCAGATATTTTTATTAAACTTTGTAGGTTAACTGTCCATGATAAGGCACGTTTTGCAATAAAAAACATATTTTTTTAATTTTCGCAAAAAAATATGTACACTACTCTTTTTTCCATTAAACACAAATCAATTTTGAATTACTCATTCAATTTAGAACAGAACAGCTATCTAGTAACTTTTCGGTACACCTTTCTTTTTCCAATAAAAAATTGAAAATCATAAAATGTACCCATAAAATCAATACTAAATCGTCGACTGTTTATTAATCAATATATTTTTATTAATTTAGTTTTTTTCAAAAATTTTTTATTCGATAGGAACAAGCAGTATCTTCCTATTTTTTTATTAAAAACTGGACAAATCAAAATTTTAAAATTGAATAGAGACGAAATTCGAAGATTTAGTATTTATTTTAATGATACTTTTGCAGGATGTTTTATTCGAAAACGAGATGACGTACCAAAAAGTTACTAGATGCCTTTTCTGTGTTAAATTGAATAAGGAATTCAGAACTGATTTGCATTTTATGGAAAAACAGTGGCGTACATATTTTTTTTTGCAAAAATGGTCAATAACTTGTTCGATTAGACGCCACTAGCAAAATAAAAAATATTTTTTAATGACAAAACGAACTTTATCGTTGAAACCTAAAAAGTTTTACGAAAATATCTCTTATTGTTTTGATGAAATAAATAAATTTAGATTTTTTTACCCAAACTTTAACACCCTGTATCTACATAACGAAACATCTTGGAACCATGGTTTATATAGCAAATTATAGTTATTTTTTGACGTTCAATCAAACCCTAAAATATAACGCATTTATCGTGAAACATCCTGTATAACGCATTTATTATGAAACACCGTGTTGACTGATTCAGCTTAAGTAATTTCGACTTTTTTAATTGGAACAGCCTGTGTATTACTTATTTTTCTGATAGCTTTTACAATTCAACTTTTGTGAAGTATGTCATATACCTACCTAATTTAAATGTCTGCGATTTATTTATATTTTTTAACTTTTACCTGCATTTTTTGTTATCTTAACTAAACTATAATCTGAAAATTGTCTTTAACAATTCAATTGAACAATAAACATTTTAAATTGTTGTGGTTAATGACATACAAAATTAAAACATTTGTTTTTTTATAAATTATACAGGGTTATTCACGATATTCGACACGAAAAATTGTGACTAAAGTATTCACTTTCAACAAACTTTTAATTCTGAGATGGATGTAGATCTTTTTAAAATATTTTCAAGATTTACCGGTTGTCCCAAATGCAGAAAAAGTATCGTAGTTATATTTTTTCAAATGGAATACTTAGTATTTTACTTGATTTTCAGAATCTATGTTGAAAATAAAAGGTAATGACATTGAGGTTTGGTACGTCTAAACTTTACAGTTTCTCAGATATTCGTTATTTTGTAAAAATGTAGAACAAATTTTAATGTTTAATCACTCAACCTATGTTTGTTTTATCAATTAAAATTCGCTTGGGAACTGCTAAATGATCAAGTTTTAGGATCCATGGGTGAGAAATTGTCTAGCTCATACAAGATGTCTCAAAATTTTTCTCCCAATAATTGCAACCTTTAAACTTTAACAACTTGTCAAAATCAAATTGAACACCACCTATTTTATGGTTAAAGTAGATGCAAAATTTAATTATCTTTCGAAAATTATTGAGGTCTCCTATGGCTAACTGTTCGTGTTTTCTTGGAAAGTCAACATTTCTCGAACTCGCACCGATTTTGAGTGATTTTTGATACCTTTGAGAAATGACCACAGATTAGCGAATTAGCGAAATTTTTAGGAGTATATCCATTAAGATACTTAATAATGTTGCTGAAGGACTCAAAAACGGAGTAGCTATGTTTGTGTTTGTAGTCGAATTGTCGCCGTTTTAAACATTTTTATGAATTATTTTTGCAACTTGTTTAGCAAATTTACAAAGTATTAAGCCACTATTTTATTCTAAGCTTTACTCAGATTAGAACGATAGATATGTAATTGGAAAAGATACTAAGTGATCTTTGAACGATTGCAAAAATCAGTCAAAGTCAGCTCTAGTTTAAGAAATGTCGATTTTCCAAGAAAAACAATTAAGAATTAGCGGTATGAAACCTTAATAATTTTGGATAGGTAATTAAATTTTGCATATATTGTAACTTGTAACCATAAAATTGGTGGGGTTCCATTTAATTTTGACAAGTTTATACTACTTCAAAATTTCTTTTTGATTAAATTTTTTGAGACCCCCTATATGAGCTAGACAATTTATTACTTTTGGATCATAAAACTTAATCTGTTATCAGCGCCCAAACCAATGTTGGTCAATAAATCTCAAAGGAAGGTTGAATGTTTAAATGTTAATATTTGTTCTACATGTTTACAAATTCAGGAATATCTGAGGAACTGTAAAGTATAGACCTATCAAACATCAATGAACTTCAATTAATTTTTATTTTCAACGTAGATTCTGAAAATAAAGTAATATACTAGGTGTTCCATTTGGAAAAACATGACTTTGATAGTTTTTCTGCATTTGGGACAACCGGTACATCTTAAAAATATTTTAAAAGCTACCTTCAATAGGTCTATATCCATCACAGAATCAAAAAACTTTTTTGAAAGTGAATAGGTTAGTCGCAATCTTAATAATAATATAACGTGAATAACCATGTATAGGGTGAACCTTAAGTAATGGGACATAGAGCTACATCATTACTACTATTTTGCAGTAGCTATCTGCAACCATTTCAGCTGCTTAAAAGGACTTAAACTTTTTTTTACGCAGCTGAAACGCGCATACGAATTCAAAATGTTATTCTAATATGTTTTCTATTTAAAAAAAAGTATACTAGTTTTAGATCTTAAATGTTGACCGTTTTCGAGATATTTAATGTTTTAATATTGCATTGCTAATACGGTTAATGGTTAAAGGGTAAAGTAAAAAAAAACCTTAAAAAAAAGTGCAAAAAGAACATTAAATTTAGAACAAATCTATGTGTACTCTTCCTCTACCTAACTTCAACCGTTTCTGACTTAATAACAGTTTTTCCTTAAAGTGCGTATAAAATCGTAATCCATACTAATCTGAATACGGACCCCTGTTTGTGCTAAGTTTTAACCAGTTTTGTATTTGACAAATATCTGTCAAAGCATGTTGTCGTTATTGAAACGACAACTAGTCTGTAAGGCCAAGCAGGTGTCCGTATTTAGATTGGTATGGATTACGATTGTATGCACCCTTTAAGGAAAAACTGTTAATAAGTCAGAAACGGTTGAAGTTAGGTAAAGGAACTGAGGGCAAAAGGTCACATCGGCAAGCCTTTCAGGACTTGAGAATTTAATTAATGTTTAGACTACCGTTTTGCTGACAAAGCCACCATTTTTATGAAACATCTAGGAAACGGTGCAAAATAGGTATAGGGAAGTATTAAGAATAATTACTAGCCTTCTTGCGAATAATTTTAAAAAAAGAATAGAAACAGGGTGTTCAATTTAAAACTTTTCTTCTCTAGGGAGGAAAAGTGCCACCAGTAAAAGTCACACTGTCTAAAGACACTTTGTCACTTTCTTGACAAATTGACAAACATATCTTTAGTAACAACACCTTCTTCAACCAGGTATTAACATAATATTTAACTGCTGCTTTTAACTATGCGCAAATAACTATTTCCTACGACCTCTATAGAAAATAAAAGTTTTCTCCCTCATTTGAGAGATGAAAATATCACTTTCACTACCTAGGGAGTAATTAGAGAATTTTAAACTAAATCCTGTCTGAATATTGTGGGCTTTCTTTCGTTTGTTATCTGTTTAATAACTTTTTCAATTTTTTAATTTGCTTCAGCATCTCATAAAAAGTTGGTGCAAGTGGATATTCTCGCTCTACATATTACCTTTAAAAGTTTACATTTATTGTTAATTAATTTTGCAATGCGGAAAAGTAACTTTACCGCATCCGGTGCGGAAAAGTACTCTTTCCCGCACTTAAATAAGTGTGTAATAGTATATTACATACTCAGGTGAAGAGATTGGGTAGTTTATCTCAAGACAGAAATTAAACTTTCTACCGTGGTTTGAATACTATTTTATTTTCAACCATTTATCCAAATCTGTTAATAAATCATTCAGCGGAAATATTGATTGCTAATAGTCTTTACAAAAAGGTAGTATAGGTGCACGAGTAGTTATGCCTTCAAGCATAATAAACGACTGGTGAATTGTTTACAATCTTGACAACGTCATTGTTGTGCTATTCCGTTTTTAATATTTTGAGCTGAAACGTTTCTTAAAGTGCTTTTAACATGGAGATTTCTGAAGACGCAGATGTTACTCATCATCACCTGAGCTGCGAGCTGTTGCAGAGATGGCGGCACAGTCTCTTAACTATAAAAAGTAAGCCCAGATATGACAAAACGCATATTGACATTTACCCGGGTGGAAAGGACTCAACTATTCACCCGGGTGGAAAGTAAAAGCAGGTCATTTTCATCTTTCCACCTGGTATACACATAAGAAATAACGTTATTACATACCTGGTTGAAAATAAAAGTGCATTTACCGCACCTGAGTAGGAAAGGTTTTTTTCATTATTCTTACTAGTCTGAATCTATTTTTTGGTTGACTTGTTTGAAAAAATGTACCTTTTCCGTGAGGACGCTGGAAAAAGGGTAAATTAGTAAATACAGATGTGTATGGTCCACTTGGACCTTCTTCGCAACTTTGCGTATAATTTTCATACGTTTCTAAACTTCTTTATGGTCAGAAATAGACCACCTGTGTGCTAGATTACCATTCAATGTATAATGAATTTTTATACTGATTTTATGCTACAATATAAAATCAAGCTTCAGCTAACATTAGTTAAAACTGAGTTAAAACACATTGACATTTCTTATATTATCGTGGTAATATTTTTTTTTGTTTCAGATATTCTCCCGGTGAAGCGAGAAGCAAAAAAAGTCATCCAGGTCAATCTTAGATTTTTTTAATTTTAATAATAAACTAATGATTGGGGCGCGGGTGTGTGTAGTTTTATTTGCGATTTCGATTTGCTGTTATGCCATATGCAGCATTGTTCTATCCACAATATATGGCCGAATAATTTTCATTTAATTTCCAACTAAATGCTGAAGTATTAGAAATACTGTCATTCCTTTCAATGTCAATCTACGCATGGCGAACTGAGTAACTGTGCAGAAGTTGACATTGGGAGTGAACAAGGACCAGCAATCAGTCATTAATATCTATCTAATGTACAATTTATTTTCCAACTGATTAACATCCTACAGCAAATTTAACTTTTTGTGTCTGCTCAGCTCCTATTTATAGAAGAATATGTCTAAGTGGAAAATTCATATACATATACGTTGAGGACATTTTATTTATTAAAACTCTTATTTGTTATGAAACTTATAAAAACAGTTAGGTATTACTGTAGAGAAAGTACGCATTTGTTTTTGTTGAACCTTATTTACTTCAAAAAAGTAAATCACACAAGTAAATATAAAAAAGACGTAAATGTGTCGGGTAACGTCTCGCTTCGTGTACGGGTTAATTTCGTCTCGTCCGCCTCTCTCTCGTCGAAGTCGAGGTCGATGGGGATCGATCTTGCGGTGTTGCCAATTCGTTGCGCGGTTGCGCGGACATTTCATTCAAGACCCTTGAAAGAAGCAGCTTTCAACTGACTAGAAGTTTCATTCGGCAGTAGACACCCCTCTGGATGGCTCGCTTGATGACAGCATTTTTCGTTTTTATGGACAAAACTCTTGATATCCCATCTTTTCCAGGATGCAAAGTAACGATTCTCCCAAGTTTCCACAGTAACGGCGGAAGATGGTCTTCTTTGATCAATACTAAATCTCCCTCCTTTACATTGACACTGGTACTCTTCCATTTGCATCGTTGCTGGACCTCCGAGATATATTCTTTAGACCATCGGGTCCAGAAATTTTGAAGAATCTGTTCCAGTAGTTGGTAACGAGATAGACGTCCAGTTGGTATTTCGGTCATATCAGGTTCAGGTATCGTCATCATGCTTCTCCCAATTAGAAAATGGGCAGGAGTTAAAGGAGATATGTCATTAGGATCGGTTGAGATTGGCGAGATCGGTCGGGAGTTTAAAATTGCTTCAATGTGCGCAAAAACGGTGTACATTTCTTCGAATGTTAAACTATTATTTCCGAGAACACGTTTCAAGTGAAACTTACACGATTTGACCCCCGCTTCCCATAAACCTCCAAAGTGAGGTGAATTTACAGGAATGAATCTCCATTCAATTGTTTCACCAGTGCAGTGATCCATACTAATTGATTGATTAGAAGTATTTTTAAGAAATTTGGAAATGTCTTGCAATTCAGAATGCGCGCCCACAAAGTTGGTCCCATTATCGGAGTATATCCGCTCTGGTTTACGCCGCCGCACAGTGGTCGATTTTTAAAAAATCTAGGCAATAATTAAAAGAGTCAAATACAGTTAAGGAATTTTTAATAAATGACACAATGGAATTTTTTAAGCAGGTTTTTAAAGAAATTAATAGTCGCACAATATAATATACAGAGTATTTCATAAAGATAAATAGTTGTTAGTTAAAGTAAAGTGCTGAATGGTAATATTCGGTTCAATGTGTCTAATGATTTCATTATAAGGTCTTATATATCGTACATAATTCATTAAAAATATCAAAAACATCTTTTTAATTAAAAAAAATACCTAATGATATTTTTATTCTTCGTCAGAACTACTTAACTCTAAAAACTTAGTTTCCGTGGAATTATTTACTTTTGGAGTATCTAATAACTCAAAAGTTTCAGGAAGGAAACATTTTAATTTTTAAAAAGGTAGTTTACGTAAACTCGAGATGCAAGGATCTGACGAAACCAGAAGGCGATTTATTATATCTCGTATGTTATCTTTTCTGGATGTTTTTCTGGAAAAATCCGCTCTATACTTCTTGATATCCTTGTTGCGTGCCTCTTGTGCTTCCTCGGATAATTGTCCTATTGGCAAGCAAAATGATTTAATAACTTCAAAGCCATGTATTAAAATTTTGTGTATAGTTGGAGGCATGGCATACCAAGGATACAATGTCACAAAAAGTCTTGCAGTTGTTAACGCATATTCCTTAAATCTATCTGTATTGATGTCAAATCCAGACGATAAAGTTTGCAATATTACATGAAATTTTGTAATTAATTGTTTGTCAATTTTGGTTATATTTGATACTACTTCTACATTTTCAAAGAACCTACGAGCTGTGTTACCATCATTGGAGCTACCAAAACCGGGCTTAGGCTTATCAACAATAAGCCCTATCTGGTTGCGCAATTGCCCTTGAATACGCTTTTTGGTATCCAATACAATTTGTTTATCAATATCACTTCTAGCTTGCCATTTTTTAATATCCATTTTATAAGCTAAATGTAAGAGACATTCAAAAAAACGTATCCAAGCATGTAAAGTAGACAGGCCATACTTAAAGTTATCAGTATTTGCTGGTCGTAGAACAATATTGTCGATATTATTAAAGTCTTTAGAACAGGCTCCACAAATATAACATCTTTGAGTAGATTTGTTTGAAGTTAAAGAATTGCAAACTTTACCGTCAATCATTGTAAAATGTAGTTCAAAATTAACAGTTACATTTGAGTTATTAATGGTACAAGTAAATGGAACGATATTATTAATTTGACGGTCCACAAACTCTTTTTCTAGTTTAATTAGCTCTGCTGTTTCGTGAATGAACTGTAATTTTAAAGGACGACAAAAACGAGGCGATGATGTTCTTACATTTTGCCAAATTATTTGATTATTTTTATTGGTTTCTGTAGGATATATAAGCCTTATGGGTACTAATGATGTCAATACTATACTAGAGTCAGAACTACCGGTTTTGTCAAATTTTTGTTTGTACTCCGATTGACCTGAAGAACCGTCTAGGCCCCATTTACATATTAAAACTAAATTTACGTTTGAGCAGGAGTTTAAACTATCAATAACTTCTTCTTGTAACTGAAGCAATCTTTCGCAAGTATGATTCAGCATTGACTGGATTGGAACTTCGGCTACAGTATCCGAAGAGACAATTATTGAGTTAGGGTAACATCGCTTCTTTGCTTTAAGGATTTCATCATAGGAAGGATAAATATGACAGTTTTTTTCTTTGACTTGACGCCTGATTAACTTGTATTGACTCTTGCTTAACTTTGCTTCTATTAGAAGAGAAAGTGCCTCATCAGCACTCAATTTAGTATAAGTTGTTGTTTGATTTTTTAAGGCGTTGCAATACTCGTGAGCTTTTGATGGTGTATTGGTAATGTCTTTGAGTATTTTTGCAGCTTGATTGTTTCCTTCGGCACGAAAATTTATTTGCGTTGCATAGGCGAGTTCTACTGCACTAGATGTATTTCGCAAATTGCTAGTTTTCATTCTTTTGGAACGATCACTGCTATCTTCAAAAGATACTTTAGGTCGACCTTTATTGCTTGATTTTCGTTTGACTTGATTGCTTCTTTTGAAAAATTTCATTTGCAAACTCAACCATTTTGCATGTGTTTGTATGAATCTGTCTTTAGATCGACACGAAACCATCCATTTTTTAAAAAAATCTGATTTAAATCTTGATAAATTTCTTTTTTCGTTCTTGCTGAGTTGCTAATTTTTCGTCAGTTCTAAAATTTTATTTTCTAAAGTAGTGAATCTACTATTAATACTTTTATCGGAAAAACTCTGAACCATGTCAAAAAGGTCCTGGTAACTAATAATAAAAAAGTTTTCTTCCACATCTGTAAGCAGAACCAAATATAGGTAAGTATAGCATTTTGAACTTTTGAAACGTCAGTAAAAAATTAACCCCGCATTTTAGACTTATGTGCAAATATGAGCAAGGCTTCTGTTTAGCATCAGTTTATTCAGTAAGTTTCTTCAACAAAACACTAAACAAACCCGTGGGATTTTGGGCGGAACATAAAAAAAAACATTGAAAATTGTGTCTCTTAATAGTGACGTAAAAACGCATTTCCATTTTGAGTATATTAATATTTAAAAGTAAACTTTTGATCAAACATTTTTATGTGAAAAACTTACTACTTACCCCTACAATTAGGATCCATTTTAAAACAAAAATGAAACTTGTCTTCTACTAAGTTATAATAACAAAACCTTCGTAACGCATCCAAAAAAACTTACTAGAAAAAAAAATGTATTTGAGTTTGACGAATCACTATCAAACAATAATAAAAGAATGTGACATTCTATCATAGCCAACTTGTTCTTTGAAAACATTGTTTGACATTTGAATGACTTTTAGCCAAATATATAAAACTCCAAGTATTTCTTTTATGCCAATGAAATTAAAAAAACTACCAGTGTGCGCCGACTGATAAAACGCTTAAGAGCTAATAAAAATGTGTCAGTCGTTAGATCTGATACTAATTCTAGATGAATTGCTTTCACCGAAAAACAAACGAACAAAGCTAACCAACATTTAGTGATTTTGCATCCACGGCCTTTACGATCTTTAATATAAAACGGCCCGGCGTAGTCTACGCCACAGATTTGAAATGGAAAACCAGCTTGTAGTCGCGTCCGAGGAAAATCACCCATTAACGTAGAAACAGGCTTTGGATTTTGTCTAAAACAAATAACGCAATTTCGAACAGTAAATTTTGCCAAATTTCTACCAGATACCGGCCATAATGTCTCCCGAATATGATAGAGCAATGCTTGTGGTCCAGCATGCAATAGTTTAAGATGTTCAAAATTAAAAATTAATTTACACAAGCCATGTTTTGAGGAGGTAATAACAGGGTGCTTTTTGTTATCGTTAAAATCAGCGTTACTTAGTAGACCTCCCACTCTTAATAAACCATTTTGATCAATGAAAGGATTCAAACTGAATAATTTACTTTTAGGTGACAGCATATGACCTCCTGACAACAACGTGACTTCGCTCGCGTAAGTTTCAAATTGTGATTGTTTTAACAAAGATATGAACGCATTATCGATTTCTTGCACTGACAAAGGGCCAGTTAATTTGTTGTCAGGATGTTGACAGTTATGTACGAATCTAAACACATAAGCTGTCGCTCTTTTAAGACGTTGCAATAATGAAAATGTTTCTATGTCAATAACAAAGTAATTTTGATGATCAGTTCTGGTAATAAAAGTTTTAGATTTAACTTCAGGTAAATCTGTCATGTCTAGTGATAAACTCGGTCAGTCATTAGAACCATTTGAAGTGGTGGTGGGACGTGGACCCAATACCAAGTCGGCAATCATGTGCGGAAACTTGAATTTGGACCAAACCGCTAAAACATTGACCACATAGGATTGGCCCGCGTCCAAACTGATCAACACTATTAAAGAATAAAATTTACGTAAACGATATGGTGCCGCACGCGTCGAAGCTTGTTGCATCGCACGTTCAAATATATCAGTGTTTGCGAAAAGACCGCGACGCACACACGCTTCACGATACGTGTCGCACACGATAGTTTCACCACCTGTCTGTGTTTGACCACTGTCCGAATCAAATGCACAAATGATCGGCAGCCACGCACATGTTGCAACAGTGTACGCAAACAGTACAATTCATCGTTGTGCGTTGAATGACGACAACGCCTACCACATTTCGATTATAAACACGTGATTGCCATTGACCGCGCTTTGCGTTCCACGTGTAATTTTCCGGGATTTCCCTATAAAATAAATCACGTGGCGCTCCCTCCATCTGGTTTAGCTTAAAGTAAGCCGTGAGTTTGGTGTCGATGGTGGCGCGTGGCAAAATCTGCCGCGTCTTCGTCCTCCTCGTACTCGATGGTCTGTTGGCCCTCAAGGTGAACAGGCAGACATACAACCAAATGACTTCGATCGCTCATCTTAAATTGGAACAGGCGCCAACACGCCTCCATTGAACATTGAACTCACATACCTACAGTCTAGGTCATTACTAATCTCGTCCCAATTTATAGTGCGATGGACTTTATTTTTCGCTTCCATGCGACACATGTCCTCACCCTTCGTTACGTATTTCTACAGATATTTGACGGATGCCAAGGATCCGACGCACTCAAAATTGATGTGACTCTGATATTTGAGTGCCGCGTAACGATTGTAAGGCACGATATCGGCATTGGTGTACGTAATGTTGTTCGAAATGATCATGTGATTGTTGCGACGTCGACGATATTCAGGGTGTCCATTTTTGACCGTTGAAGCGTTATCGTTTAAATTAGTGACCTCCCGTAGGGCCTTTGGAAAATACTTTTTGCCGGTACCGTCCGCTCTCAAACAGGTAACGTTTGGGTCGCGGGTCGGTCCTCTACACTTTGTATGCAGATAAAAGTCGGCTACCGTTCTATACAAAATCGGTTCGACTTGATAGTCCGGTATCTCGGCTGAAACGACATCGTCGACGCGCTCACGGCTGTTTAGTTTGCCGCGCGGTAAAAACGTCACCAAAGTGAGCATGAGGCAAGCCTCGTTTTTGAAATTCTATCGTGTAGAAATAGTTATGGACGGTACCGTACAATTGGTTCTTGACGATATCGTCCATAAACTCGGTTAATCTAATGTGGAATGCGCGACAAACCAAATCAGGACGGTTTGGCCATTTCTGTTTGTAAGCGAGATTGTTTTGGATCTCTGGCCAATTCGGGTTCGTCGTAAACGTGATAAAGAGATCCGGCTTGCCATGTCTTGCTATTACATTAATCGCATCGAGGTACTGGCGATTCGTGAAACGCATTCCGCGTCTCGACGACGCAGGCAAAATGAAAATTGACCAACTCGATAATCCGTACCAGCTGCGTTTGCCCTTGTCTCCAAGTACCTTAACAAACTACCATAACTGGCTCGCCATCTAAATAGCTGGTGGGTTTTATGTTACCACAGCTCGTTCGCCTCCACTTTGACATAAGCGTCCACTACGTACTATTGAAGCAATTTGCAGCCATTATGCAAAATTGTGAATTCATTTAATTCACGGATAGGCGAGATCGAGCGGTGACGGTTCGAAGACTCACTTTGTTGTTGAGTTGGGTTTTGGATGGTGGCGGTCTTTGTAAGCGATTCGTATCGCGTATCTTAGACGATAGCGATAGAACTCGCGAAAAGTGATTGTCTTCGTCACGTTCCGAACGTGATGGATCTCTTTATCAAAGCCAAATTCCCCATTCGGAAACAGGATCGGGTACACCATGGGGTCGCCCATTTATTGAGGTTTTTAAGTTCGTGTCTACCCCGGCCGTCGCGTGGGTAGATGCACAAATCAACCTCGAAGAGTGGTTCGTTGACAAAAACGGCCGCAATTTCAGAGTCGCACGCGGGCA